>NC_088375.1:119530833-119833863 GCF_037993035.2 Macaca fascicularis | reverse complement strand
CCAGCTACGCGGGAGGCTGAGGCAGGAGAATGGCGTGAACCCGGGAGGCGGAGCTTGCAGTGAGCCGAGATCGCGCCACCGCACTCCAGCCTGGGCAACAGAGCGAGACTCTGTCTCAAAAAAAAAAAAAAAAAAAAAAAAGGAAGGAGTGAGATGTGGCCATTGCGCTGATTGGGTGGTGCCCTGGCTCTGGCTTCACCAACACCGTGCGTGTTGTTTCTGTGTGGTGATAGACCTCAGAGCCCCTCCTCCAGCCCATTCCACCTCCTTTCTCCAAACCATCCATTAGGCCAGCAACGCTTGTAGAGCTCACCCTGGGCTGTAATGTGGCACTGGTGGGCTGGGACACCAGAGGAGAAGATAAACGCCTTGCTGAAACATGGCTGTGCTTACAGCCTGCTCTGGTGGGACAGCCCAGAGCCTGGCTGCCCATCATATGGCCCCACCCAATCAAGGGAAGAAGGAGGAATGCCCTACTGGAAGCCCCGGGAGCCAGATGGCAAGGGGGTCATAGCTTCTTTTCCTGTGTGAACTCTGTTCAATTCCTTTAGAAAACAGATGCCCAGAGGACTCCCACTGCTGGCCTGGGGTCAGGAAACAGCCAGTGAGAGTTAGGGGCCTTAGGGTATGGGGCAATTGTTCCATTTAAGCCGACTCTGGCCCTGGCCCTTACTTGCTTCCCCTAACCCCGGGCCTCCCCAATTTGCACCTGTCCCTGCCCTCCACTAAGCTGTCCTGCAGCAAACACTCCACCCTCCACCTTCCATTTTCCCCAACTACTGCAGCGCCTCCGGGCCTGTTGCTATAGAGCCTACCTGTATGTCAATAAACAACAGCTGAAGTAAAAAAAACAAAAAAAACAAAAAAAAAAACTCTTCTGGACACTGTCCCATGTGCCTCTTCAGTGAGTTATGTGAGTCCTTCTAACAGATTGTCACACATGACAGTGTCTCAGGGACCCCAGGCTTGCAGTTGAGGTCAGAAATCATGGTGGTCTTGGGGATTCCCAATATTCGCAATACCTTTATGTAGTCATGTCTCCTTTAGTATGGGCTGGAGTTAGGGACTTGCTTCTATCAAATAAAATGTGACAGAAGTGACAGGATGTCCATTTTAAGATTAGTTTATAAATAAGCTTAGTCTTCCATCGTGGGTGCTCTCTTTCGTGTTGCTTACCCTGGGAGATGACAGCATTCATGTCCTGAGGTGGCCCTGTGGAGATACCCACTCATCCTGTGACCAATAACCACATAATTGAGGTTGGAAGCGGATCTTTACCCCAGTTGAATCTTCGCATGAGACTGCAGCCCTGGCTGATAACTTGATTGTAATCTCATGAGAGACCTTGAGCCAGAGGTGCCCAGCTAAACCATGCCTTGATTCTTGACCTGGACAAACTGTAAGATAATAAATGTTTGTTGTTTTAAGCCACTATATTTGGGGTAATTTGTTAGGCACTGGGCTACAATATAAGGTGATCTGGTAGACCTATGTATTGGGTATCCACAAATGTTTTTGTCTGGAGGTCTTTTTTTCTAGAGTGATTCAATTTATTCAGAAAAGAACTTTCCAGTCTCCCAGGCAGCATATACCTGGCTGCATGAGTTCAGGGTCCAGAGCTGGAGAAAAGAACCAAACTTTGACACATTCTCTTCTTTTTAGCCCCTGTACAAACTCCCGTCATCTGGTGCACCTGATGTGCCTAAGTCTGGAGCCCTTCCTGGATCATTTATCTGGAGAGGTTTTTGCCTGGTTATGCCCAGCTGGAAAAGGGACCTGATGAGTCTAACGGCTTTGTTTATACACTTTCAACAATTTTCCTTGTTTTAAACCTAGATCCTTGTTCTTACCTTTTAAAGTAACTAGTGCTACTCACAAGAATAACTCCAGAGGATATGGATCTACCATGAAAGAGAAAGCTATAAAACTTTTAGGAGATAATAAAAAACAATACCTTTATGACCTCAGGATGGAGAAAGATTTCTTAATCTAGTTTCAAAAAGCATTAGTTATAAAGAAAAACATGATAAATTGGTTTACATTATTTAATGTAAATAAGAACTTTTGTTTATCTGAAAACATCATTAAAAGAGTACAGCCCAGGCGTGGTGGCTCACGCCTGTAATCCCAGCACTTTGGGAGGCCAAGGCAGGTGGATCACTTGAGGTCAGGAGTTTGAGACCAGCCTGGCCAACATGGCGAAACCCTGTCTCTACTAAAAATACAAAAAGTAGCCAGGCATGGTGATGTGTGCCTGTAGTCCTAGCTATTCAGGAGGCTAAGGCACGAGAATCACTTGAACCTGGGAGGCAGAGGGTTCAGGTACTGAGATCATGCTAGTGCACTCCAGCCTGGGCAACATAGCAAGACTTTGCCTCAAAATAAAATAAAATAAAATATCCCTGAAAGTATAGTCTTGTAAATTGTTGTTATATTCAAACAACAGAATACTATCCTTCCAAGAAAAGGAACTAAAGATAGATGCAATATAGTGAATGACTCTTGAAACACATTTTTAAATAAAATAAATAACATATAAAAGAATAAATACAGTATGATTATATTATATAAAGTCCAAAAATAGGCAAAACTAGAAATGCATACATAGATTGTAAAACTATAAACAAAAAAAGCATGTAATTACTATAAAAGTCAGGATAGTAGCTATCTATATAGGGGAAGAGATTATGATCAGGAAGGAATGCTAGTAATGTTGTATTTCCTGACTTGGGTAGTGCTTAATACATATGTGCTTTATAATTATTGGTTATTCTGTAATTCATATTTTATGTATTTTCTGTATGTCTGTTGTAGTTAATAATTAAGAAGTTTAATTTTGCTTTTCATTGCTGTTGTTTCTGTCATTCTTCTGCTATTTAAATGCTGTTTTATTTTTCTCATGGTTATTTTTATAATGACACCTTTATATATTATCTTTCCTCTTAAGCAATATTTATTGCTTCCCTGCCATGCACAACATGAGTTGTATCCTCTTCCTCCTGTCTAACCTCCTTCTCTTTCTCCATTCAATTTTAGTAAATAACATTACCTGACTCAGGGCTTACCTTTGTACATTTATCCTTTTGCTTGACTTGCCACCCTTAAAGATACCTTTAAATTCTGAGCAATTACAGATGAAGCTTTCAAGACTTATGCTACTTCCAAATTATCTCTCCTTTCTTCCATTTATTTTTGGCAGTTCAAGTTTTCCTACATTGTCATAGTATGTAACATTCTGTCATCCTCATTCTCACCTTTACCTTTCTTATTCCTAGCCTTATTTTTGTTTTAAATCTGGAGTTAAAAACATTTGATTCTTACTCTCAGTCCTGTAGCTAAAGTTTGCTCATTTTCTCTTGGCTGGCTGTAGTTTGCTGGTAGTTTCCTCAAGAGTGTTGTTTATATAGTCAATATTCTGTGGGTTCTTGCTAGCTTAAAAGTATTTGTCAGCCAGGCGCAGTGCTTCATGCCTGTAATCCCAGCACTTTGGGAGGCTGAGGCAGGTGGATCACGAGGTCAGGAGTTCAAGACCAGCCTGGCCAATATGGTGAAACCCCATCTCTACTAAAACTACAAAAAATTAGCCGGGTGTGGTGGCAGGCGCCTGTAATCCCAACTATTCGGGAGGCTGAGGCAGAGAATTGCTTGAACCCGGGACACAGAGGTTGCAGTGAGCCAAGATCATGCCGCTGCACTCCAACCTGGGCGACAGAGTGAGACTCCGTCTCAAATAAATAAATAAATAAATAAATAAATAAATAAATATTTTAAAAATGTGTTTGTCTGTAACCTTTATGTTTGAAGGACAGTTTGTCTGAATAAAAACTCTTCGCATCAGTTTCTTTCCTTGAGTACAGTGAGGGTATTACTCTTCTGTGTTCTGACATTCAATTTCTCTGCTGGGAAACTTACGTCAATCTGAATTTCTTTCTATTTTAAAGGACTCATCTTAGGCCGGGCGCAGTGGCTCACGCCTGTAATCCCAGCACTTTGGGAGGCCAAGGCGGGCAGATCACTTGAGGTCAGGAGTTCGAGAACAACCTGGCCAACATGGTGAAACACTGTCTCTACCAAAAATATTGAAAATTAGCCACGTTTGGTGGTGCACACCTGTAATCCCAGGGAGGCAGAGGGGCACACCTGTAATACTCAGGAGGCTGAGGCAGGAGAATCCCTTGAACCCAGGAGGGGGAAGTTGTAGTGAGCTGAGATTGTGCCACTGCACTCCGGCCTAGGCAACAGAGCGAGACTCCGTCTCAAAAATAAATAAATAAATAAAAGACCCATCTTTCTACCTGGCTCACCAAATAATTATTCCTTGAAATTTGTATAAATTTACTTTTTACTTGAATTTATTTACTAACTATTGGTTCTAATAGTTCTGATGACTATTCTGTTTCCTTTGCCCTACATGGCCACTGAAATGACTGGAGAAGGACTTTGTCGAGAACAAAGACAGAGGCCAAGGACTTTCACATTGACCTTTTAAGAGAGATTGTCACCCTGGTTCCAAATAATCCTGCCCCTGTTAACTCTATTTTATAGACCTTTGTTAGGCAGCAACATGAAAGAAAAAAACAGCCCAGGCGTGATGGCTCATGCCTGTAATCCCAGCACTTTGGGAGGTCGAGGCAGGCAGATCACCTGGTCAGGAGTTCAAGACCAGTCTGGCCAACATGGAGAAACCTGTCTCTACTGAAAAGACAAAAATTAGCTGGGCATGGTGGCAAGCGCCTGTAATCCCAGCTACTGGGGAAACTGAGGTGGGAGGATCCCTTGACCCTGGGAGGCAGAGGTGGCAGTGAGCAGAGATTGCACCACTACACTCCAGCCTGGGCAACAGAGTGAGACTCCATCTCCAAAAAAAAAAAACAAACTGTGTTTAAAGTCTTTTTCTTGGCACTAGTGTCTCTACTTATATTTTATCCCAAACATCTTTCTTTTGCAATCCAATTTCTTTATTATAAGTGTTTGGATAAACAGCATCTTATTACTAATACATATATTATTTATTATTATATAATTATATAGTTCAACGTTTGAAAAGCTCTTCATGAATTTAGAAAATGTAATCTACCACCATGATAAAAGAATCATCATAGTCCCTTAAAACTGTATGTAGATTTGTATATATATACATATATATATAATTTTTTTTCTTGAGATGGAGTCTCACTCTGTGGCCTAGGCTGGAGTGCAGTGGCACAATCTCCGCTCACTGCAACCACACCCGGCCTAGATTTATATTTTTATAATGTTGTCTAGGTTCTGAAAAATCAGCTTGTAAAAGCCACAGCATGTATAGATTACAGTATATTTAAGTTACAATTTCATTTCACATTAGATGTAGATATTCTTTATAAGTAGTCTCAATATCTTTATAAGTAGTTTCCAGACTTTTGCTCAAAGTAACTTCCGGAGGTTTTTATCCCTTCATAAAACATCCAACCTCGCATGGATTAAATACATGCTCTGCCTGCAATCCCAATTGTATTATTTGGGGCAACTACACCATCAGTGACAGTGTAATTGTCACTAGAATAGAAAAAAAATTACATTTTCTTCTGAATAACTTGATGGAAAGGGTCCAGGAAGATTCCCCTGGGTGCAATACTGTTTTTCCAAAATGTAAGTAGGCTACCAAATAATGGGAATCCTCCAGAACCTTTGTTCAGCCAACACTAATAACACCTTTTTATTTGTAGTAACACATTTTTAACTGCCCAAGTTTGTTAGTGAATTGCTCTTGCCAAAGTAATCAGCAGGAATTTTCTGCTTAGAGCAGCACTGTCCAATCGAATATAATATGCACTACATCTATAATTTAAAAATTTTCTAGTTGCCACATATAAAAAGTTTTTAAAGAGGTGAGATCACGCCGGGTGCAGTGGCTCACGCCTGTAATCCTAGCACTTTGGGAGGCCAAGGCAGGCAAATCACTTGAGGTCAGGAGTTCGAGACCAGCCTGGCCAAAATGACGAAACCCCATCTCTACTAAAATACAAAAATTAGCCAGGTGTGGTGGGCACCTGTAATCCCAGTTACTTGGAAGGCTGAGGCACAAGAATCGCTTAAACCCGGGAGGCAGATGCTACAGTGAGCTGAGATCACGCCACTGGACTCCAGCCTGGGTGAGAGAGTGAGACTCCATCACAATGGAAAAAAAAAAAAAAAAGGTGAGATCAGTTAATTAATTGTAATTATGTATTTTGTTCAATTGGGTATATTCAGTTCAATATACCCAAAATATCATTCTGATATGTAATTAATATAAACATGTATTAATGAGGTATTTTACATTCCTTTTTTGTACTAAGCCTTCAAAATCCAATGTGTATTACAGTTGCACCACATCTCAATTCATACTAGCCATATTTCAAATATTCAATAGCCACATAGGATTAGTGGCCACCAGGATGGACAGTAGAGACTTAATTAGCTTCTGCATTACATTAACCCACAATGTAGACACCACTCCTAAAAGGTCTGGATTGTCTCCCAGAGTGAGAAGCTGAAAATACCTTGACTTCTCAAACTCAATTTGCCTTGGAATAGAGTACAGAGAGTACAGTATGCTTTCCCATTAAAGGGTTTAGCATTCAAAAAATTCTTTTTTTTTTTTTTTTTTTTGCGGGGGTGGTGGGGACAGTCTCACTCTGTCGCCTAGGCTGGAATGCAGTGGCGCGATCTCAGCTCACTGCAATCTCCACCTCCTGGGTTCAAGTGATTCTCCTGCCTCAGCCTCCTGAGTAGCTGGGATTACAGGTGACCACCACCATACATGGCTAATTTTTTTGTATTTTAAGTAGAGATGAGGTTTCACCATGTTGGCCAGGCTAGTTTCAAACTCCTGACCTCAAGTGATCCACCCACCTGGGCCTCCCAAAGTGCTGGGATTACAGACATGAGCCACCACACCTGGCCCAGAAAATTTCTTTCCTTTTCCCTTCCTTCCTTCCTTCCTTCCTTCCTTCCTTCCTTCCTTCCTTCCTTCCTTCCTTCCTTCCTTCCTTCCTTCCTTCACTCCTTCCTTCCTTCCTTCACTCCTTCCTTCCTTCCTTCCTTCCTTCCTTCCTTCCTTCCTTCCTTCCTTCTCTCTCTCTCTCTCTCTCTCTCTCTTTCTTTCTTTCTCTCTCTCTCTCCAACTCTTTCTTTCTTGAGACAGGGTCTCACTATGTTGCCCAGGCTGGTCATGAACTCCTGGGCTCAAGTGATTCTTCCAACTTGGCCTCCCAAAGTGCTGGGATTACAGGCATGAGCCACCATGCCTGACCCAAAAATTTTTTCTTAAATAGACTTTATTTTTTAGAGCAGTTTTAGGTCCACTGAGGAATTGAGTGGAAAGTACAGAGAGTTTCCATATGCCCCTTACCCCTAAATATGAACAGCATCCCCCTCTATCACCGTGCCACACCAGAGTGGTGTATTTGTGGATCAATGAACCTACACTGACTCCTCATTATCACTTAAAGTCCAAAGTTTACATTAGAGTTCACTTTGCTGTTGTACATTTTATGGGTTTTTACAAATGTATAAGGACATGTGTCCACCATGATAGTGTTGTACAGAATTGTTTCACTGCTCTAAAAATCCTCTGTTCTATACCTATTCATCTCTTCCTCCTTCCAAACCCTGGAAATTGCTAAATTTTTACTGTCTTCATAGTTCCTCCTTTTCCAGAAGGTCATATAGTTGGAATCATATGGTACAATACGTATATAGCCTTTACAGGTTTGTTTTTTTTTTTCACTTAGTAATAGATATTTAGGTTCCCTCCATGTCTTTTTACAACATAACTCATTTCTCTTTAGCATGGAATAATGTTCCATTTCTTGGATATATCAGAGTTAATGTATCCATTCATCTGTTGAAGGACAGCTTGGTTGCTTTAAAGTTCTATCAATCATAATTCAAGCTGCTCCAAATATATGTATGCAGGTTTCTGTGAGGACATAAGTTTTTCAACTTATTTAGGTAAATACGAAGGAGTACAATTGCTGGATGTAAGAGTAGGTTTAGTTTTGTAAGAAACTGTCTTCCACAATGGCTGTACCATTTTGCATTCCTTCCATCAATCAATGAGAATTTCTTTTGCTCCACATCCTCACCAGCATTTGAGCTTCTAGATCCTAAATAGAAAAAGATGAGAGTTTATAAAAGTTTTGAGTGAAAAAAATACCCTATAAAACCTATTACTTGATTAAAATGTCTCCAGGCAAAGATCACATTAAGGAGGTGGTTTCACACCTATTATTAAAACTCCTTAGTGCTTTAACGTGCCTCAGGGCAAATTCAGATCAAAGGGGTAATGCCAGGAAAACCTGTCATTTGAATGAAGCCTTCAGAGCAGAGATCAGATTAAAGGTGAGACCTTTCTATCTCTTCTTCTGATAAAGGTACCCTCCATTAAACTGAAAAGCCTACCAAAATCCTTCCCCAATATTCATTTTGAAAAAATAAAAAACCGACAGAAGATTTGTAATGTACAATAAATATCCATACACCCTTGACTTAGATCCTTGAATTGTTCACATTTTGACACGTTTTCTTTCTCTCTCTGTCAACCCATGCGCATGCATAAACACACACACACACACACACACACACACATTTTTGCTCAAGTATTTAGAAGTTAGCTGTAGGCAATATGGTGCTTCACCTAAAAAACTTTAGCACACTTCCAATAATAAGGATGTTACCTTATATAAACAGTATGTAGTAAAGAATTTGGCTTTGCCCAAGTAGAAGTTCTGGCCTTTGCCCTAGGCTTCATGGATGTAATCTCTGGGTACTTGGAATGTTATGCCTGACGGGAGTCTTTGTCAGGGTGCCTGGTGTCAGACTGGATAGTCTAACAATGTGATTTAGGGCAGGGGCTGGCCACACCAGAAAGACTCACATGTTATTTAGAGTGAAGGTGCTTGGGATTTTAGTTTAGTTTTTTTTTCTCTTATATTTTTATTTTTTCTCTAGGTCATGTTCTCATTGGAAGGGTGGGGGCTCTGGTTCACGTGGTATCAGTTGACCTGGAGTTTGAGATCAACCACAGGGACAGTTAGTCAATCATGCCTATATAATGAAGTCCCAATAAAACTCTCAACACTTAGGCCTGGGTGAGCTTCCCTGGTTAGGAATACTTGGTGCATATTGTATACATCAACACTGGAAGATAGTTTCAGCAAGAAAAAAAAAAAAAAGACATGCATAGATAGATAGGAAGATAGATAAATAAGAGGTAGACGATAGATAATATATATAAATATATATATAGAGAGAAAGAGACGTCGCAAACATAGCACAATACTAGCAATGGGATGAATCTCGGTGAAAATTCTGTGGGTGTTCATTATCTTATCCTTTCGTGGAGTAATGTGTTCTGACTCTATGAAGACAGGACAAGGGAAGCTCCACATTTGGTCCATCCCTGACTTGGCCCTATGTGCTTCTTCCCTTAGCTAAATTTAATCTGTACGTTTTTCCTGTAGAAACTATTACCATGAGTGGTTTTCAGTGAGTTCTGTCAGTCCTTCTAGAGGATTATCAACCTGAGGATGGTTTTGGGAACTCCCAGACTTGCAGTTGATTGTCAGAAGTGAGAGTGGTCTTTTATACATACGATTCTCTCTGACTTCCTAGTTGGCTAGGAATTGAGGCAAACACATTATAATTTCACATTCTGATAATTTAACAGTGATATAATACTCTACATAATACATATTATTATTAATTAATTAATTTATTTATTTATTTTGAGAGACAAGATCTTGCTGCTTTGCCTAGGCTGGTCTCAAACTCCTGGCCTCCCACCTAGACCTCCCAAAGTGCTGGGATTACAGGGATGAGACACTGTACCTGGCCACCTAATACATATTCTTTATTCAACTTTTACTAGAAAACCCTGTGCATGTAGACGGGGCCTGTCAACTCTGCCCTTCACCGTAGGGTAATCTAGCTGGTTCATTTCAATGATGTCTTTAGATCTTTAGATCTTTTCTCTTGGCCAGACCAGATTTTGCCAGCAAAGACTCTTATAATCTCCTTCCAGAAGGAGGCTGCTAGCAGAGTGGGGAAAGAGGGCTGAGGGATTCTTCCTAAGTATATGAGCTCTCACTTAATCTTTCTTCTTTCAATATTGAATCCTTGCCCTTGACAGTACTAGGTGTTCCCACTCAAGCAATTCTCTCTTTTCCCCCTTTTTGGAAAATACACTTTCTGCCTTCTGTCTGCCCAGCCAGCTTGGATTGAAGATGGGGATTTGAGCCTTTCACTGCTTCTTTAAAGTTAAGGTAGAACAAGGTCTAACTCCTTCTTAAAGTTAAATTCAAGGAGCCATAAAGACATCTGGGGGACACTGAGACTATACATTGAAAAAATGTTATTATATCAGTGTTTATTTTATTTATTTATTTATTTATTTTGAGACAGAGTCTCAGTGTGTCACCCAGGCCGGAATGCAGTGGCACAATCTTGGCTCACTGCAGCCTCCACCTTTGCTACTTGGGAGGTTGAGGCAGGAGAATTGCTTGAATTATCCTGCCTCAACCTCCAGAGTAGCTGGGACTACAGAAGCACGCAAATTTTTGTATTTTTAGTAGAGACAGGGCTTTGCCATGTTGGCCAGGTTGGTCTCAAACTCCTGACCTCAAGTGATCAGCCTACGTCAGCCTCCCAAAGTGCTAGGATTACAGGCATGAGCCACCGCACCTGGCCCAGTTTCACTTTTTACCTCACATTCACCCCCAACTCACCGAGGTCACTGGTGCTACCAAATCCTGGGTCCAGAAGGTTGTGTGGATAAACAAAACTGCTTTTTTTTTTTTTTTTTTTTTTTTTACATATGAAGTCTTCTTTATTATTATTATACTTTAAGTTCTAGGGTACATGTGCACAACATGCAACAAAACTGCTTTTTAACTTTCATATTTTGCTTTCTCACTGTTGGTTTAGGGTTTAACTTCTTTGCATCTGTTAAATCAGTTACCCCTCTTCCATTTGCATTCCATTGTCTCCAATTTCTTGCTGTTGTCTCATTTCTCATTCTCTTTGTCTTTGTGGATTTATGCCTTGAAACAAAACAAAAAACAAAAAACTTTTACTAAATGTTGTAGTGTGATTTGGGGAGGGAGTAGAAATAAATGTAAACATTCACTTCACTTTCTTTAGCTTGAAGCTTTCCACTATTTTTTTTTTTTTTTTTTTTTTTTGGAGACAGAGTCTCGCTTTGTCACCCAGGCTGGAGTGCGATGGTACAATCTAAGCTCACAGCAACTTCCACCTCCTAGGTTCAAGTGATTCTCCTGCCTCAGCCTCCTGAGTAGCTGGGACTACGGGTGAGCATCAGCATGCCTGACTAATTTTTGTATTTTTAGTAGAGACGGGGTTTCACCATGTTAGTCAGGCTGTTTTTGAACTCCTGAGCTCAAGTGATTGCACTGCCTTGGCCTCCCAAAGTGCTGGGATTACAGGCATAAGCCACCACATCCGGCCTCTACTATCTATCTATCTATCTATCTATCTATCTATCTATCTATCTATCTATCTATCTATCTATCTATCTATCTATCTTTTTAACTTCAGGTAGTTTTCACAAATGACAGAGCTCCAAGGTCATAATGTATTTCAGCCTTGTCTTTGAGAGTAGCAAAAGTAGTTCACACATATTGAAATAAAGCTATTCACAGCAGTTTAAATTATTTTTAAAAAACTTTTTAATTTTGAACAATTTTAAACATACAGAAAAGATGAAAGGATAGTATAATAAACACCCACATACTTTTCACTAGGATTTATCCAATTGCTAGTATTGTGCTACATTTGTGTGTGTATATATATAATCTATTAACTATCTTCCTATTTATGTGTCTTTTTTTCTTGCTGAAACCATTGAAAGTAAGTCCTAAACATCATAACGCTTCATCGTTAAAACACTCCAGCACGTATCTTTGAAGAATATAAACCACAATACCTTTATCTTACCCATGAAATAAAAAAGTGATGCAATATTATGTAAATATATAGTACCCAAGTGTGTCCTCAAAATGTCTGATTGCTGTTCTAACTTAATATTTTCCCCTTAGCTCTGACTTGCTCACCTCCTTTCCTCCTTGGTTTTCTCTACACTGCCAGGAAAGGTGGGGCCAGTGAGAATCAGCATACCTTGGCACCACTGTCATCCCCTCTTAACACTGCCTCAGTGGTTACCCGGTTTCTGCTTGAGAAGTTGCTCAATCTAGTGTTAGTTGCGGTGTGAATGAGTCCTCAGTCTTTCTTTCAATCACTAGTATGTCAACCCAGGTATTTTTATCCCAGATATCAGTGTCCACTGGTTTAAATTTCATTCTCTTTTTTTTTTTTTTTTTTTGAGACGGAGTCTTGAGCTGTTGCCCAGGCTTGCTCTGTTGCCCAGGAGTGCAATGGTGTGATCCTGGCTCACTGCAACCTCCGCCTTCTGGGTTCAAGCAATTCTCCTGCCTCAGCCTCCCAAGTAGCTGGGATTACAGGTGCGTGCCACCACTCCTAGCTAATAATTTCCTTCTCTTATAAGCTTAGTTAACTAGTCTAGAAAACCTTGGGAACCTCAAGAAAACTCCAGGAACCTGGGCTACTCTAGCAAAAACTGATAGAAACACCCATAGATTATGTTTTTGGCCTCATCAAATGTTTATATCTTTTCAATTTACTGTGCCAAACCACTTGAAGTCAAGATGAGAATGGATAGTGAATTGATCCCTCTCCATTACAAATAGTCAGAACATTTTGGGGTTCCTGCTCCAAGGATGATCTGAGAACCATCCTAGAAATCTTGCAACATTTATCTCTGCTTGCATTTCATAAAAATTCCTCCAAATTACTTTAGGAGCTAGGACTTTGAGTCAATTTCACTTCTGATACCAGTCTGTATAGATGTAAAAAAGTAATGATGGCCTGGGCATGGTGACTCACCTGTAATCCTAGCACTTTGAAAGGCCAAGGCTGAGGCCGGGCATGGTGGCTCAAGCCTGTAATCCCAGCACTTTGGGAGGCCGAGACGGGCGGATCACAAGGTCAGGAGATCGAGACCATCCTGGCTAACATGGCGAAACCCCGTCTCTACTAAAAACACAAAAAATTAGCCGGGCGAGGTGGCAGCGCCTGTGGTCCCAGCTACTCGGGAGGCTGAGGCAGGAGAATGGCGGGAACCCGGGAGGCGGAGCTTGCAGTGAGCTGAGATCTGGCCACTGCACTCCAGCCTGGGCGACAGAGCGAGACTCCGTCTCAAAAAAAAAAAAAAAAAAAAAGAAAGGCCAAGGCTGGCCAATCACTTTGAGCTCAGAAGTTGGAGACCCACCTGGGCAACATGGCAAAACCCCGTCTCTACCAAAAATGAAAAAAATGAGCCGGGTGTGTTGGCTTGCACCTGTGGTCCCAGCTACTCTGGAGGCTGAGGCTGGAGGATTACTTGAGCTGGGAAGTAGAGGTTGCAGTGAGCCAAGATCATGCCACTGCACTCCAGCCTGGGCGACAGAGAGAGACCATTTCTAAAAAAAAAAAAAAAGAAAAAAGCAATGACGGTATGATTAACTAAAAGACACAAACAGAGCCAAGCCAATAATACAAGTTCCTGTAATGTAGGTAAACACACAAGAATTTTAACAGCTTGAAGACATAGAGGACGCAGCCACATACTCAGATAGAGGGGTCAGTTTCCTTGCTCTTCAGGTTCCCTCCTGAGGTCAGATGACTTTTGCTGAATTTACCTGATGAGGGTTGAGATACCATCAGATCTTTCAAGAAGCTCTCTTGCCATTCTCTTGGAGTTTTTTTAAAGCCTTGGTTCCCTTCTAGCACTGAAAATGGTAGCTATGTGTCTGCCTGCTCACTAAGTGCAAGTAATTGGTGATAACTCCAGCCCATTGCTGAATGTGAATTTGAGAAAAGAAGGTTGATTTTTCAGGCATACCATCCCTCTTAAAAGCCTAAATTTTAAGTTGGCCAGAAGATTACCTTTGCGATGTAGACACTAGAATTTGTGCAAAAAGAGAGAATACGATCCTTTTTTTAAAAAAAGTAATATATAAAAACCTTTTAAATTATTAGATTGTCTCATTTTAAATGTTTTCCCCATTTGGTGGTTTTTAAAAATTATGGTAAAATATACATAATGTAAAATTTACCATTTTCTACATTTTTAGGTGTACAGTTCACTGGCATTAAATACATTCATATTGTTGTGCAACCATCACCACCATCCATCCAAAGAGCTTTCATTGTCCCTGATTAAAACTCTTCTCTACCTGTTAAACAACTCCTCATTTCCCATTTCCCCAGCCCCTGGCAACTCTCATTCCATTTTCTATCTCTATGAGTTTGTCTACCCTACGTACCTTATATAAATGCAAATAGCCTCATAGTTAATGTGAAAATTAGTAAAATTAGTAAAAATAGATGTGACTATATAGAAAAAACATGCATTGTGTTTTTATGTGTAAATGCGATGACACTGTGTGTGTGTGTGTATATATATATATATATATATATACAGCATACATATGCTATTTTGTAACTTTCTTCACTTAGCAATATAGTATTGTTATTGGTTATCTAATGCTGCATAACAAATTACTCCAAACCTTGGTGGCTTAAAACAACATTTATTATCTCATAGTTTCCATGGATTAGGAATCTGGATGTGGGCTTTGTTGGGGCTCCTGTTTCAGGATCTCTCAAAAGGCTGCAAGTCAAAATGTTGCCCAGCAGGAGGATCGCTTGAGTCCAGGAATTTAAGGGTGCAGTGAACTATGATCACGCCACTGCATTCCAACCTGGGTGACAGAGTGAGAGCCCACCACAAAAAAAAAAAAAAAGAAAAAAAAAAAAAAAAAGAAAAAGCTGGGCGCTGTGGCTCACGCCTGTAATTCCAACACTTCGGGGAGGCTGAAGTGGGCGGATCAGCTGAGGCCAGGATTTCGAGACCAGCCTGGCCAACATGGAGAAACCCCGTCTCTACTAAAAATACAAAAATCAGGCCAGGTGCGGTAGCTTATGCCTGTAATCTCAGCACTTTGGGAGGCTGAGGTGGGTGGATAACTTGAGGTCAGGAGTTTGAGACCAGCCTGGCCAACATGGTGAAACCCCGTCTCTACTAAAAATACAAATATTAGCAGGGCATGGTGGCACACACCTGGAATCCCAGCTACTCAGGAGGCTGAGGTATAAGAATCACTTGAACCTGGGAGGTGGAGGTTGCAATGAGCTGAGATCGCACCACTGCATTCCAGACTGGGCTACAGAGTGAGATTCTGTCTCAAAAATAAATAAATAAATAAATAAATAATAAAAATTAGCCGGGCATGGTGGCAGGTGCCTGTAATCCCAGCTACTCTGGAGGCCGAGGCAGAAGAATCTCTTGAAACTCAGGAGGTGTATGTTGCAGTGTGAGCAGAGGTTATGCCACTTCACTCCAGCCTAGGTAACAGAGTGGAACTGAGAAAGAAAGAAGGAAAGAAAGAAAGAAAGAAAGAAAGAAAGAAAGAAAGAAAGAAAGAAAGAAAGAAAGAAAGAAAGAAAGAAAGAGAGAGAGAGAGAGAGAGAGAGAGAGGGAGGGAGGGAGAGAGGGAGGGAGGGAGGAAGCAAAGGAGGAAAAAGAAAAAGGGAAAGGAAAGGAGATGAAAGGAAAGAAAAAGGGAAAGGAAAGGAGAGGAAGGGAGAGGAAGACAGAGGAAAGGAAGGGAAGGGGAACGGGAAGGGGAAGGGGAAGGGGAAGGGGAATGGTGTTGCCTGGGACTGCAGTAGACTCAGGCTTGCTCATGTTGTTGGCAGGATTCACTATATCCCAGGCCATTGGACCAAGGGGTGCAGTTTTGCTCTGGCTGTCTGCTAGAGGCCACCCTCATTTCCTTGCCACATGGACTTCCCCATAGGGCAGTTCACAACATGGCAGCTTGCTTCATCAGAAGAAAGACATCAGTCAGAGAGAGAGTGAGAGCAGAGTGAAAGTCAGTCTTTTATCATCTAATCTCAGAAGTGACTCTCTATCACTTTTGCCATATTCTATTCGTTAGATGCAAGTCACTAGGTCCAGCCCATACACACAGAAAGATGATACAAGGGTGTTAATATCGGAGGCAGGAATTGGGAGCCACTGTAGAAACTGCCTACCACAAATATCTTTCTGTTATCAGCATATATCTCAACTTCATCTTTTTTTTTTTTTTTTTTGTGATAGTTACTCTGTCTCTCTTTTTTTTTTTTTTTTGAGAGAGGATCTCTGGAGTACAGTGGCACAATCACAGCTCACTGCAGCCCGAACTTCCCAGGCTCAAGTGATCCTCCTAGCTCAGCCTCCCAAGTAAGTGAGACTACCGGCACATGCCACCAGGCCTGGCTAATATTTCTATTTTTTGTAGAGACAGGATCTTGCCATGTTGCCCAGACTGGTCTTGAACTCCTGGACTCAAGCAATCCACCTGCCTTGGCCTCCCAAAGTGTTGTGATGACAGGTGTGAGCAACCATGCTGAGCCTACTCTATTTTGAGAGAAATGTCTGCAACTTAAAAAAATTTGTCTAAAGATGAATATACCTCTGCATCATGGAGAAGACTGCAGAGAGCCTACTATCCTTAACCTCTTCCTTGAAGGATAAACATAAATTCATCAAGAAACAAGGTGGGGGCCGGGCGCGGTGGCTCAAGCCTGTAATCCCAGCACTTTGGGAGGCCAAGACGGGCGGATCATGAGGTCAGGAGATCGAGACCATCCTGGCTAACACGGTGAAACTCCGTCTCTACTAAAAAATACAAAAAACTAGCCGGGCAAGGTGGCGGGCGCCTGTAGTCCCAGCTACTCGGGAGGCTGAGGCAGGAGAATGGCATAAACCCGGGAGGCGGAGCTTGCAGTGAGCTGAGATCGCACCACTGCACTCCGGCCTGGGCGACAGAGCCAGACTCCGTCTCAAAAAAAAAAGAAACAAAGTGGGGAAGGTATTCCAAGGAAAGAAAAAAGTATATGAAAATGGGTAAAAAATGGAAGGAGGCATCATGGTGGGTTTAGAGAAATAGGAAATTTTTCCTTTTCTTTTTCTTTTCTTTTTAGAGGTGGACTCTTGCTCTGTTGCCCATGCTGGAGTGTAGTGACATGATCATAGCTTGCTGCAGCCTTGACTGCCTGGGCTGAGCTGTCCACCTGCCTCAGCCTCCTGAGTAGCTGGGACTACAGGCACGTGCCACCACATCCAGATAACTTTATTTTTTGTAGAGACGGGACCTTGCTACGTTGCCCAGGCTAGCTTTAAACTCCTGACCTCAAGTGATCCCCCTGCCTTGGCCTCCCAAAGTGTTGAGATCACAGATGTGCAATCTCTCATGCCTGAGATTACAAGCATGAGCACATCTGGCTGAAAATTTAAATATGGTTTGAGAAAGGGGTTCAGGCAGATGAGATTTACAAGATTTGGAAATAATAGCAGCATTTAACATGTGCCAGGCACCGTTCTATGCATTAATGTGTAATAATTTATGTAATTCTTACAACAACCCTATCAGATAGAGTAGAATTATTGTGCTAATTTTCCACCTGGAAAACAGACACAGAGAAGTAAATAAACTTGCCTGAGATCACATAGCTATTAAATGGTAGTTTGACTCCTGGCAGTTTGACTTCACTAGGTTCACTGTCTGCCTTTCTTTCATTTATTTATTTTTTATTTTTGTGTTTTTATAGAGACAGGGCCTCACTATATTGCCCAGGCTGGTCTCAAACTCCTGGGCATAAGTGATCCTCCTGCCTTGGCCTCTCAAAGTGTTGGGATTACAGGTGTGAGCCACCATGCCTGGCGATTATCTGCCTTTCTCTTAAAAACTTTGTATGCCATGGTAAGTTTAGATTTTAATTTTGGGTAACAGGCTGGGCGCGGTAGCTCACGCATGTAATCCCAGCACTTTGGGTGGCCGAGGCAGACGGATCACTTGAGGTCAGGAGTTCGAGACCAGCTTGACCCACATGGCAAAACCCTGTCTCGACTAAAAATACAAAAATTAGCCAGGCTTGGTGGCAGGTGCCTGTAATCCCAGCTACTCAGGAGGCTGGGGCAGGAGAATCACTTGAACCCAGCAGGCAGAGGTTGCAGTGAGCCAAGATTGTGCCACTGCACTCCAGCCTGGGCAACAGAACAATACTCCGTCTCAAAACAAAACAAAACAAAATTAGGAACAAAGAACCAATTATTTTAAGCAAAGGAATGGTTTTATTAGATTAATTTTTGGGAAAGATTACTTTGGTACCAGCTTTGAGGGTTAACTAGTAGAAAAAGAAAGGTTACAAGGAGAACAGGGAAGACACTATTCCTATGATTCAGAGATGAGGAGGACCTGAATTCATGACAGGTGGCAGTGAATACATAGATCAGGATTAGTGTGCCATTTCCAAAGTAAACGAATAGGATTTGGTGACCAGTTGGATATAAGGATTAGCGAGGAGTCAAGGACAACAAGTGAAGTTTGAGAATCTTGCAGAGCATCCAGGTGGAGCTGTCAGTTGCAATACTGCTGGGGAGAGATATGGCTAAAGATACAGATTAGTGAGTCATCCACTTTATTGGTGAAAATTAAAGTCTATGGGAATGGATTGCTCAGGTTAGCTGATCCAAAACAGAGCCTTAGGGAACACCAGCATTCAAGCAATGGGCAGAAAAGAAATAGCCCATAAAAATACAGAGAAAGAGGGATAAAACAGGTAGGAAGATAATTAAAATACTAAACAGAAAGCAATAAATACCATAAAAGAGGTACAAACAAAGTAATGTGGGAGTTCAGAGGAGTACTACAACTTAGTCTGAGTCTCTGTTAACTCACCTATAAAATTAGGTTGGACTAAGTGATCTCTAAAATCACTTTGTCTCTAAATCTTTGAATCTATTCAATGTCTACCATGTGCCCATTAACATGGTAGATGCTATGGAAAGAAAGGCACAACCCCTACTCTAGAAGAGCTTTCTTATTTTAGTTTTTTGTTTGTTTGTTTTTAGAGATGGAGTCTTGCTCTGTCACCCAGGCTGGAGTGCAGTGGCGCAATCATAGCTCACTGAAGCCTTGAACTCCTGAGCTCAAGCGATCCTCCCACTTCAGCCTCCCAAGTAGCTGTGGTTACACACACGCACAACCATGCCTGGTTAGAAAAATTTTTGGTTTACTGGGGAGCTTAGTCTCTACACAGCTACTGAAACAAAACAAAACAAAAAACCCAAACAAACAAAACCCACTGGAGATGGAGATCATTTATAATTAAGGGTTGAATTTTGTGGCATAGCCTGTGGGCTGCAATCCAGAGAAGGAAGGTGTGATAATATGTGTATAGGAGCTTCATGGAGGAAGAGAGTGGACTTGGGCTGGATTTAGACGGAGAAGAATAATGTGGGCAGAAATAAAGGTATGAGTTCACTTACCTGACTGAACTTGAAGACCTCAGTTGGGAATTCATGGGAAGTAAGGTTTTAGATAGGTAGCATAAGGCCTACCTTACTAATCAACTTATATAACTTAGTTGGGGCTTACAATAGACAGGAAGCAGTAGCGAGCTACTGTAGGTTGTTGGGCAGGTTTGTGATGTTTATTGTACGGGATATATTAATAGCTATTTTTATTGCACAAAATGTCTATCACTGATACGTTTTCCCATCGCCAATTTCACACTACAGTGGTTGCTGTGATGTGCTGCCCAG
Source organism: Macaca fascicularis (assembly GCF_037993035.2). NCBI lineage: Eukaryota > Metazoa > Chordata > Mammalia > Primates > Cercopithecidae > Macaca > Macaca fascicularis. The sequence continues at coordinate 119,814,170 of NC_088375.1, read as the reverse complement.
ATCACCTCGCTCCAGGTCTGAAGCACGCATGCATGCCCCCAGCTTCTGGGAGAGTAGACGGCTGGCAACTCTCAGCTAAGTCCTTCTCCGGGACTTGCCCTCAGCTGAACAGAGCCACTTTGCCTAATGTCCCACCACCTTACCAGGAGCAGCGCACATTAATGACTGGTTGATGAGCTTTACAAAGGCCCAGCCTCCCCAACCCAGTTCAGAAAAACCTTTAAGTGTCCTCCCCGCAGCTCCAGAGCCTCCTGGCTGAGGTCTTTGTTGCAAACGCAGCACAGTTCATCTCCTGCTCAATCCTGCTTCCTTTGCTCTCAACAGGTGTTGATCCCAAGAATACTTCCTAATGAACTTCCTACATTCTAATTTCCATCTCAGTTTGTTTTCTGGGGAATGAAACTGAAACATACATGATAATTATAGTTTTCACTCAACTTTTCATCTATGTTACTTAACAATTAAACTGCAGACACATTTTGTGAGCCCAGATTTTGGTTTGAGGAATGTTCTTCAACAATTTTGACATTTGTAGTTTAGAACACCAAGATCTACCTTTTATAAAACCTGCACTCTCTAAAATCACACACCCATTTTGGCATTATACATCAGTTCAGTTTTTGTGAAGACAGTAGTAGATACAAACAGCTAAGCATACGTAAGGAATATCAATCAAAAGGAAATAATGAATTGGTGGTAACTATGTCTTAGCAGGATATACCATAGGTTAATGGAGTGCATTGCTCAGCGTCTTGTATAGTAATACTCTTAGAGACACCAGGTACTCCGTGGAGGTAGTCCACAAGTAGAAATTTTACAGTGTTGTTTTGGATCACAAAGAAACTGTGATACCATTTGATTTTTTTTTTTTTTTTTTTTGGTGCTTATCCAAAATATCTTAACCTATATACTTGGCACTTAACACTACTTAAAAAAAAAATCACCGACTATGACACTATCAGACGGCTCTCAGCTAAGCACATTACTCTCCTTTAGTTTAAAAGCTCTACAAACAAAGTTCGGAAATTTAAAACTTGGAATAAAAATGGGCAAAAAAGTATTGTAAAGTTGGTGGTAATAAAGCAATCAGCATTGTTAGAATGGTTACCTCAGAGTGTTCAGAATATCAAAGTCCCCTGCAAAACATCTTGCTGAGATAATTGGTCTTGTAACTTTTTTTTTTTTTTTTTTTTTTGAGACGGAGTTTTGATCTTGTTGCCCAGGCTGGAGTGCAATGGCGTGATCTCGGCTCACTGCAACCTCTGCCTCCCAGGTTCAAACTATTCTCCTGCCTCAGCGTCCTGAGTAGCTGGGATTACAGGCGCTGGCCACCATGCCCAGCTAATTTTTGTATTTTTAGTAGAGACGAGGTTTCACCATGTTGGCCAGGTTGGTCTGGAACTTCTGACCTTGTGATCTGCCCGCCTTGGCCTCCCAAAGTGCTGGGATTACAGGCGTGAGCCACCGTGCCTGGCCAGTCTGGTAGCTCTTAAGAGGGAAAGATGAAGGGTGAAAAATGAGAAATTGTTCATCTATATTCCCAATGGCCTATGTCCTTTTAACATTTATTGTTATTATTATTATTTTAAAGACAGGGTCTTGCTCTGTTGCACAGGCTGGAGTGCAGTGGCATGATCATGGCTCACTGTAGCCTTGAACTCCTGGGCAAGCAATCCTCCCACCTCGTAGCTGGGATTACAGGCATGAGCTACACCGCCCGGCTCCTACATCACTTTTTTGTCCTTATGACGTCTGTTTTTAAAAATTTCCTTTCCTCTGTTCGCAAAGAGCAAAAATAAAACCATAATAAAAAATAAAGTAAAATATACTTTCCTCAACACGATTAATAGACACAGTTTTAGAGACAAATAACTTTCAGTGTTCACTGAAATTATCAAATTTTTAACATGGAAATAGACGGGTTTATATGGCATTCTTTACAATACAACAAATTCCGTAAAGGGAAATATATTGAAAATGCTGCGTCTGTAATTGACAGATTGCCAAAGAATAAATTATATCCTGTGCTGTAATTATGTATTCAGCAATAATGAATACTAGGAGAAAATAGCAAAGTAGTAATTATACCAATTACAATTGATTAGTTGGTATTAACATAAAAAGATGTGCTCGTTGTGTTATACTCCATTATGTCACAAAAGGCTCTGATGTATTAAAGATATTTGATTTCTTTACAAAGTCCCTTTTTATAATTGACTAAACTCAGTGAGTTTGGAAGGAAACTGGGAATTTGTATAATTACTCATGATAAAAATTTATCTATTATGCTACAATTTTCATTGTTTTATGCTACTGTAGTTTCTAATTTTCTAATCTGTTTTTCCTGTGTTATTGGTATACTAGCACTGCATTTTAAAAAATGGAACAAAGTAATCCAAAAGAACTGTTCTAACTGGAACTCATAAATATCCACAATTGTTTATTTTTTGTTAGAAATTGAGATTCAAGGTAGCAAGGTAATTGCTACTCTATATAAAGTAGAGCTCTGTTTCTTTACAAATCTCCAAAGTGTGAATTTAACAATTTAGCAGGACAAATGATTTTACACTTCTGGTGAGTTGGATGCACTTCATAATTTTAACTGTAAAAGTGAAGTCTATGTGGGATTACATTTAAATTCTGAAAAAAATGCAAGGATCCTTCAATATATGAAACACCAAAGTAAATTTAATTATCTCCATTTTCTCAAGTCATGTAATGGAGAGCAGGCAGGTATAAATTGCTGCTGCATGGGTATTTATTTTACTTTTTAATGGCCTTGTGCCCTCTATGGTCAAACAAGGATACTACAGGAAATAAGCAGGACCTCTTAAAAACAGGAGGAGAGCATAACAGATGGCAGACTGAAAAGATCTTGAAACTTAGTGAAAAGCACAAAATAGAAAAGAAGCCAAATAACATTTAAGTGTGACTAAGATGTTCTTAGGGCCAGTTTTAGTGAGTGGTAAAATTTAATTGTAATTATAAGCAAAAGTCTAATATATATGGCCATTAACAGAATTCAATTTAAGACTAAGTTGTACACACATCAATAGCGTATTATTTTGAAAGCATTTAGTTGTACGGTGTGGAAGAAGGGAACACCGAGCTAAGATGAAGCTGAGCTTTTTATTATCCTGAATTATGTACCCTTAAAGCCCATATCCAAATTCCCTGACCAAACTTTTTTAAGATCTAGAGAAAAAAACACTACATGTTAGAGAAACTGCTGGCTAAGTGTGGTGGCTCACATTTGGAATCCTAGCACTTTGGGAGACCGAGGTGGGTGGATCACTCCTGCCCAGGTGTTTGAGACTGGCCTGGGCAACATGATGAAACCCCATCTCTACAAAAAACAGAAATCTTAGCCAGGCATGGTGGCACCTGCTTGTAATCCCAGCTACTTAGGAGGCTGAGGAGGGAGAATCACTTGAGCCCAGGAGATTGAGGCTGCAGTGAGCTGAGATTGAGCCACCACACTCTAGACTGTGCAACAGAGTGAGATCCTGTCTCAGGGGGAAAAAAAAGATTTCTGGTTGGTAAAATGTGGTACTTAAAAGCAGGACTTGAAAGTTGCACACATCACTTCAATTCCTGTCTCATTGGACACAACCTCGTCACACAGCATATGTACATGGTTGGATGGGAAGCTGGGCAGTTAGTTTTTAGTTGAGAATCCATATGCCCAGCTAAAACTTCTGTCATTATAGGAGAGGATGGCATATTTTAGAAGGACAAGTAAGGAGTCCCTGCTACAGTAAGTCACTGAGACAAGCTCTGAGTTTACCCCTTTCTTTCTGAAAGACATGTAAAAATACAATCGAGTGAGATATGCATAGGGATCATCTTGAATCTGTATGATATATTTAGAAAGAAAGTTATTAAAAACTGCAGGTTTTGGCTGGGCGTGGTTCACGCCTGTAATCTCAGCACTTTGGGAGGCCAAGGTGGGTGGATTACTTAAGGATAGACTTTAGAGACCAGCCTGGCCAACATGGCGAAACCCCATCTCTACTAAAAACACAAAAATTAGCCGGCATGGTGGCATATGCCTGTAATCCCAGCTACTTGAGAGGCTGAGGCAGGAGAATTGCTTGAACCTAGGAGGCAGAGGTTGCAGTGAGCTGGGATTGCACCAATGCACTCCAGTCTAGGTGACAGACAGAGACCTTGTCTCAAAACACAAAAACAAAACTGGAGGTTTATTTATTTTTATTTTATTTTTTAAAAATAGGGGTCTTACTATGTAGGTCACAAGCTGGTCTCAAACTCCTGGGTTTCAGCTATCATCTCACCTGAGCCTCCCAAAGTGCTGGGATTACAGGTGTAAGCCAATGTGCCCGGCTAAAAACTGCAGATCTTAAGTTACCGTGAATAACAAATTACTTGGCCCACATCTCTCAACAAACCATAATAGCAAGTTTATTGACTTTTATGGCTATTTCCCAGCACAAACTATGAAACAGAACATCCCACTTCTCCACTACTAAAATTATGCCATAATAAATATAACCGATTATGTTTTTCTTTAAAAAGAAAAAAAAAAAATCCTAGGTAGTAGTTGGGTGAACTGCTTATCATACTGGGCCAGCTAAGTGAAAGGGGTTCTCTCTCTCTTTTTATTTTATAAAGACGAGGTCTCATTATGTTGGCCAAGTTGGTCTTGAACTGCTGGCCTCAAGTGATCCTTTCCCCTCCACCTCCCAAAGTGCTAGGATTATAGGCATGAGTCACTGCTCCTGGCCAAAGGGTTGCCTCTTAACCCAGGTAAGACCCGGGGTGTAATAGACATGTTATCTTTATCTGCCCAACTACTTCCTCTCTTGATAGAAGCGCCATCATATCTTACTTTGGGGAGATATTATTCCAATCCAATCAACTGCCAAAGTATAGTACTCTACTCTCTTTTTTTTTTTTTTTTTTTTTTTTTTGAGACGGAGTCTCGCTGTGTCACCCAGGCTGGAGTGCAGTGGCCGGATCTCAGCTCACTGCAAGCTCTGCCTCCTGGGTTTTTACACCATTCTCCTGCCTCAGCCTCCCGAGTAGCCGGGACTACAGGCGCCCGCCACCTCGCCCGGCTAGTTTTTTGTATTTTTTTAGTAGAGACGGGGTTTCACCGTGTTAGCCAGGATGGTCTCGAACTCCTGACCTCGTGATCTGCCCGTCTCGGCCTCCCAAAGTGCTGGGATTACAGGCTTGAGCCACCGCGCCCGGCCAGTACTCTACTCTCAATTCTACAGGTATGTGATTGACATCTGGCCAATCACAGTGCCCCCAAGTCCTAGCTATACTTCTGACTCTAAGGACTGAACGTGAAATTTAGAGCACATCAATCAAAATCCTCTGAAATAATGTATACTGATTTATTTGCTTTCTTCTAAGGCTGCTTTAGCCTGTAAGTCTGGTTGTAAGATGATGTAAGTCTGGAGCTGCCTGTGGCTTTGGCCTCTGTTGCATAGAGGAAGCCTACTTGTAAGAGATAATATGGCCAGAAGGATAAACAGAGAGATGAAAAGTAGGATGACATGGGATCTCTGGAATTATTTTTTTATTTGTTGAAAAAAAATTTTTTGAGACAGGGTCTCACTCTGTCACCCAGGTTGGAGTGTGGCTGTGTGATCACAGCTCACTGCAGCCTGAAACTCCTGCCTGAACCTCCCCAAAGTGCTAGGATTACAGGCATGAGCCATCATGCCCAACTGGAATCCTTGGATTTAGCTGACGATGTAGCTAGTTCCACCTCTGTGTTTACAAATTAAATGAACCAATAAATCCCCTTTTACTGCTTAAGGTAGTTTTAGTTAGCTTTTTGTCACTTGCAAACAGACTTCTAATATCCAGAAATAAACTTCTAAGGATAGAGGAAGCAAAGCGGATCTAATGTAGTAAATGTTAGTCCTCAGGGTAGAAAGCAGAGTGAAACAGAAATAGAAACTTCTGTTCATGAATAGGTTTACAGAGTGTCCCATTAGTCTATCTTATTTTTGATTCCATGGTATCCTACAAATTTGTATTGAAATTAAATGAAATGTGGTTTCTGTCTGTGTTCTTCTGGCACTAAATAAAAATAGTACCTTGAGTGGCAGTCTTATGAATAATTTTCATTTTCTTTTTACCTGCATTTTCTGATTTGCCTATAATAAACATATGTAGATTTTTCACCATTTTAAATCAAACACTTATCATTACTCTTTACCAACTATTGTATTAGTTTCCTATCAGTGCTGTAGCAAATTGCTATAAAGTGGGTGGTTTAAAGCAAAACATATTTACCATTTTACAGTTCTGGAAGTCAGAATACAGTGGGTCCGCAAAGCAGTTTATCCTGGTCAACACTCTGACGGGAGATTTGTTTCCTTGCCTTTTCTAGTTTCTAGACAGCACCTCCATTCCTCGGCTCATGGCCCCCTTCCTTCATCTTCAAGGCCAGAAGGTTAGCATCCTTTCTCCTCTTTAACCTTCCACCTTCTACCTACCTCTTAAGAAGACTCTTGGGATTACATTGGATCTACCCAAATAATCCAGGATAATCTCACTTTGAGCCTTAATCACACGTGCAAAGTTCTTTTGCCATGGAAAGTAACACATTAACAGGTTCCAGGGATTAAGATCTGGACATCTTTAGGGGCCATTTTGCAGCCTTCCACAACTATCTACATGTAAATGAATACGAAAGGTAATTAGAATAAAAACTGTGAAGTAAGCACAGCCTACCCCTGCAAATAAAAGGCACAATTTCATTGGTTGGATGAAAGCTTCCAGGGAAAAATAAGCTGGTCTGGCTTCAGCTTCCCTGACAGTCATAAAGCCTATTCTGGGGAAGTGAGGGAACAAAGCTTTAAGTGATTTCTTGGAAACAAAGGGCTTAATATTGTTGGGGTTTCTGGCCAGGCTGGAATGCTCATTTGGCAGGCATAAGTTCAGGGATGAACTCCTATGAATTTTATACTTGCAAGCTCTCCAAGAGCAGGTACATAGTAGAACATTTCCAGCAGCTCAAGGAAGGAACAGGAACTTCATTAGAACACAGAACACAGTCTTGGGGACTTGGGAGGAAGGGTGGGAGTGGGGCAATGGATAAGACTACAAATAGGGTGCAGCATATACTGCTTGGGTGATAGGTGCACCAAAATCTCACAAATTACCACTGAAGAACGTACTCATGTAACCAACCACCACTTGCACCCCAATAACCTGTGTGTGGTGGAGAAGAACATGGTCAGATTTTGGGCCAGTTTTCCCCTGGGCTGTTTCTCAGTGTAAAATGATGGTACAATGATAGCAGGCATCTTTGTGATGACAGCTCTCATGAGCCAGTGTTCCAATCTGAACCACTTGCCTTCCAGTGTTCCAATCTGAACCACTTGCCTTCTACGGAGTGTACATGTATAATCCCGAGAGCCCTTCACCACGCTCTTTGGACGAGTCCCGTCACTGCTTCCCTGTGTTTGGCTGGAAGAGCACACATCCTTCAGAAGCCCCTTAAGAAATGGTACTCAGGAAGGAAATGCTTTTGAGATCTCTTATATCTCAAAGTGTCTTTATTCTACCCTAACCCTTGGCTTAAAATTTGGCTATGTATAGAGTTCTAGGTTGGAAATAATTTTTTTGTAAGAATTCCAAAGGCATTTCTCCATTATCTTCTTTGTAGCTTCCAAAGATGTTGTTGAGAAGCTTGAAGACATTTTGATTCTTGATCCTTTATATGTAACAATCCGCCCCTCCTCCCCGACTCCATGCCTGCAGAATCTTCGTGTGCTTGGGTGTTCTGCTATCTCACAAATAACATGCTCCAGAGTTGGTCTATTTTCATCCATTGTGCAGTGACCTTTTGATTCTGGAAATTCTATCAATCAATCAGTTCTGGAAAACTCTGAATTATTTTGATGACTTCTCCCCTCCAGTTTTCTCTCAGGTCATTCAGCTACTGACTTTCCAGACTGGTCCTCCTATTTTCTCTTCTCTGTTTTCCATGTTTGTCTTTGTTGGCTCCACTTTCTTTGAGTTTGTCCACTTTAATTCCTAACTTTCCCATTGAATTTTAATTCCTGCTACCATATTTTTAATTTCGATGAGCTGTTTTGTTTTTTAATAAAATAGCATCTTGTATATTATTATGGCTGCAATTGTCTTCTGTGAGGATATATTTTTCTTTTTTGAGACAGGGTCTGGTTCTGTCATTCAGGCTGGAGTACAGTGTCACATAGTTCATTAAAACAGTAACCGCCTCCTGAGGCTTGAATTCCTGGACTCAAGCAATCCTCCTCCCTAGCCTCCCAAGTAGCTGATACTATAGGCGCACACCACCATGTCTGGCTAATTTTTGTATGGTTTGTAAAGATGAGGGTCTCACTACGTTGCCCAGGCTAGTCTCAAATTTCTGGGCTCAAGTTATCCTCCCACCTTGGCCTCCCAAAGTGCTGGGATTTACAGACATGAGCCATCACACCCAGCCTGAGGATATATTTCTTAAAAAAAAATTTTCTTCTTACATCATCTGTTTTCTCCATAGTCTTTTGCAGATTTGTTTTACTCCTTGTCTTTCACAATGTACAACTGCCTTATCTGGTGATCCTCAACTCTCTACTGATGTTTAAAAGTGGGGAGCTAAAACACGGTTTAGAAGCTGTGTTGGTTAGGGGGTGGTTTGTTGAGCCTCTCTGCTCTGTGTCCTGGCTTGGTCATTTCATTTGTTGGGAAACTCTCAATTTCAACAACTGTAGTAGGTCTTTCTCTTAGGCTGGTCAGATACTCCACAACTCTTCCCATTTCCTTCCGAGAGAAGGCCAAGGGTGGGGAATGAAGAGATGGATGACAACACTCCATATGCATTCATTCCCACAGTCCCTACCTTTAACACAGAAATGTAGCTCTTGCTGGGTGCCGTGGCTCACGCCTGTAATCCCAGCACTCTGGGAGGCCAAGGTGGGCGGATCACCTGAGGTCGGGAGTTTGAGACCAGCCTGACCAACATGGAGCAATCCCACCTCTACTAAAAATACAAAATTAGCCAGGTGTAGTGGCACATGCCTGTAATCCCAGCTACTTGGGAGGCTGAGGCAGGAGAATTGCTTGAACCCGGGAGGTGGAGGTTGTGGTGAGCTGAGATCGGATCACTGAACTCCAGCCTGGGCAACAAGAGCAAAATCCGTTTCAAAAAAAAAAAAAAAGAAAGAAAGAAATGTGGCTCTCAATTGTCTTAAGGTACTTTCAAAAGTACTGACCATTTATCAATATCATAGATCAAAAAGTTCTAGGTTTATTTTGTATTATAATGGACATCCTTTTATATATTTCAAAATTGAAAAATAATTTTTAGATTTTTCAATTTATATTTTTCAGTTATTGAGATAAACATCTCAATAATTTTTTTTTTTTTTTGAGATGGAGTCTCACTCTGTCACCAGGCTAGAGTGCAGTGGTGCAATCTCGGCTCATTGCAACCTCTGCCACCTGGGTGCAAGCGATTCTCCTGCCTCAGCCTCCCAAGCAGCTTGGACTACAGGCACATGCCATCACGCCCAGCTAATTTTTGTATTTTTAGTAGAGACGAGGTTTCACCATGTTGGCCAGGATGGTCTCGATCTCTCGACCTCGTGATCCGCCCACCTCAGCCTCCCAAAGTGCTGGGATTACAGGTGTGAGCCACTGACCTTTCAATAATTTTAAGTCAGTATTTACACATTAAGATTACCTTGATTCATTTGAGACAGGGTCTTGCTCTGTCACCCAGGCTGGCGTGCAGTGTCACAATCATATCTTATGGTGGCTTTGAACTCCTGGACACAAGTGATCCTCCTACCTCAGTCTCTCAAAGCACTGGGATTATAGACGTGAGCCACCACACCTAGCAAGACTACCTTTTGATATGTTGCAAATATTTTTTCTGAATTGGGCACGAATCTTTTATACATTTTAATTCCTTACAAGTAGAGAAGTAAGAACATTAACTCTGGAGCTGGACTATTGGGTTCAAAACCTGACTGACATTTTCTATAAAAAAGCTGACATTTTCAGCTATAAAACCTTGGCAAGTTTTGTTATTTAACTGGGGTCTGTTACATGTCCACATATGAGAAAAACAGTAACCGCCTCCTGAGGTTTTTGTGAGAACCAAATAATTTTTATTCCTATACATCTAGTTCACCGATCTAAGGTGTTCAGAACAGTGTTCGGCACATATTAAGCTTGATATAACTGTTACCTATGATGATGATGGTGATAATGATGACTCTGTACAGTCACTGTATTTCTGAAGTCTTGTTTGGTAATCAAGAATGTGTTTCGAACTATCTCTTTATTAGACAAAGTCATAAACCAAAAATTTCCAACTTCCTGTACATGTTGAAGGCTTTAAATAAGGATCCTTGGATACAAACTATGGTCCGCATGGCTGAAAATTAATTCTATGACACAGTATTATTCTAAAGTCATAACTGACTTTGAAAGCCTAAAGGTTTTCTTTTATGGTTACAAAAATACCACCAAGCTAGACATTTTAATTCTGTTGAGATATACAAATAGAATTACTACAGCAGCCCACACATTCTATGATTTCTAAACATTTAAACATCAATGGTTTTGCGAAGATGCTGTCGTCCTTCACAGTTCATTAAAAGTTCAGATGCCTTTTGTGAAAGCCCACCTTTTCTTCTACCTGCTAAACTGTCTTTTCAGAAGTCTTGCCGGATGTTTTCTTTGTTTGCCTCTCCATGTTGCTGCTTAATTTGATAGATTTCATTTTCTAGCTGAACAATAGTCCGTTCAATCTCATAATTCTTACTGACCAGGGATACCCAACTAGAATGGGGGGGAAAAAGGAAAAAAATTACTCAATGTAAAATTTCTCTTAGAAGATTTTATTTTAAATGTATACACATGTTCACTCAGAGCTATAACACTAACTTTCACTTTTTTTTTTTTTTGAGACAGAGTCTCGCTCTTGTTGCCCAGACTGGAATACAATGGCACAACCTTGGCTCACTGCAACCTCTGGCTCCCGGGTTCAAGCGATTCTCTCGCCTCAGCCTCCCAGGCAGCTGGATTACAGGCACATGCCGCCACGGCTGGCTCATGTTTTTGTATGTTTAGTAGAGATGGGGTTTTCACCATGTTGGCCAGGCTGGTCTCAAACTCCTGATCTCAGGTGAGCCACTGCACCCAGCCTAAACTTTACTTTCAACTCTCCATTAAAAAAAAATCAAGGCACAATTGTGGAAAAGTAGGTAAAGGGTACATGGAATCTGTATTCTTTCTTTCTTTCTTTTTTTTTTTTTTTTTCCCAGAGATAGGGTCTTGCTCTGTTGACTAGGCTGGAATGCAGTGGTGTGATCACAGCTCACTGCAGCCTGGAACTCCTGAGCTCAAGCAATCCTTCCACCTTAGCCTCCCGAGGAGCTAAGACTACAGGTGCATGCCATCATGCCTGGGTTCATTTAAAAACATTTTTTTTTGTAGAGACAGGGTCTTGGTATGTTGCCCAGGCTCATCTTGAACTCCTGGCTTCAAGCAATCCTCCTACCTTGGCCTACCAAGGCACTAGGATTACAATGTGAGTCACCACACCTGGCTCTCTGTATTATTTCTTACAACTGCATGTGAATCTACAATTATCTCAAAAGTTCAACTAATAAAAAAGCAAATTAGAAACAGATGAGAGAACTTGTAAACCAGAAGAAATAGGAAAGAGTGATGAAGACAGTATCAAATTTAATCAACAAAAAGGAAAGAGGCAACAGTTTATTAAATTGAGGAAAAAACATGAAAGGGTACCAAACAGACTGATAACACGTACATGGAGATGGTAGAACAAGGAGAATAACTTGAGTAATGAAGGGACAAAGGGAATGGGAAAGCAAAGAAGAAGAGAGAAATGACACAAATATTCAAGATACTGTATAAAGGCATACGTGTGTATGTAAAAGAACATTTTTTAAAATGTATAAACCTGAGGTACAAACAAATTATCAAGAAAAGTATGAAATCTCCCTGCCTACAATATTTTATAAAATTAATTTTTTTCCTTTTTTTTTTTTAAGACGAGGTCTCACTCTGTTGCCCAGGCTGGAGTGCATTGGTGCGATTATGGCTCACTGCAGCTTCAACCTCCCAGGCTAAGCAATCCTCCTGCCTCAGCCTCCACAGTAGCTGGGACTACAGGCATGTGCCACTGTAGCTGGCTATTTTTTTTTTTCCATTTAAAAGGAGAATAAAGGTAGAATTCTATTCAAGGCCAAAAATACTAGACTAAAAACAGGGTATTCTAAGACCAGAATCCTTTAGCAATGGTTCAATTTAGCAAAGGATCCTTCACCAATGGTTCAATTCTCGTTTATAGTTCTCTTTAACACCTTATAGAAAGGCAGAGACAGTGAAGGGTGAATTCAGAAAACAGCATTTTCTTTGACACCTATGGCATCCCACATGAATGCTATTTGAATCATATTATTGAATCGACCTTAGACTGGGCTAAACAATTTAAAAGATGATGGAATTATAGATACTCACTTTGACTCCATTTCTCTCAATTTAGATCCAGCTGTGAGCTGCATGTTCTTTCTCTGCCAGTTTAAATCTTGAATATGTTTTCTGTAAAAAATTATACAACCTAATGACATTTTAATGTAAGACCAAAAATCAACAGAAAACTCTGTAACACAAGAGAATATCTTAATCCCATGGGAACAATATCATGTACAGTTATAGGCTAACTGTAGAAACTACCGTTCTTCTAATTATTTTTTGATTACAAGTTTCATAAAACATGCTCATTGTGAGAAATCACACACACACACACACACACACACGAGCACACACAGATTACAAGTCTCAAGTCCCTCTTCCCATGCATGTCTCCTTTTTCCTGATAACTCCTGTTGAGTTTTTGCTGGGTGTCCTTCCAGGCTTTCCTATATGTGTGTGTAGAAATCGGTCTTTTTTTTTTTTTTTTTTTTTTTTTGAGACGGAGTCTGGCTCTGTCACCCAGGCTGGAGTGCAGTGGCGCGATCTCGGCTCACTGCAAGCTCCGCCTCCCGGGTTTACGCCGTTCTCCTGCCTCAGCCTCCCGAGTAGCTGGGACTACAGGCGCTCGTCATCTCGCCCGGCTAGTTTTTTGTATTTTTTAGTAGAGACGGGGTTTCACCGTGTTAGCCAGGATGGTCTCGATCTCCTGACCTCGTGTTCCACCCGTCTCGGCCTCCCAAAGTGCTGGGATTACAGGCTTGAGCCACCGCGCCCGGCCGAAATCGGTCTTAAAAATCAGATTATATGTGTTATTCTCCAACTTTCTCCCCCTCTAAAAGTGTCTTTCCATGTTTGCAGACTTGCAAGCTACAAGTGGCAGAGATGTTTTCAGACCTCAGGCCTACTACTCGTCTACTTAGGTAGGGCAAACCCTGTGCCAGATGTTGAACAAAGAGAGTGGATCAATTGTTTACTTTCACCTGGCTGCAGTCTCATTGCTTTCTTTTTCCTCCTATTTTCTATTCATTAAAGGTTCACTTAAAGTTCATTCTGTAATAGGAAAAAACAATTTACCTTAATTTCTGAAGTTCTTTCTGTGCGTGTTCAATCATATGAACTAGATTTCTGAAGGAAAAGAGGAAAATCAGATTTAAATACATTAAAATAGTACCAATTAAAAGTGAACTTTTTCAAGTTTTTTTGCTAAAAATCGTATTTCTGGAGCTCTGTGCCAAGAACTATGTTGGACACTCCATAATCAAGTACTATCACCCATGCTGGAATGCAGTGGTGTGATCATGGCTCACTGCAGCCTTCACCTCCCAAGATCAAGTAATCCTCCTGCCTCAGCCTCCCGAGGAGCCGCAATCCTCCCACCTTGGCTTCCCAAACTGCTGGAATTACCATGCCCTGCCTGATACTTTGAGTACTTAGGTTGCTTTTCTTATGAGACAGTCTCATTCTGTTGCCCAGGCTGGAGTGAAGTAGTGTGATCTCAGCTCACTGCAGCCTCTGCCTCCTGGTTCAAGCAATTCTCCTGCCTCAGCGTCCCAAGTAGCTGGGATTACAGGCGTGCACTGCCATGCCTTGCTAATTTTTGTATTTTTTTTTTTTTTTTTTTAGCAGAGATGGGGTTTCACTACGTTGGCCAGGCTGGTCTTGAACTCCTGACCACAAGCAATCCATCCACCTCGGTCTCCCAAAGTGCTGGGATTACAGGCGTGAGCCACTGCACCTGGCTTTTTTTTTTTTGGACAGAGTCTTGCTCTACTGTTGCCCAAGCTGGAGTGTAGCTGCATAATCATGGCAGCCTCAACCTCCTGGGCTCAATCGATCCTCCCACTTCAGGCCTTCAAAGTAGTTCGGATTACAGGCATAAGCCACCATGCCCGGCTAATTTTTGTTATTTTTTTGTAGAGACAGGGTTTCACCGTGTTGTCTGGGCTGGTCTTGAACTCCTGGGCTCAAGCAGTCTCCCTACCTTGGCCTTCAAAGTGTTGGAATTACATGCGTGAGACATCACACACAGTCTTTTGTCACTTCTTAAACTGTCATGACTTCTTGTCACAGAGAAGATGGAATATATCTGATTATATCCACTTATTATTTCTCAACCCCCTTTTATCTCTGTATTTCTTCATATACATTTATCCTGTCATTCTCTCCTCCTGTCCACTGCTAACTAGAGAGAGGTGAGAAAAAGAAAACTGTTGTAGATTTGAGATATCAGTCCATATTTGCATGTAACCTATTCGCAGCAAAATAAAAAACAGATACCAGTCCAGGTCAGCTGTAACTAGCACAGGAGAAAAGTTCAATAATACAGAGTACCATATAATTATTTCAGAGAAGTAATAAAACAGATTTGAATCTCTTTTTTAAGTTTAAGTAACAGCTTTATTGAGATATAATTCCACATCATATCAATTTCCTCTTAAGGCAGTGGATCAATCACCTATAGGGTCCATTTTAACCACATCTGGCCCTAATGTGTTCTTGCTCTAAATCTAATATTGTTTCCTGGCTTTTGTGACTCAAATTTTCTGCTGTTCACCTGAGTTATTCTCCTATCTCTACTGACTGGCTTCCCTGCATTAGTTGCAATTCTCTCAAGACTCAGTCTTTAAACAGCTGTGCCTCTCTAGGCTTTCCCTCAGGTCAACCCTCTTTCCTTGACTTCGACGATCACTCCATGCTGAGGACTATTGATTTTAGTGCTCTATTCCAGACTCTGCCCACCAACAAGGGAGCTTTCCTTTGAATTGGCTCTCCCTGAAAGTTTAGTTTGTCTTCTCCCTTCTCCCACCCTTCCTCTTAAATATACTTTGATAAAATATAGTACACCTCCTCTGGAGAAGTGTCCATTGAATTTGGAGGAGACAAAATATGCTCAGGGGAATGTTAAGCACTATAGAGCACTTTGTGATTAAATGGAAAACAAGTGATGTGCACAGTAATTCTGTGTAGAGTTACTCAGAAGAGGGAGACAATACTAGAAGCAGAATTTCAATCAGGGAAGAAGACAAGTAAGCGAACTAGAGCTGGGCCCTAAACAAGCTGAATTTGGGTAGAACAGGTAAAGTCAGGGGTAAGTAAAGGCCCAGAGGCAGGATTTATGATAATCACCAGAGAAAGGACTAGTTTGGGTTGAGTTAAAAGTTTACAGTTGAGGGAGTAAGGAAAAGGCCTTGAATACCATGTTAAAAAGCCCAGTCAGGTGCTCACACCTACAATCCCAGCACTTTGAGAGGGTGATGCTGGAGGATCACTTGAGGCCAGGAGCTTGAGACCAGCCTGGTCAACATGGTGAAACCCCGTCTCTACAAAAAATACAAAAATCAGCCAGGCGTGGTGGCGTGTATCTATAATCCCACCTACTCTGGAGGCTGAGGCAGAAGAGCTGCTTGAACCCGGGAGGGTTGCAGTGAGCTGAGATTGTGGCACTGCATTCTAGCTTGGGCGACAGAGCAAGATTCTGTCCCGACCCCCTCCTTCACCTCCAAAGAAAAAGAAAAAAAGCTTGGCCCTTACCTTGCAGGTAATAGGGAATTATTAAAGGTTTTCAGGTAAGTTGACAGCAGTGTTCTTTTCAATGTCATATTTTTTCCTCTGCATCTATGCACTCCATTCCTGGAATGTTTTCCTTGTTTCCTTCTAAACATCCCAATTTCACCCTTCTTCAACAACCCTCAACTTTATGCCCCATCTTTTGTTTTTTTCAAACAGACTATAGGTGTGTACCACCATACCTGGCTATTTTTTTATTGTTTTCTGTAGAGACAGGGCTTCACTACGTTGCCCAGGCTGGTCTCAAACTCTTGGCCTCAAGTGATCCTCCTGTCTCAGCCTCCCAAAGCACTAGGATTACAGGTGTGAAACACCACACCTGGCAATGCCCTATCTCTTAATGCTTAGCTTACAGACCACAGCACACAATGTAACACTTGCCCCCATACTGCCAAAAATAGACTACTGGTTACTTGGCATAAAATTACTGTCTCTTCCATTAGATAGAGCTTCTTGAGAAGAATCACAGTTTTCCATTTTGGGAAACAGATTTACTGATGTCACTTAAATTTCTTAATCATCCTGATCCCGTTCTTTCTTTTTTTCCCCCTTGCAATATATAGATATATAAAAGAAAGTTAGTTGTTGGCTTTGTAGAGTTTCCCAAATTCTGGATTTTGTCCACTGGCATTATGTGGCTACAAATACTTAATGCATAATTCTGAAGATTTGAGAAACAGTATTATCATTTCATGGTTTTGCTTTATTTTATACAGCTATGTTTCAGGAAACACACTCTAACAAAAGTTGTACACACTATTATGAAGTTCTGTGGCCTTCTTCTCTTAAATTGTAAATACACAATCAGGAAATCTCAGGGCACAAAGGGGCCATGCAGATAATCTAACCACCGAATTTTGCAAGCAAGGAATCTGAATTATAGATAGACAATAAATACTAAAGCTACAGCTAGTTACATGGAACAGAAACAGGTCAGTGGCTTGTTTTGACAACAAATACTTGCTCAAATTTATCTATAATCTCAAAATTACTACTTGTAGTGTTTTGCAGTCATTCATGGACATGTGCACAGCAGTGAAAAATCCGGGCTGCTGAGCATGCACATTCGCAGCCGAGGATGAACAAGGAGGTACTTTGCCTTCTTGTTTCAGCTCTCATACAGTAATAAGCAGACGATGAAGTTCAAGTTCTAAGTCTGGGATCTGTTAGTGGGGTAGTTTCAAGAAAGTTACTTTACATTTCTCAACTTTGTTTTCTCTTTTATAAAATAAAGACAGAAGTCTACCAGGATGAGTTTATTCTAGGATTTAAGATTATAATCTGTGTGAGAGATATGTGTATGTGTGCACATGAATATGTATATATTCCCCCTAGGAGAAATGGTACAGTATTTGCTAATTCAGTGTCCACAGGACTTAAAGAACATAATGCATGACTAATGAGAATCAACTGTTTAAGCAAACTTGATAACATTCTATCAAGTGGTGCTCTGCAAATGGGACCTCAGAACTCGTTTTCTTACAATATTATACATTAAATGTGGTAGTTTGGTTTAGGTCCTCTTAGTACTCTTGAACTTTGGGGTGGGTTTCAAAATAGTGGCCTTTCATATGGGTCGTAGTTCTAGAACATAATCCCAAGAAAAAGTCTAGCTGTATTATTTTTATCCCACTTCCCCTACCCATACTTTGTGGGGGTTTTTTTGTTTGTTTTTTGAGATGGAGTCTCGCTTTGTCACCCTGGCTGGAGTGCACTGGTGCAATCTCAGCTCACTGCAACCTCTGCCTCCCGGGTTCAAGCAGTTCTCCTGCCCCAGACTCCTGAGTAGCTGTGACTACAGAAGCGCCACCATGGCTGGCTAATCTTCTTTTTTTTTTTTTTTAAGTAGAGATGCAGTTTTACCATGTTGGCCAGGCTAGTCTCAAACTTCTGACCTCAGGTGATCGCCTCGGCCTCCTGAAGTGCTGGGATTATAGGCGTAATCCACCGCACCCAGCTTGTTTTTTTTTTTTTTTGAGATAGAGTCTCACTCTGTCACCTAGGCTGGAGTGCAGTGGCACAATCTTGGCTCACTGCAACCTCTGCCTCCCAGGCTCAAGCAATTCTCATGCCTCAGCCTCCAGAGTAGCTGGGATTACAGGCGCGCGTTACCATGCCCAGCTAATTTTGGGTGTGTGTGTGTGTGTGTGTGTGTGTGTGTGTGTGTGTGTGTGTTTTTGTAGAAATGGGGTTTCACCATGTTGGCCAGGCTGGTCTCGAACTCCTGACCTCAAGCAATCCACCTGCCTCTGCCTCTCAAAGGGCTGGGATTACTGGCGTGAGCCACTGCACCCAGAACCTCCCATACTTTTAAAAAGTACTAACACTTTGGGTGAGATGGAAAGAAAAGGAAAAAAAAAAGGTTCTTACTCATTGTATACTTTCCAGGCATTACATCCATGCTGTGACATTAGTTCCAGATTCTCAATTCTAACTGCTTGATGCTCTAACTGGGCCATAGAATTGTTTACACATTCTTGCCATGCAGTAATGTCATTTTTTTGACCAGAGGAAGGGGCTGGAAGCTCATATCTGAAATTAAACAACAAAATAAAACCATCTGTACTGTCAAGCCTTTACAACTCTTCCCAACAGAATGTCCCATGAGTCTCCATATAGTATAAAAACTACAGAAGACTGAGGATGTAAACCTTGCAATAATAAGAAACTGATACAGCCTAACAATCAATTTACAAATATGATTTAGCACCGTTATGTTCACTTCAATGTGAACTGGTTAAATAAGCAACATTACATTCACATAAAAGATTGTTATATTAGCTATTAAATGATGTCACTGAAGAACATTTAATAATATTAAGATGTGAATAATATATTAAGGGGAAAAAGTAGTAGACAAAAACCTTTGCTACCATTTTTGTAAAATACTCACACCCACCCATCCACTAACATACCCATTCCCCGGTAGAGAAAAAAAATGAGAAGTGATATGACTCCTTCTATTCCCTCTTCACACTACCCAGTCAGTCCTTCAACACTGCCTCCCTAGATATCTATAGATCTATATCTACAGATATCTATAGATATATATCTATATCTGCATCTCTATATCTATCTATAGATCTCTGTATCTATATCTATATCCATAGATATATCTTCATCTATCTATAGCTGTATCTACAGATATCTCTCTCTATATAGTTTTTTTTCAAGACTGGGTCTCCCTCTGTTCCCCACGCTGGAGTGCAGTGGTACAATCTCGGCTTGCTGCAACCTCCATCTCCTGGAGGATGTCAAGCAATCTCCCTACCTCAGCTTTCCAAGTAGCTGGGTCTACGGGTGTGTGCCACCATACCCAGGTACGTTGTTTATTATTATTATTATTATTTTGGTAGAGATAGGGTTTTGCCATGTTGCCCAGGCTGATCTCAAAACTCCTGGATTCAAGCAATCCGCCATTCTCGGCCTCCCAAAGTGCTGGAATTACAGGTGTGAGCCACCACGCCCAGCCAACACTGCCAATATTAGCCAGCAAATACATTCTTCACAAATCTCAGCTCATTACTGAGTTACTACAAATTAAATTTTAATTTCCATTTTAATATTCTTACCGTTTCATACTGAGCAATTCAATTGGTTGTCGAGCAGCCAGTCTTTCAAATTCATTTCTCATTATGTCAGTCTGATGTGTAAATCAGAAAAAGATTTCTAAGATCATGTTGACAATTGAAATTAACAATCACCAAAGAATAGATTTAAGCTACACTACCTATTATAATGAATCATTTCCCTTTCCCTAATTCTTCTCTGAGTTAAATGCTCTCTAGAATCACACACAAACACACAGTCACTTCACATTCAGCTTAGCCAGGAAAAGTGGCATGTATTAAGGAGCCCACAGAGAAAAGGATTAATCCTAACTCAGATGTTCTCAATTCCAGAAGCATGTTACCATCAGTTGGACAGTGCTATGGTTTGAATGTTTGTCCCCTCTGAAACTCATATGGAAACTTAATCCCCAATGTAATAGTATTAAGAGGTGGGGTCTTTAAGAGGTGATTGGGTTATGAGGGCTCAACCCATTCATGGATTAATGAGTTATCACCAGAGTGGGTATGTTATAAAAGCCAGTTTGTCTTTCTCTTGTGTGCCCCTACGTGCCATGTAATGCTCTGTGCTGCTTCAGGACTGTACACCAAGTACACATCAGCAAGAACGCCCTCACCAGATGCAGCCTGTGAACCTTACTTACACTTTCCAGCCTCCAGAAATCTAAGAATTTTTTTTTTTTTTTTTCACGATGAAGTCTCACTCTTGTCCCCCAGGCTGGAGAGCAATGGCGCAATCTTGGCTCATTGCAACCTCTGCCTCCCAGGTTCAAGCGATTCTCTTGCCTCATCCTCCCGAGTAGCTGGGATTACAGGTGCCTGCCACCACGCCCAGCTAATTTTTGTATTTTTAGTAGAGACAGGGTTTCACCATGTTGGCCAGGCTGGTCTTGAACTCCTGACCTCAGGTGATCTGCCCGCCTCAGTCTCCCAAAGTGTCTTTTCTTTATATTCACTATCTTCTCTAGCAATTTTACTGTTTGCCAAGTAAATGTAGTATGGCTATTCCTCTTTAGGGATGTTTTGGCCAATATCTTATCCCATTTCCGTTCTGCACATTTCCTACCCTGAGTATAAAGAACTGCTTAAAATATTTGTTTGTAGTAATACTTCAGTTATTCCATGTAATTTTAATTTTCTGAGGGCTTCAACTATCTTAACAATTAGACTAGAGAATAAGTATCAAAGGCCTTACAGAAGCCTGCATTAATGTTTAAAAGTTTTGTATTAGGCCGGGTGAGGTGGCTCACGCCTGTAATCCCAGCACTTTGGGAGGCCGAGGTGGGTGGATCACGAGGTCAAGAGATTGAGACCATCCTGGCCAAGATGGTGAAACCTTGTATCTACTAAAAATACAAAAACTAGCTGGGCATGATGGCACGTGCCTGTAATCCCAGCTACTTGGGAGGCTGAGGCAGGAGAACTTCTTGAACCCGGGAGGCGGAGGCTGCAGTGATCCAAGATCGCGCCACTGCACTCCAGCCTGGCAACAGAGTGAGACTCCATCTAAAAAAAAAAAAAAAAAAAAAAAAATTTGTATTAAGCATTTCTTTCTGGAGAAAGCATTTTGCAGGCGCTACTGCTAAATTACACATAATCTTAAGAAAATGTAGTTATCTAGTTTCCTGCAAAAAATACCAAGGCATTTTAGCTAGAAAATTCTGCAGTGACAAAGAGTAACAGCTAATAATTAAACAAGAGGCAGTATAAAAATGTATAAGTAGTCTTGAGCCATACAGCACAGGAGGAACCCTTAACTAACTCACATGCTCAGTAAGTGATAGATCTGGAATTTTAGCTCAGCTCTCTCCAAAGACTAAGCCAGTGTTCATGGAGCTAAGTCATGGGCGGCGGGGTCGGTGGGGGAAATCCCTGCTCATGGAGTAGTCTCATCTCAGCTTTGAGAGGCCTTCCTCAACCACCCAACCTAGAGTCACCCAGTCACTTTATCACTATCATTCTCTGTGCAGCATTTATCAACAATTTTTCTGATCTATTTATTGTCCGTCTCAACACTCTAGATTGTAAGGTTCATAAGTATGGACCCTGCCGATACTGTTCTCCAATATCCAGCATGGAATAGACCTTCGTAAATAGTTGTTAAGTGAATTAATGAAAGAGTAATTTCAAAGGCAGTTTGAAGAATGGTTAAGGTCTTAGTCAATGAGCCTTTCTAAGCTGCAGTTTTCCCAGCTAAAAAAATGGGGATAGTGAACATAGTTATATAGTTTATAGAGCTGTTTTGTGCACCAAGAAAGACAGTGAGCCCAGTATACATTACCAACTATTACTAAGAAAGGATGCCAAGTGTGGTGGCTCACACCTGTAATCCCAGTACTTTGGGAGGCCGAGGCAGGTGAATCACTTGAGGTCAGGAGTTCGAGATCAGCCTGGCCACAATGGTGAAACCCTGTCTGTACTAAAAATACAAAAATTAGTTGGGCATGGTAGTGCATGCCTGTAATCCCAGCCACTTGGGAGGCTGGGGGAGGAGAATCGCTTGAACCCAGGAGGCAGAGGTTGCAGTGAGCCAAGGAGTTGCATGCACTCCAGCCTAGGCGACAGAGCAAGACTCTGTCTCAAAAAAAGAAAGGATTAAATAATCAGTAAACTAATTACAGGAGAATCATTTGAACCCAGGAGTTTGCTAATTAAATAATCAGTAAACTAATTACAAAGGTATTTGAGAGAAGGAAAAAAACTGGCAAAAGTATTATAAGAAGTCTGTGATTGAATGCAGTTATTTGAAAACGTCAGAAATCAGTCCAAGAAGCATTACTGTACTTAATTCTCTTTTTTTTTTTTTAATGAGATGGAGTCTCGCTCTGTCGCCCAGGCTGGAGTGCAGTGGCGCCATCTTGGCTCACTGCAAGCTCCGCCTCCCGGGTTCAGGCCATTCTTCTGCCTCAGCCTTCTGAGTAGCTGGGACTACAGGCACCCGCCACCATGCCCAGTTAATTTTTTGTATTTTTAGTAGAGGATGGTCTCGATTTCCTGACCTCGTGATCCACTCGCCTCAGCCTCCCAAGGTGCTGGGATTACAGGTGTGAGCCACTGTACTTAGTTCTTAACGTGGTTAACATCTACACCTAGGTAACAATATTTGGAAAAAGCATAGGAAAACACGTTCATAGAAACATATGTCTTCTACTTAAAACTTAGCCAAGGCAGGGCGTGGTGGTTCACCCCGTATCCCAACACTTTGGGAGGATGAGGTGGGCGGATCACTTGAGGCCAGGAGTTCAAGAAAAGCCTGGCCAACGTGGTGACACCCCATCTCTACTGAAAATACAAAAATTAGCCAGGCATGGTGGCAGGCACCTGTAATCCTAGCTGCTCGCGAGGCTGAGGCAGGAGAATCACTTGAGCTCGGAAGGTGGAGGTTGCAGTGAGCAGAAATGGCACCACTGCACTCCAGGCTGGGTGACAGAGTAAGACTCCGTCTCAAACAAAAACAACAAACTTAACTATTTTTTCACGTTACTTTAATGTAAATAATATCTTTTTTTTTTTTTCCCTCTGAGACAGGATCTCAGTCTGTCGCCAGGCTGGAGCGCAATGGTATTATCATGGCTCACTGTAGCAGCCTTGAACTTCCAGGCTCAAGTGATCCTTCCACCTCAGCCTCCTGAGTGGCTTGGGCTACAGGTGCATGCCATCATGCTTGGCTAATTTTTTAGTTTTTCTTTTGTAGAGAAAGGGTCTCACTATGCTGCACAGGCTGGTCTCAAGTGATCCTCACACCTCAGCCTCCTAAAGTGCTGGGATTACAGGTGTGAGCCACCACACCCAGCTAAATACTGCCTTTTAATAATACAATCCTTTCATAAATAAACGATTAGGTATAATGGGAAAAAAACCTCCAAGTTGTACATATTGAAATACTTGAATCCAATAATTTAGAAATAACTTACATTTCACTTAGCTAATTAGACCCTAACTAGAATCTTGGGTGTACTTCAAGGTTATACATTTAAAATAGTATCATACTCACTGTGTGCAGTAGAACAGCATCTGACTCCCTAGGCAAGCATGGGCACTCCTTTCTCTAATTCTCTTGTCCTTATATATACCTCCACTACAGGTCCTTTACATATTATTACACATTTATACATACTATTGTAAACTTTCTGTTTTATATATCTAGCTCCTCATTGTATTGTATTTTTCTGTATTCAGAAACCCTATCTTTTTTTGGAGACGATGCTTGTCTTAAATAAAGAAAAGAAAAATTAAAATACAGCAAAATACATATTTTTTTAAAACCCAGATATTTTTATCTCTATGATTTCAGAATCTAGAATGGCACCTAGCACTTGGAAAGTATTCGTATCAGGGAAAGTTCTTGCCTACATTAATCAGAACTGTGTTAATAAAAACATCGGACAGATTATAGAAAAAAGGAGAAGGCTGAGAAAAGAGTAGTATACACTTGGATATGGTTTGTCCCTTCAGTCATACCACAAACGTTTGGTAAATAACTAGACTTTAATACGCCACTCTCCAGTGGTTCTAAAGAGCTTAGGTAATTAGGCTTATACATACTAAAAAATTCTAGATCACCTGCTGTAGAGTGACTCTTGGCAGGAGAGGGTCCCTTTGAGAATTTACGCATGGATCCTATCTCAAAGAATTGTGGCCACAAATTTTTGCATTAAGTGAGTCGTGGAGTCCCAGAAAGTCTTCCTATGGATCTTAGAATAAGAACCTCGGAGAAGACTTATCTATCTAGCTGTTTTCAACAGACTGGTACCTATGCAGGCAATGGTTAAAACTGGAATTTAAAAATCACTTTTACGTAGCTGAAGCTCTCAATCCAAAATAAAGGTTCACAGGAATCCTCGTTCATACCCGGGGTCAAGACATACTTACTTCAAAGGCAGAATAATCCGGGGCTGTTAGGTAGCTCAGGTAGTTCTTAGTAGGTCGGTATCTGCGAGTTTCCTCCTCCACCAGCGCTGCAGCCTTAGAAAGAGAATTGGGGCCAGGGTAGAAGCGGCAAATTGTAACATGTTTCTTTCGGTACCGAGCCAGCGAACAGTGAGTCAGCTACAAAGACACCCCGCACTCACCGCTTCCCGCACACCAGGGGCTTCATAACCTTGATCAAAATACGGCAGCGCATCCACCACAACCTCTCCGGCCACCAAACCCGTGCCCGCCATTCCGAGGACCTCAGGTTTGCCTGCGTTTTCTGCGTTTGCGTAAACTGAGTTCTATTTAGATACGCCGGCGCCTGACACTGATGTAATCACGTTCCCGGCATATTGACGTTCGCGCATGCTCAGTTGCTAATTTTGAAGGCGGGTCCGCCCGGTATCTAGAAATTGCCGGGCTGCTTTGTTTTGGGCGGACGTGACGTCAGTCTTGGCTTCATTGCGTCAGCGGAAGGCCTCAATTTCCTGTCTTCTGCTTACTGTATTTTTTTTGCCAGCGAATGGTGGCTATTTGAAGTTAGGGCTTTTCGTTTCCTCCAAAACATTGATATCTGGAACGGGAGCCCCTTAACACTTTCGGAGGGAACTGGCTGCAGGATTTGACGGGGAGAGATAACTGATTTCCCACCTCTGCTTACTGCCACCGTCTCCCCTTAATCTTCTCTTCCTCTGTGCCGGACTTCTTTCCTTTTTTATTATGGACACACGCTCTTGTTCTGCTGCCCAGGTTGGAGTGCAGTGGCGCGATCATAGTTCACTGCAGCCTCAACCCCCCCAGGCCCAAGCGATCCTTCCACCTCAGCCTCCTGAGCCGCTGGGCCTAGAGGTGCACACCACCACGCCTGGCTAATTTTTAATTTTTTTTTTTTTTTTTCGAGACGGAGTCTCACTCTGTCGCCCAGGCTGGAGTGCAGTGGCGCGATCTCGGCTCACTGCAAGCTCCGCCTCCTGCGTTCACGCCATTCTCCTGCCTCAGCCTCCTAGTAGCTGGGACTACAAGGCGTCCGCCTCCATGCCCGGCTAATTTTTTGTATTTTTTGTATTTTCACCGTGTTAGCCAGGATGATCTCGATCTCCTGACCTCGTGATCCGCCCGCCTCGGCCTCCCAAAGTGCTGGGATTATAGGCTTGAGCCACAGCGCCCGGCCATTTTAAAATTTTTTTGTAGAGTTGGAGCCTTCCTATGTTGCCAAGGCTGGCCTCAAGCTATCCTCTCGCCTAGGCCTCCTAAAATGTGGGGAATACAGGCGTAAGCCACTGCACCCGGGGTCGTTCCTCTTTTACTTCCTTGCTGTACCCCGACTATCCTCCCCCCTCGCCACCCTGAAAACCTTTGCATTGGATAAGTACAATTCTTAAAGAGGCTCTAGAATTGGGCGCCAGTCTCCAATTAAAATTGTGAAGCTTTATGGTCTGAGTATCAAAAGGAACCTCAGTTCCTTAAAAATCCTGCCATTTTGGCTTTAGGACTTAAACGGTAATAGAATGGCACTCCTGTCTCCAAACCATTCAAGCTGCTGCCCATGCACTTTGTCTTCTTCATGGCTCCTGGACTAAGCAGCCTCCCTTTGATTAAGCAGTTAAAGACCAAATAAAGTTGTCAGACTATATACCCTGCCCAGTGTGCGGTCTAGACCCAGGCTTTGTCTGCCAAGAGCCTCGAAATGTTGACCTCCATTATTAAGCCTGATCAATCTAAGACTAATTCTTATTACTTAAGTACCATTAGGTAAATGTGCTAGCTGTAGATTTAAGTGACATAAAAGATCTTTACATCTTAAGAATTCTCCAAGGGATCTGTGGGGTTTTTATGTATTTATTCATTAAAAGATCTGTAAACAACATTTTATACAAATCTTGATTCTTTTACAAAAATATCCAGAATTCATAACACTTTACAGAAACAAAACACAACAGACCTAAGGAAATGAAGCAGCTTCAGGCTGCAAAGATGAAGACAGCATTCCTGAAGCGCAAAGGTCTCCTCCTAAAGGGATAGCCAGGATCCATCATAGTAAACCCTTTTACCCCCATTTTATAAACATCCAATTATTAACTGTTCCCGCTGGGTTGCAGTGTAAGAAGAGACCAAATGGAGAGATGTCTAGTAGAAGCCCCATTAGGGTAACCTGCTTAACATTTAAAAAAAGGCTCAGTTCTATTCCCTGGACCCACATCTGTAGGAATTATATTATACAGCACCAGTCTTAAATGGTGTTCTGCTTCAGGTTCATGCATACCTGAATGGGTTGTAATGAAATACTGTGCAAGTCAATAAACTGTATCACAATACAACTTAACAGTTTTGTAAGGCTGAATAAATACTTTCTGTGCCAGTTGAAACCATCAGCAGAAACTGAAGAAAACAAACTGACATTTGCTATAGCATTAATAAATGAAAAGTGCACCATCTGAACTTGAATTTGCCCATTAATTTGAAAAAACAAAACAAACAAAAAAAAACAGGCCCGGTGCACTGACTCATGCCTGTAATCCCAGCACTTTGGGAGGCCAAGGTGGGTGGATCACCTGAGGTCAGGAGTTCGAGACTAGCTTGGCCAACATGGTGAAACCCCGTCTCTACAAAAAATACAAAATTAGCCAGGTGTGGTGGTGGGCACCTATAATTCCAGCTACACGGGAGGCTGAGGCAGGAGAATTGCTTGAACCCAGGAGGCGGAGGTCTCAGTGAGCCGAGATCGTGCCATTGCGCTCCAGCCTGGGCAAAAAGAGCGAAACTCCGTCTTAAAACACACACACACACACAACATTGCACCATCACTGAAAAATTTCTCTTTCCAATCACTACTACTACTACTTTAGATATTAAAGGTCTGGATGACTAAGTGGTATATGTTCAAGGAATGTTCATATTTTGAGTCTAATTTAATTAGAGCAAAAATTTCAGCATTTCTAGGGCAATAAAAAGAGTCTCATCTAGGCATATATATATAAAGTCCCTTATCCTCAGAGCTGAAAAGTGGCTCTGGTACACTTAATAGAAAATTTTTATTAATAAAATAAATAGCTATATAATCCTACTGAGATGAAATTTCCATCTGGAGGACTAACCAACTTTGTGTCCATAAAAGTCCTGGCTTCAGTTCTGTGTTGTATAACTTTGGGCAACTTATTTAACAACTTTGAATTTGTGTTTTTTTCTTTTTTTTTTTGAGATGGAGTCTTACTCTGTCACCCTGACTGGAGTGCAGTGGTGCGATCTCCGCTCACTGCAACCTCCACCTCCTGGGCTCAAGCAATTCTCGTGACTCAGCCTCCCAAGTAGCCGGGATTACAGGCACCTGCCACCACGCCCAGCTAATTTTTATTTTTATTTTATTTTTAGTAGAGGGTTTCACCATGTTGGCCAGGCTGGTCTCGAACCCCTGACCTCAAATGATCCACCTGCCTTGGCCTCCCATAGTGCTGGGATTACAGACGTGAGTAACAGCACCCAGCTTTAGTTTCTTTATTAGTAAAATGCAGATGTAAATATCTATCTCATAAGGTTGATTTAAGGATTGGTTGAGATGATATGCATACATATACCACAGTGCATGGCACATGGTGGACACTAAAAAATAAAGGTGGCTCCCATGCCCTTGAGAGGACATTTTCATAATAGTTATAATTCCACAAAGTTTAAATTTATTTACTTATTTTTAAAATGTTTTTGTAGAGATAGGATCTTGCTACATTGCCCAGGCTGGTCTCAAACTCCTACCCTCAAACTCCTGCCTTAGTCTCCCAAAGTGGTGGAGATTACAAGTGTGAGCCACTGGATCCAGCCTCCACAAAGTTTAATGTTGACATGTGAGGGACAAGCAAGCTACTCAAATGCTACACAATTTGGAGGAGGAGTTGCAAGATGTCTAATTTTATAAGGTACTTAATAACAGTACTTTATAATATTACAAGTAGGGCTTCCTCCTGAGATTCCCCTAGATACAATATAAGACAAAATAATGGAGATATGTAATGAGTCTATTCCTTTGCCCAGGTCAAACAGCCCACGGATTTAAAGCTGCCATGATAGTTCAGTGATGAGAATTACGCGTATAAGGCCAGTGTTCTCCATTTCCATCGTGTCTCTCTACTATGTTAAACTCAGCATTTCTCTCCTTATTCTCATCTTTGAGCTGTTTTTAAAAATGTAACAACAAGGCTTTTCCTTGTGAAAGACAACTACTTTCATAGATGAAGCACAAAACAGAGAATGAGCCCAAGAATTACATAGAAAAGGCTGCTATAAAAAAAAAAAAAAAATGGAGACAGAGTAAAGATGGCATTGGTTCCAGACCATTCCCAACAATTCTCCAGTAATTACTACAGCAGCAACAGGAGAATCCTCCTCCGACAGCCTGACTCGCTCTTTAACCTTTTAAAATTTCAAGAATTTTGTAGAATACTTCATGGGATCCTGACCCTTGGAAAAATATTTTCTTTGGCACTTTCTATTGTATATTCAGGATGGAGACAATCAGAGGTTTCATTTCTTCTGCAGAAATTTCATTTTACTTCCTAAAGGGAAAGAAAAGGACAGTGAACTCTCAATTCATTTTTATTTATTGTACATTATTTGAGGCAAGGGGTTAACTGGTCAGTCATTCAGAACAGCCCAAGAGTTAAGCTGACATCTCAAACTCAGTTGATGTGTTTAACCACCAAAACCAAAACAAAAACGAACCCCAAACCCCATGTGTCTAATTAATTGCAGAGGTCAAAAAGAACTCAGACATCATGTAATCTGGTGGTTTTCAACCTTGACTATGGGTTAAAATCACCTGGCTTCTCCCCAGAGATTTCCTGGAGCCCAGGGGAAAATTTTTTAAAGTTCTCTGGAGATTATAAAATGTAGTCAGAGCTGAGAACCACTGATCTAATCTAACCCCATAGTATAAAGATGAAATAACAGCCTAAGGCCTAATATGTCCATGGTCTGTCAACTAGTGAAGGACAGGGCCTAATTAGGGGGCATATATTTCAAAGGCAAAATATAAATATCATAGAATATAGGTTATTCATAATTTTAGGCTAGCCACGCCCCTGTTCTCTTATATCATACTAGATAATGAACTATTATTGAAAAATCATAAATGTGTTTATGAAGTAGAAAATTAGAGACTTGTAAGAAATCCTCTTTTGCCTCAGAAGTCCCTCTAAACCAGGTGTTTTTAATCTGGAGTACCAAGGATAGACTTCATGGGTTACATGAGCAGCCTAAAATTATACGCAAAATTTATTTATATGCTGTAAATACATTTTTCTGGGAAAAAGGACCACAGTTTTTATAAGATTTCTCCAAGGAATGTGTCCTAGAAAAGATTAATAATCATGATATACAAACATATCATGAAATAAATAAACTTCTATCAGAGAGGTTCATCTCTGGAAAATGGCCCCACAGACTACTCTGATGAGGGATCCCAAATTTTGAGAAAAATGCTTCTTTTTCTCCAGAACACTTTGAAACTAGCATCATGGTTTATGGTCAGCCTATTTAAGGCTATATTACTGATCTGATTATAAAGCTTTTGTGATGAGGCCCACTTACTGCAAAGCTTTTTCAGCCACGTTTATTTTTTATTTTTATTTATTTTTTATTTATTTTTTAAATTTTTATTTATTTTTTTCAGAGACAAGAATCTCACTCTGTTGTCTGTGGCAAGATCATCTTACTGAGGCCTCAAACTCCCAGGTTCCAGCAATCCCCCTCAGGCCTCAACCTCCTATGTAGCTAGAACTACAGGCATGTGCCAGCATGCCTACTTTTTTTTTTTTTTTTTTTTGAGAGAGAGTTTTGCTCTTGTCGCCCAGGCTGCAGTGCAACGGTGTGATCTCTGCTCACTATAACCTCTGTCTCCTGGGTTCAAGCAATTCTCCTGCCTCAGCCTCCCAAGTAGCTGGCATTACAGGTGCCTGCCACTAAGCCATGCTAATTTTTGTATTTTTAGTTGAGACAGGGTTTCACCATGTTGGACAGGCTAGCTAGTCTCGAACTCCTAACCTCAGGTGATCAACCTGCCTCAGCCTCCCAAAGTGCTGGGATTACAGGCGTGAGCCACCATGCCAAGCCATGTCCAGCTAATTTTAAAATTTTGTGTACAGATGGGGTCTCACTATGTTGCCCATGCTGGTCTCAAACTCCTGGCCTGAAGCAAACCTCCTTACTTGACCTCGTAAAGTGCTAGAATTACAGGTATGAGCCACTGCGCCTGGTCTTCAGCAACATTTATCTAACAAGAAAACACAGCAACTTACCAAGACTCCGCAAAATTCTATTCATCCCACTGGGCTCTGACTCAGGAATTGTTTCCAAATACTGGATGGCCCGGACCTCAAACAAACCTACAAGGAAAAACTCATGTTGGTGAAACTGTCTAACACTCCAGACTGGGAATTACATAAAACTCTGTGCTCATTACCAGTGTATTATTTCCAGGGCTAAAACAATATTACAAAATAAACAATTCTTATAATAAACAACTCGGATTTTGAGTCCTTGTTGCTTTACAATACTTTTTATTCATAATATAGTAAAATCTTTCAAGGTATTCACTAAATAGAGAGGGAGAACTTAATAATGAAACCGACCTTTAACTCCACTTTTCCGGAGCTCTCGGTCCTGGATGAATCCTGCAAACATCTGAGTCTCCATGAAGAGATCCAGGAAGTGGCGTACACTTCGGGAGGTGTGAGACTTACGGAATGGTTCTCTTTGGAAAACACGCTCCCCACGCTCCGTGACAGTCATGTTCAAAGAATAATGTCCTACCAACTCCACAAAAAACCTGACAAATGCTTCAGACACCAGAGAGTTGAGTGTCACATCTGCTGCAACATGAAAAAAAAAAGAAAAAATCTCCTCAGTTATCTGTATCTGTAAACACTGGCTCTGGTTATGGAAGTCATGCCTAAGAAGTTATAGATCAAAGGACTGAGAATAAATCTAGGAGTGTTCATTCTTCACTTTCTTTCTCCATGACCTAGAAAAGGCTAATTGATTCTACCCTTACCTTCATTTTCTTTCCATACATACTCCTTCTACATCTTGCAAACTGGCCTGCACATCTGTTGATTTCATGGTAACTGCTCTTTCAAAGGCCACTGGTGAGAGCCAGCCAAATTTAATCTGCTCTTCTATTTTTATCTCCTTTAAGCTCCATGTTGCATTTGTGCTGACTACCTCCTCAGTTCTTTTGTCCCCCACAACTCTATGCTCTTCTGATTTCCTGGTTCCCTTCCTGACTTGATGACAAAGCAGTTATTTTTCTCTTGTCCTTTCTTTCTCTTCCTGAGCATGGTGCTCAGACACTCTTCTTCAACACTCCCTTCCTTAAAGGGCTAATTGGCACAGAGATAGAGCTGGCTATGATAATACTGTAATTCCAAACCTTAGTTTTCCAGCCCTGTGATCTCACCTTCTACATTTTCAGGCTACCTATGGGTGGTTATCATTTGGCTGTCCCATTAGCACATAAGTTCCATCTGTCTAAAGGTCACTATATCAGGTTCTTTTTGGAACTTGGACTATGAATCAATTAAACAAACAATACATATCTAAAGCCGAATCCATTATATTTCCCCACCAAATCAGTTTCCCTCTCAATAGTCCCATTTTTTTAAATAAAGATTTTTTTTTTCCTAAAATACAGACAGGGTCTTGCTATGCTGCCCAGGCGCTGGTCTCAAACTCCTGGGCTCAAGCAATTCTCCCACCTCAGCATTCCAAAATGCTGGGATTACAGATGTGAGCCACCATGCCTCGGTGACATTGCCATTTCATACTACACTATAATTATTCCATAAAAATAGTGATTTGAGGGCTGAAGTTGCACTGTATTAAGTGCTTTTACAAACATAATAATCTATTATTATTTTTTTCTTTTACAGAGGAAACTGAGATGCCAAATGATTAAATAAATTCTCTAGGGTCATCCCATCTAGTAAGTGAAGATGCTGGACTCACAAGTCAGGTGATTTTTAATCCCTATAATACACTACATAATATTGCCTTCCAGGTTCCAGGCTCAAACTTCAGATTCAACTTACACTCCCTCTTTTTCTTCCATATCCAAATAGTCTTCCCCCCCCGACCCTTCACACTGTCTGTTGCTCTTTTCCCAGGGATCCACTCAGGATGGGAATCAGGGACCTAAGTTTAGTCAGAGTTCTACCATAAAGCAGTTGCATAATAGTGGGTGGCTCACTTTTCTCAGTTGGCCTGTCCACATCTGGGCAGCAAGCAGGGCTGACCAGGTGATTTCCAAGGTCTCTTTCTGAATTACACTTTGACTCTAATCTAGGGTTTTGCTATATTTTGTCCAACTCCCTTCCTTCTCATCTCTTTCCTTCTGCAGCTGAGAATCCGTGTCCATCACTGCATTTATCTTTCTTTTTTTTAATTAATTTTTTTTTTTGTAGAGATGGGGTCTTGCTATGTTGCTCAGGCTGGTATTGAATTTATCCTGCCTTGACCTCCCAAAGTGCTTGAGATCACAGGTATGAGCCACCACACCCAGCCCCAACACTGCATTTATCTTCAACACTTTTGCCTCACTGTTATGTCTTATTTTCTTTCTTTTAAAAATTATGTTTTTCTATAATTTCTTTATTCTTTGCTTTTTAATGTATATACTTTACATATTCTTTGATATGTATGAGTATTTTATAAGATCAACAATGAAATGAATAAATTCTCTACCACAAACAAAGCTTACAAACAGAACATTACTAATATCTTTGAAGTTTCCTGTGTGACTCTCTCTAATGGCATTCTTCTCCTACTTTCCAATAGAGTGACCATGGAATTTTGGATTTATTATTCCCTTGCTCTGCATTATAGTTTCACTATACACATATAAAACCCCAATAGCATATTATTAGGTTTTGTATGTCTTTGAACGGTATACAAAATATTGTAGTTTTCTTCAACTTACTGTTTTATTCAATATATGTTTTTAAGAATCATTTTTAACTGGGTGCAGCTAAAATGGCTCATGCCTGTAATCCCAACACTTAGGAGACTGAGGCAGGCAGCTCACCTGAGCCCAGGAGCTTAGGACCAGGCTGGGCAACATAGACTCCATCTCTACAAAAAATTTAAGAATTAGCTGAGTGTGGTGGCACAGGCCTGTGGTCCCAGTTACTCAGGAGGCTGAGGACAGAGGATTGCTTGAGCATAGGGGGTCAAGGCTGCAGTGGGCCATGATCACACCACTTGCACTCCAGCCTGGTTGACAAAATAAAACCTTATCTCAAAAAAAATTCATTATTAAAGCTTTATTCTCCTGAAAATGGATATTCACATTGTTTTTAGTTTTTGCTATCACATATACTGGCACTATGAAAACTAATGAACTTGTTTCCCAGTGATCATGTACAAGAGATTCACTAGGGTATGTATCTACAAACTACATTGTTGGGTTGCAGGATATGTACACCTTTAATATTACTAGATAATGCCAACTTCAAAGTGGTTGAACTACTTGACACACTCTTACCAACACTTGATATTGTCAGACTTAAATTTTTTTTTTTTGAGACAGGGTCTTGCTCTATTGCCCAGGCTAGAGTGCAAGTGGCACCATCACAGCTCACTGCAGCCTCAAATTCCCGGGCTCAAGTGATCCTTCCACCCTAGCCTCCTGAGTAGCTGGGACTACAGGCACACATCAACACTCCTGGCTAATGTTTTAATTATTTTTGTAGAAACAGGGTCTTGCTATGTTACACAGGCTGGTCTTGAACTCCCGGGCTCAAGTGATTCTCCCACCTTGACCTCCCAAAGTGCTAGGATTACAGGTATGAATCACAGTGCCTGGACAGATTTTTTAGTTTTTGTGAATACGGTGGGTATAAAAAATGGTATTGCACTGTGGCTTACATTTACACTTCCCTGAATGTAAATGATGTAGTGAGGTTGCATGTCTCTTCAATTACTTATATGCTTATCATGTTTCTTCTTTTTTGAATGTTTGTTCCTGTCTTTTTCTCATTTTTCTATTGGATTGTTTATCTTTTTCTTACTGATTTGCAGGTGTTTTTTAAAAAAATTAATTCTAGACACTATTCATTTGGTAGCTACATATGTTGAAGATGTCTTCACCTAGTCTGTAACTAGTTTTTAAGATCTCTTTTCCATGGTGTCCCTTGATGAAAAGAAAATTTAAAGATTTAACACAGTCAAATTAACCTATCTTTTCCTTTATGGTCTCTGCTCTTTGTGCCATGTTTTTAAGAACCCCACCACTGTGTTATTGACATAAATAATTTTCTTCTATTCTTTCAAAAATATTTTCAAAAGCTTTGCTTTTAACATTTAAGTCTTTAACTTCACTGGAATTAATTTTCTGTATAGTATGAGGTGTACATCCATATTCATTTCTTTTCATATAGAAGACCAATTGTCCTATTTATTATTATTATTTTAGACAGGGTCTTACTCTCTCACCCAGGCAGGAGTGCAGTGGCACAATCTTGGCCCACTGCAACCTCCACCTCCCGGGTTCAAGTGATTCTCCTGCCTCAGCATACTGAGTAGCTGGGATTAAAGGTGTGCACCACCACACCTGGCTAATTTTTGTATTTTTAGTAGAGACGGGGTTTCACCATGTTGGCCAGGCTGGTCTCAAACTGCTGACCTCAAGTGATCTGCCCACCTCCGCCTCCCAAAGTACTGGGATTACAGGTACGAGCCACCGTGCCATGCCCATGGATCATTAAATGATCCATCCTTTTTCCACTGATACACAACGCTGGCACTGACACAAATCAAGTTTCCTTATGCATACGCACTCTGTATTCCTTCTGTTGCTCTATTTCTGCACCAAAACCAAACTATCTTAATTACTATCTTTATAATAAATTTTGATGTCTAGTAGTGCAAGCCTTCCAACCTTGTTCTTTTTTGAGTGCCTTGGCTGTTCCTGGCCCTTTTTACATCCAATTAAATTTTATGGTTGGGCGCAATAGCTCACCCATGTAATCCCACGGCTTTGGGAGGCCGAGGTGGGTGAATTGCTTGAGCTCAGGAGTTCAAAATCAGCCTGGGCAACATCGTGAAACCCTGTCTCTACAAAAAATACAAAAAACTAGCCAGGTGTGATGGTGCACACCTGTTGGCCCAGCTACATGGTGGGCTGAGGTGGGAGGATTGCTTGTGCTCAGGAGGTCAAAGCTGCAGTGAACCATGATTGCACCACTGCACTCCAACCTGGGTAACAAAGCAAGACCCTGTCTCAAAAATAAAAATAAAAATAATAAATAATAAATTTTACAATCAATCGGCTGAATGGAATTCTAATTCTCTCTTGAACCCTCTCCCATCTCACTTTCTTCCCCTCATTCCACTGAATCTGCTGTTATCAAGGTCTTCATACTGTCAAATCCACTGGTCAAATCTTAGTCCCACCATACTTGGTCTCTTTGCAGCTGTAGGCATAACTGATTACTCTTCTTTTCATGAAGTATTCTATTTGCTCAACTTCTGCAATGTCACACTCCTGTTTGTTTTTTATTTTTCTTTTCACTTTTTGTAGAGATGAGGTCTCATTATGTTGCCCAGGCTAGTTTGGAATTCCTAGGTTGAAGCAATCTCCTGCCTTGGCCTCCCAAAGTGCTGGGATTACAGGTGTGAGCCACTGTACCTGCCCACACTCCTGGCAGTTTACACACATACTTTCCTGGTTTTTCTCCTTTACTGGCTGCTCCTCTTAGTCTCCCTTGCTGGGTAGTTCTCCTCCTTCCAACCTCCAAGTGCTGGAAATCTAACCACGCCATTTACAACCAACAGAGGGCTCAATCCTTAAACCTTTGTTATTTTCTAACAATACTCACTCTATACGATCATCTCATCTGGTCCCACAGCTTTATAACAGCAATTTCTAAATGTTTGCATTTAGCCCAAATCTTTCTTCTAAAACATTTCTAGTTGGATGTCTGCTTAAGTATTAAACTTCTAATAGGTATCTCAAACTGTAACATCCAAAACTAAACTTTTTATTACTCCTCTAAATCTGCTCCTTCTAGGCCAGGTGTGGTGGCTCACAACTGTAATCCCAGTGCTTTGTGAGGCTAAGGCGGGAGGATTGCTTGAGACCAGGAGTTTAAAATCAACCTAGGCAACATGGTGAGACCCTGTCTCTACAAAAAATAAAAAGATTAGCTAGGTGTGGTGGTGCATGCCTGTAGTCCCAGTTGAGGCAGGAGACTTGCTTGAGCCCAGGAGGTTGAGGCTGTGGTGAGCTATAATTGCATCACTGCACTCCAGCCTGGGTGACACAGCAAGAAACAAAAAACAAAAAAAGAAAAAAACCCAAAACAAACAAAAAAAGCCCTGCTCCTTCCCTAATATTCCTTGTCAGTACATAGCCTTAGTTTTCTCATCTGTAAAATGAGGATTAAATAATGATACCTGCTTCATAAAGATAAAACAAAATGTATGTTAAGTGCTTAGCATAATGCCTGATACAGTGTAAGCACCCAATAAATATTATTTGCCCATTTATTTAACAAGTATTTATTGAGTACCTACTTACTGAATACTGTTTAAAGTACTGGAGATAGAGAACAAAATAAAGCCACTGTTCTCACAGAACTTACGCTGTAGCATATGAAATAGTGCTAAGAGCCTTGAAGAAAATTAAAGCAAGGGGAAGAGGATAAGGAGCACTAGGGGAATGGGTACAATTTAAAATAGGACAGTCAGGAAAGGCCTCAGTGAGAAGGTGACGTGAGCATGGACCTACAGGAAGAAAGGGCAGGAGTCATGTGGATATCTGCGGGAATAGCATTCTATAAATGTAACTGAGCAAGTGCAAAGGTCCTGAAATAGAAGAGGACCTGGCATATTGAGGATAAGCAAGGAAGCTGATTATAAGATTTTCAAGGAGCAGGCAATCTAATGCTACTTTGGTATATCCTTTAACATAGTGCTGGGCATTCAGTAAATATTTACTACCTTAATCCTTAAGTCCTTGGCTCACTTGTCTCATACCTTGTGAAAAATTCTGCTCCTGAGTCAAGATTTCATTTCGTTCTTCCAAAATCTGCATCAGGGCAGCTTGAAGTTTTGGTGGTAGAATTTCATCCTCATCAGATACCTTAAGAAAAAAAATGGAGATTTTTCTTTGTAGGAGATTTGAGGGATTAAGTCTCAAATATGCCCTAGTTATTTCTCCAAAATTCCACAAGTGACTTTATATATTTTGGCTAAAGAGTCAGTCTGAAGTCTCCTTCTCTACATGAAGAATCTTTCATGTTTATGGTGTATATATTTTAACTATATTAAACAAATAAACAATATACTTTATAAAATTTTCTGGCACTTTTCCACCAGATCTCTCTCATCTACAAGTCTTCTATTATATTATGAAGATCATCCACAAATAAATTGTATTTCAAACGTGATGAGCGAATCGATTCTGAAAATGTCCTGGGAAACACTCTTCTTTTCACCCTGTGTTTCAGAGCTCACACTCCGACACACAGGTTATATCTGGAGGGCTGATCTAAGAAGGCTTTTGAACTCTTCCTTTCCACTTCAGTATTAAGAATAAATGGTCACTTCATTCTTGCTCCGACTGTACCTTGTACAAATTTCTATCATACAATTTCTAAAACTTTATGTATGTCTGTTTCTCCGCATTAGTCTGTAAGACCTAAGGGTTCAAACTGTGTCTTACTCATTTTTACATTCTAACAGAGTATCTAGAAACAATCAGTGCTTAATAAATGCTTTTAAAATGTAATTAAATTAGAGGCTTATGTGTCGACCCACCTGGAGTTGAAGGGTGGTTTTACCTCTTTTGAGAATGACACATTTATGTTTCCTCCTTCCTTTGGGATAGGCAGCTATAAACTGAAGCCAAATTTTTCAGGTCGATCTTGCTTGATTGGCCATGGTGTCAACTCAAGTATGTGTAGGAACTAAAGTTTTGCCTGAGTCATATTCTCTAAGTACTTTCACATATTGTCTGTCCAATTATCTACAGTAGACATTTATCCTAAAACATTAGTAATTACCTCCTTTGGCACTCACCTCCTGTAAGAACTTGTCTGCACAGAGATCAACTATCAGCACCTATGAAATAAAGGAGCCAGGCAAGTTCAACCAGAGACATTCACAGACAAATACAGGCAATGAGAATAGTTTTAAACAAAATTTACTCAAAGTTTTAGCCCATTTAAAAGTTAGCCAATCAACACAACAAAAAATAAATTGCAAATAGAAGAATGATGACATGCATACCAATAGATTAAAAGAGACTAAAAACATATCAACTAAATACAATGTGTGGGGCCAGGTACAATGGCTCACACCTGTAATCCCAGAACTTTGGAAAGTCGAGGCAGGAGGAACTCTTCAGCCCAGGAGTTGGAGACCAGCCCTGGCAACACAGTGAGACCCTGTCTATACACAAAATTTAAAAATTAGCTGGGCGTGTGGTACACACTTGTAGTCCCAGCTACTTGGGAGGCTGATCTGAGAGGATCACTTGAGTCTGGGAGGTCAAGGCTGCATTGATTGTGATTGCGCCAATGCACTCCAGCCTGGGTGACAGAATGAGACCCTGTCTCTAAATAAATAAATAAACGAATAAATAAGTACAATATGTGGACTTCGTTTTGAACCTGATTTAAATAAATTATTAAAAGTTTATGAGACAACTGGAGATTTAAACACTGGATTTTGCTGATATCAAGGAATTGTTGGATATTTTAGGTGTGATAATGGTATTGAGGTTATGTTTAAATATGCCCTTATGTTAGAGAGATTCACATTGTAATATTTAGAGATGAAATTGTGTCAGGATATCCTTCAAAATATTATGGGAAAGAGGAACGGGTAAGGGTAAAGACTGGCCATTATTTGATAAGTACTGAAGTGAGGTGACTGGTACACAAGGATTCATTTCACTCTTCTGTTTACTTTTACATATGTTTAAAGTTTCCAAAATAATTTTTTTTTTTTTTTTTTAAGAAGGACAAAGCAGTGGAGTAACAGGGAACAGTCTTTTCAGTAAGTGGTATCGGCACAGACGGTACCATATAAAAACAAATGAAACAACCCCTACTTCACATTATACACACAAAAATCAAGTTCCAGGAGGATTCATAATCAAAAGTTAAAGGCAAAATAATGAAAGGCCCAAGAGACAATATAGAAGGATATTTTCATGAGGTTAATATAAAGTAACTTAAGCAGCTCACTAAAAACATCATGTATAAAGAAAAAGATTGATAATTTTAACCACATTAAAATTAAGAATTTCTGTGCATTAAAAAACATCATTTTTGAAAATGAAAAGGCAAGCCACAGACAAAGGGGCCAGTATCCAGAGCATAAAAAGACATCTTAACGCCAGGCGCGGTGGCTCACGCCTGTAATCCCAGCACTTTGGGAGGCCGAGGTGGGCGGATCACCTGAGGTGGAGTTCAAGAGCAGCCTGGCCAACATGCTGAAACCCTGTCTCTACTAAAAATACAAAAATTAGCCAGGCGTGGTGGCAGGCGCCTGTAATCCCAGCTACTCAGGAGGCTGAGGCAGGAGAATTGCTTGAATCCAGGAGGCAGAGGTTGCATTGAGCCAAGATCGTGCCATTGCACTCCAGCCTGGGAGACAAGAGCGAGACTTCATCTCAAAAAGGAAAGGAAAAGGAAAAGGAAAAGGAAAAGGAAAAGGAGAGGAGAGGAGAGGAGAGGAAAGGAAAGGAGAGGAAAGAAAAAGAAAACATCTTAAACAATAAGAGAGTAGGGGCTGGGTGTGGTGGCTCACACCTGTAATCCCAGCACTTTGGGAGGCCGAAGAGGGCAGATCACTTGAGGACAGAAGTTTGAGACCAGCCTGGCCAACATGGTGAAACCCTGTCTCTACTAAAAATACAAAAAATTAGCTGTGCTTGGTGGCGTGCACCTATAGTCCCAGCTACTTGGGAGGCTGAGACACGATAATTGCTTGAACCTGGGAGGCAGAAGTTGCAGCGAGCTGAGATCACGCCACTGCACTCCAGCCTGGGCAACAGAGTGAGACTCCATCTCAAAAACAAAACAAAACAAAAACAAAAACAAAAACAAAACAAGAGAGTAAACAATGTAATGGAAAGAGACAAAGATTTTTATAAAAGATGATATTCAAGAGACCAATAAATAGGATGCTCAACCTCAACAGGAATCAAATTAAATTAAATTTGTGCAAATTAAACCACAATGTGAATAACACTATGCACCCACCAGATAGGCTAAATTATACAACTGATGACAGTAAGTAATGGTGAAGACGTGGAGCAACAGGAATTCTCATACGCTGTTGAAGGGAATTTAAATTGGCACAACTACTTTGGAAAACAATTTAACTTTATTAAAGTTGGAGATCTGTTTACCCTATGACTCAGCAATTCAATTTCCAAGTATATACCCATTTAATTATGTGTGTATGCACTGGGAGTCATGTATATTTATAGCAACATTATTCATAACAACCTCAAACTGGAAACAACTCAAATGTTCAATTGTAGAATGGATAAGAAAATTGTGGTACATTCACACAATGGAATCCTATATACTAATTAGAATGATCAAACTATTGTTGACCTCATCAACATAGATCAATCTTACAGATATAATATTGAGCAGAGGAAGCCAGGCAAAAATATATATACCATATGAATCTATTTATATCAAGTTTAAAACCAGACAAAGCTGAATTACATTGCTTAGGGAGGAATGCCTAGGAGTAAAACTATAAAGAAAAATAAGTCAATGAATACCATTAAAGTCAAGATAATGATTACCTTTGGTGGGGGATGGGGATGGGGATGGAAACAGAGATTAGAAAGAGGAATGATGGGGACTTCTAGGGGGTTGGCACTGATTCCATTGTGGCAATATTTCCATTCCATTCTAATGCTGGTTATGTATCTGTACATTTTGCTTTAACCACATATCTATATTGTGTTTTATTTGAAATAAAGTTTTTTGGGTTTTTGTTTTGAGACAGTGTCTCCCTCTGACACCCAGGCTGGAGCACAGTGGCATGATCTCAGCTCACTGCAACCTCTGCCTCCTGGGTTCAGGCAATTCTGCCTCAGCCTCTCAAGTTGCTGGGATTACAGGCATGTGCCACCACACCTGGCTAATCTTTGTCTTTTTAGTAGGGATGGGGTTTTACCATGTTGGCCAGGCTGGTTTCAAACTCCTTGACTTCAAGTGATCCACCTGCCTCAGCCTCCCAAAGTGCTGGGATTACAGGCATGAGCCACCATGCCAGGCCGTGAAATAATTTTTAAAGTTAATCCAGAGTACTGTACCCTTCAGAATAACACAAGAATGAGCCCAAGGTTACTACTGTAAATAAGATACAGGTTTGGATTTATGTGTACTATCAAATTTTCCCATCTTAATACTAGAAATATTATAAACAACAATATTATAATATAATAGAAATATTATAAATAGCATAAAGTAGTAATAATAACTATATTAATTAATAACAATTCCACCACTCTTAAGATTACTTATTTTTACTTCTCAGTGCTCCAAAATTAGGTTCTATTCTTCCATCTCACCTCTTCAATGGGTAGGTCCTGGAGCTGTGGTAAGGAGCAAGACAGGATTCCAATAAGGAATGGAGTAGGTGAGCAGACGATGTCAATCATAGATGCTGGCAGGACTGGGATGTAGGTATGCTGCCAGGTGAACGGATACAGTGTAGCTA
Organism: Macaca fascicularis; assembly: GCF_037993035.2. Taxonomy (NCBI): domain Eukaryota; kingdom Metazoa; phylum Chordata; class Mammalia; order Primates; family Cercopithecidae; genus Macaca; species Macaca fascicularis. The sequence continues at coordinate 119,771,919 of NC_088375.1, read as the reverse complement.
CCACAGCATGGCCACATTTTGACAGGGTGCTAGCCAGAGGAGAAAACAAATGGTGTCATATATAGAGCAACATAAGCAGGACATTTCAGTTATTATGTTAAAGAATTAAAAATTGATGCTGGTTAGTGATCACAGATTAAAAACTATGTGAACAGTCATTAATTTTTTAACATTTTAGTTAAAATTTAAACTTAATTTACTGAAAATGTTCAATCTCAATCCAGCTCATCTCCACAATTTCTCATGCGAAAAATTAGTGTACTTAGAAAAGTATTACCAACTTTTGACAATAGGGTAAGCAAAATGCATTTAAAAGGGAAATTTATTATAACCCAAAAAAGTCATTTGTATACCCTAATGCAAGTGGCTTTTTGATGATTTACCATTTGAAATTATCCATGCCACTATATACCACTAGCTAATTGAGAGACTGATCCTACATTTTAATAATATGCCCAAATTTTTGTTCTCACTCATAGGTGGGAATTGAACAATGAGAACACTTGGACACAGGGTGGGGAACATCACACACCAGGACCTGTTGTGGGGTGGGGGAGGGAGGGAGGGAGGGATAGCATTAGGAGAAATACCTAATGTAAATGACGAATTAATGGGTGCAGCACACCAACATGCATACATATGTAACAAACCTGCCCGTTGTGCACATGTACCCTAGAACTTAAACTATAATAATAAAAAAACCTCCAATTTTAAAATTTGGAGCAAATAAAACGCCAGTGTGAAGTAACATATTTCACTTATTTCTTACCTTAGGCTGTTGGCAACAAAGATTACCCTACGCTCCAAAAGGAGAGAGGCACAGACGCGGATGAGATGACACACACTCAGGCACTTAAAGAGACATTCAAAATCAACATGTTCCAATCGGGAATCTAGTGGTCGGCAGAGTTCAATGGACTGAAATGCAAGAATTTGAATCATGTGAGCTAATGTTGGAAAACAATCCCTAGTGCCAACGCTATGGATCCTGTTATTCTTACGTAAGTTAAATTCAAGAAGGGTCTGCTACACAGGGTCTGTGAAGCTTCCTATACTAATGCCAGGACCCAACAGCTTATTTTTGTTCTGTAAATCAAGATCCTTTATTCCTTCTGACAACAGTACATACAGTCTTCATTTATCACATTGAAATTGTCATTACAAAGGGAGTCAGTCTATGTATGGTAGAAAATCTCTAGGTCCTGGGTCTAGGAAGAACTATGTTACAGATCAGCTGGATATTTCTCCATTGCTTTATGGAAATAAAACATATCCTTTACAGTTTATAAAAAAGGGAAATCTATCCCCTTGGGCTCTGGAAACTGCCTACTAGTATAAGTCCTGCTTTTTAGTGGCTATCAAATCTTTTCAAAATGAGCTAACTTACCTCATCTCCAGCCCCAGGGAGGTAACTCTTAACTGTGATGGTGCGTCCAGGAGCTGGGAATGGAGCTTCTATGACACTTCGCATGAATGGGTAAACAAGGGCTGGAGACATTTCTCTTCTCTTCTCTACTTCATCCAGAATCTATACATGCAAAGCGTTATTTTGTTATGGACTAAGTTAAAAAACATAAAAGAATGCTATTACAGGAACTGCCCAGCCTGGTGTACAAACTTTAAAATAACCCAAATATAATTTAAGACAGATAAGCTTCTGCAATCAATAAAAGTTAAATAAGCATCATATCTCTTGGGAGGTATCATTATACCCTGAAGAAAAGTTACTAACATAAATCAACATATTTTTAAAGGAGAAGCCCCTTTTTGGCTCACTAAGGGAGGGGCAAGGAAGGTGACAGTGGCAATGATATCCTGCAATTTGGTTTAAGAAAGACACAAGACAAGATAAGCTTTGGACTATGTTCTCCCTTAAGCTGAAAGTTCTAGCAAACCAAAATGAAGATGATATAGCAACAGCAAATGGATTAGAGATGTAAGTTTAAGCCTTCAGGCATGTGGTTCCTACTTTACTAATAGGGAACCTTTCTGAAGTAGTATGTTAAAGTCTATGCCACTTAACATTGTGAGATCAAAAAGGACACCATTTTTCATACAGCTCATTCTCCACTCACCTTTGAAAAAAGATTGAAGCAGCCTAGGCGACTAACCATGCAGTATACCTCAGGGAGTCGCTTTCCTTTGCCTTCTGGCTAAAAGATAAAAACAACAACAAAAAAATCAAGCAGCGTTAAGTTTTTATTAATATTGATTTGCACTATTAATTACCTTTTACTACTCTTTAGTACAGAGCAGTAACCAAGGCTCTCATCTTCAGTGAACACTAAAAGATGTGAAAAGTGCTAAAAATGATAGCATGATTTATTCTAGGTTTAGTGAAGCCACCTAAGCAAGAAAAAAGCCCTAATATGGTTGATGAGTAACTCAGAGCTCCTTCCAGTAGCTCATTGTACTCTATTCCAAATATATCCAGATGAGATTCAGCCCCTATGTCATCAGTTACTTTCTCTATTATAAACAAATAAAATAAATCCATACCCCTTCTTTTCTAGAACACTCCATGGTTAACCCCCACCTTGCTCTTGCTGTTTAACGCTAATACAGCTTCCTTAATACACAGGTCATTGAGCATCCCTCAAACTCATCTAGAGATAGTGCTTCTGAAGTTCCTACTCTGACTCAGTTGTTCCTTGACCAACCCTGTCTTGGTAAGTAACACAGATCTGATACTTACCAAGAGCTTCTTACAGTAACCAAACCACCGGCTTCCATCTTCACCAGTCAAGACAAAGGAGAATGTTTCACTGAAAAAAGAGCCAATAGTTAGTTTAGGATCCAAACAACCACTTACGGCATTCTCCATGGAACAAACAATTGAAAACTAGAGTCCAACAGTAGTCATTTTGTGATCTAAGAGGAGGCATAATATTACATTCATTGCAAGTCACATTCCTCCTAAGGAATGAATGCCCAGGCCTTAAGAATATCTTGCCTTGTACTGGAGTGAGAGAACAGGTATGGGATAAGCTGTTGATGCTGGTTCCTTTTGTTTTCTTATTCATCCACTCTAGGTATTAATCAGGCTTATTTTCATTTAAATTTTATTTATTTATTTATTTTTGTTTTTTGTTTTTTTTTTGAGACGGAGTTTCACTCTGTCCCCCTGGCTGGAGTGCAGTGGCGGGATCTCGGCTCACTGCAAGCTCCGCCTCCCGGGTTCCTGCCATTCTCCTGCCTCAGCCTCCCAAGTAGCTGGGACTACAGGCACCCGCCACCGCGACCGGCTAATTTTTTGTATTTTTAGTAGAGACAGGGTTTCACCGTGGTCTCGATCTCCTGACCTTGCGATCCGCCCGCCTCGGCCTCCCAAAGTGCGGGGATTACAAGCATGAGCCACCGTGCCCGGCCTAAATTTTACTTTTATTTTTATTTTATTTTATTTTATTTATTTATTTTTTTTTTGAGACAGAGTCTCGCTCTGTAGCCCGGGCTGGAGTGCAGTGGCCGGATCTCAGCTCACTGCAAGCTCCGCCTCCCAGGTTTACGCCATTCTCCTGCCTCAGCCTCCCGAGTAGCTGGGACTACAGGCGCCCGCCACCTCGCCCGGCTAGTTTTTTTTTGTATTTTTTAGTAGAGACGGGGTTTCACGGTGTTCGCCAGGATGGTCTCGATCTCCTGACCTCGTGATCCACCCGTCTCAGCCTCCCAAAGTGCTGGGATTACAGGCTTGAGCCACCGCGCCCGGCCTACTTTTATTTTTTAAGACAGTCTCACTCTGTTGCCCAGGCTGGAGTGCAGTGGTGCAAACAGAGCTCACTGTAGCCTTGACCTCCTGAGGCTCAAGTGATCCTCCCACCTCAGCCTCCCAAGTAGCTGGAACTGCATATGTGTGCCACCATGCCCTGCTAATCTTTTAATTTTGTGTAGAGATAAGGTCTCACGATCTTGCCAGGGCTGGTCTCAAACACCTGGGTTCAAATAATCCTTCTGCCTTGGCCTCTCAAAGTGCTAGGATTATAGACATGAGCCACTGCACCTGGTCTTATTTTCCTTTTGTTGAATCCCCAATTTAGTCAAACAGGTAAGCTACAAAGACTTTTGATATGTCATTTCCCAGTTACAAATTCTTCTCTTTAGTTCTGAGAGGCTGTATAGAGCAGTGATACGCAAAGGATTATATCCTTAATATATAAAAATTATTAGGAAAATATCAACTCCTCATTAGAAACATGGGCAAAAGATATGCGTTAATAATTTACAAATGAAAACCTAAATATGCCCAAGAAAGAAACTCAGACTCGATAATCAAATAAGTCCCCCCCCTTTTTTTTTTTCTGAGACAGAGTATCACTGTCACTCAGGCTGAAGTACAGTGGCGCCATCTCCACTCACTACAACCTCCACCTCCCGGGTTCAAGCAATTCTCCCACTTCAGCCTCCCGAGTAGCTGGGACTACAGGCATGTGCCACCACACTCAGCTAATTTTTTATTTTTAGTAGAGATGGGGTTTCACCATGTTGGCCAGGCTGGTCTTGAACTCCTGACCTCAGGTGATCCTCCCGCCTCGGCCTCCCAAAATGCTATGATTACAGGCGTGAGCCACAGCACCTGGCAAAGTCCAATTTTTTTTTTAAGAGACTGGGTCTCACTGAACAGAACTTAATTTTCTGAAGACATATTTATTACCTTCCTTCCTTCCTCCCTCCCTCCCTCCCTCCCTCCATTCCTTTTTTTTTTTTTTGGACAGGGTCTTGCTCTGTTGCCCAGGCTGGAGTACTATGGCATAATCATAACTCATTGCAACCTTGAACTCCTGGGCTCAAGTGGTCCTCCTGCCTCAGCCTCCTGAGTAACAACTGCACACCACCGTGTCTGTCTAGCTTTTTGGTATTTTCTGTAGAGACAGGGACTTGCTATGCTGCCCAGGATGGTCTCAAACCTGGCCTCAAGTGACCCTCCCACCTTAGCCTCCCAAAGTGCTAGGATTACAGGTGTGAACCACTGCACCTGGCCTAAATCCAAACTTGAACAATATATACATATCTGTATTTGGCTAAAAATAAAGATTGGAAGGGAATATGACAAAATATTTACAGTGATTACCTTTGAGTAACCAGATTGCCAGTGATCTGCAATTTCTGCTTTTTATTTACTCTTCTGTATTTCCCAAATACTCTAGAATAAACATATATAACTCGTTGTGGGGGAAAACCAGCCACAGAGCAGCCAGGTCAATATGAAAGGCGCTGTTTATAAAGGTAGCAGTGCAACTGACAACACAAGAGCATCAACAGTGATGGCTGAGAAATGACAGTGTCAATCAGGCTAAACTGCTTATGAGAGACAGTAGCTTAGTCTGGAGGCAATGCGAAGTTGAAGTGCAGAGCTATTTAAGCAAAACCTGAGGCTATTACCCAGAAGGTCATTACCATGTGATATGGTTCAACAAATCAAGCTTTTCAAACTAAATGGCATCATCAATAATTACAGTTTTGAACAAAGCAGGCATCTATTAATATTTACAAGCAGAATTCAGAGATTATGATAGTTCATTAATTAAAAATAGCAATTTCCTCTAGATACCTGGAAGAAATTCTTTAATACTTCCTTTCTTAATATACTACACTTCCCAAACTGGAGCCTCCCTTTGTACAGGTTCCACAGGGGAACATAAAAGCTGGGCTGTGGATTCTTCTGTTAATTTGAAGGAGAAAGAAAATGAAGATGAAGGCCTCACTCTGTTTTATCTCTGTTTCTAGGTTGAGTCTCAAAATCCAAGTCTTTTTTCCTTTCTGTACACTTGGGAGCATTTTTGATTGCACGTAAAATAGAACTTTTTTTGTTGTTGTTGTTGAACTGGCAACCTTGAAGTGACTCTCAAATTTGTTTTCCTTTTGACACTGAAATTATTCCATGTTTTTCTTTTTTTAAGCCCCACATAGGAAATGTTCTAATACTGCTTCTTCCTTTCCTCCCACCACATCCTTGACTTGCCACAGTATTCACATAGCTTCGCTAATGGCTCTACTCATTTCTCAAATACTCTGATTTATTTTTGCAGTTCTAATGAATATACATTAGATAAATTAGCCCATTTACCTCTTGAGTTCTGAGGTTGGCATCCAGTCCTTTGAATCAGGAAAACAAAATTTTGGGATAACTTTAAGCCTCTCTTCCGTGTCTTTGGACTGCTTATAGCCATGATCGTCCTGAAAAAGATAACACCCTCAAACACCCTCAAAATAGGTGACTTGAATTATACTATGTAAGTGGGGAATAGAAATAAAAAACTCAGTCTCATCTCAGGAAAAAAGGTCTCTGATAAGCTTGGGCAGTTACTGATAAGCCTCAGCATGGTTTTGTACTGCTTAACAAAATTAAAAAGTCAGTTCTGGAAATCACTGAAGATGAACTGAGAACAGAGTTACTGAGAACAAAGAATCCTATTTTTACTGAGAAATGGCACCTGTGGATATCTCAGCATCTACTGTAAGAGAGATTAGTGAAAAGTTTCCTATCAAGAGGAAATATCTTAATTCAGGATTCACAAACTAATGGGAACCCAGTATTTTTATGAACCGTGGGACATAAGATAAAAATTCATTCTTCAATGTACTGAGAACAAAAACCTAGTCAGCTCAAGACACTGTCCAATCAGTAATTAAAGAAGCTTTGAAATGGTAGATGAAAGGGCCGGGCGCGGTGGCTCAGGCCTGTAATCCCAGCACTTTGGGAGGCCGAGACGGGCAGATCACGAGGTCAGGAGATCAAGACCATCCTGGCTAACATGGTGAAACCCCGTCTCTACTAAAAATACAAAAAATTAGCCGGGTGTGGTGGCGGGCGCCTGTAGTCCCAGCTATACGGGAGGCTGAGGCAGGAGAATGGTGTGAACCCGGGAGGCGGAGCTTGCAGTGAGCCAGAGATCGCGCCACTGCACTCCAGCCTGGGTGACAAAGCGAGACTCCGTCTCAAAAAAAAAAAAAAAAAAAAGAAAAGAAATGGTAGATGAATATTATTTAGAAAAGATACGGCCAGATGCACTGGCTCATGCCTGTAATCTCAGCACCTTGGGAGCCCAAGGTGGGCATATCACTTGAGCCCAGGAGTTGGAGACCAGCCTGGGCAACATGGTGAAACCCCATCTCCACAAAAAATACAAAAGTAAGCTGGGTGTGGTGGCACATGTCTGTAGTCCCAGCTACTCAGGAGGCTGAGAAGTGGGAGGATCTCTTGAGTCTAGGAAGATGAGGCTGCAGTGAGCCGTGATTGCGCCATTGCACTCCAGCCTGAGAGACAGAGAGAAATCTGTCTCGAAAAAAGAAAAAATAGGCGGGGTGCGGTGGCTCAATCCTGTAATCCCAGCACTTTGGGAGACCGAGACAGGCAGATCACGAGGTCAGGAGATCGAGACCATCCTGGCTAACACAGTGAAACCCCGTCTCTACTAAAAAAATACAAAAAACTAGCCGGGCATGGTGGTGGGCGCCTGTAGTCCCAGCTACTCGGGAAGCTGAGGCAGGAGAATGGCTTAAACCTGGGAGGCGGAGCTTGCAGTGAGCTGAGATCCAGTCACTGCACTCCAGCCTGGGCAACAGAGCGAGACTCCGTCTCAAAAAAAAAAAAAAAGAAAAAAGAAAAGATACTATTTTGAGAATCCACCCCATATATAATCATTTCCTTTAGCATAGAATCTTTGCTACCTAATTGCTGGTTTGCAACTTCTTGTAAAATTTTAGCATAGAAGACCCTTTTGCATAAATCTGGTACTGTACCTATGTGACAGTCTGAATTTCAGTAAACCAGACATTTAGAAATTAGTATGACCTGTCCGCTATAAAAACAAGCCCTTAAGTCTAATTACCATATTGCCTTCAGATAACTAGTAAAAATGACCTCCCCTTTAATTTCTTTTTTGTTGTTGTTGAGAAGGCGGTCTTGCTATGTTGCCCAGGCTGGCCTCAAACTCCTGTGCTCCAGTGATTCTCCCATTTCATCTGGCCAACTAGCTGGGATTATAAGCATGTGCCACTGTGCACGGCCCCTTTAATTTCTTAAAAAAACCAAACTATGTAGCCATTCTGGGTCACTTAACAGTGCTGTGACATTGTACTTTCAGGCTACATTGAGAAATTTTATGAGAAATTAAACTTACTGATTATTTACTGTAGGGATATTTTTGAGGACTTTGAAAATGAGAATCCATGCAGGAAATGTCTCTTAGATTCCAGTACAGTTGTACTTCACCAGCTTTTTTAGTGAAACATGTAACTCAGGGTTATAAACCCAAAAGTCCTAAAGTGGCCAAGCAGGTAACTGAAATGAGAGAAGTGGTCCAAGTAATAAGCAGGAGAGTGAGTAAATGTTCCTATTAAAGGGATCACTCCTTACTAAGGAAAACTACATAATTCAGACAGCATAATGCAAAATGAAAATGTGGAGCTTCTTGTCCAAAAAGCAGAAAAAATTAAACATAAAACATCTTTTCTTCTGTGGCCTCTGTAATGGAGTTTTTATTTGCTATTTAACGTCACACTCCCTTAGGCATGAGGATCCTGGGGGATGAGTGTAGACTCTCACAGACACCCAGGTGCTGCAGTCTGCAATTTGGTACGCAAGGGGCCCACGAGGTACTGGGTTTCCTCTCCGGGTAGCTGCAGAATTGAGACTCTGTGTTTCGACTGGGGGTTGGGAAGTTAAGCCAGGCATCTCCCCTTCCCATGGGGGCCAACATTCCAACCCACAGCAGTTGAGCAACCCCCAAAAAGTCACCCATGAGTGGCACCACCAGCCCAGGCCAGGGAAAGCTTCCCTGGAGATGCTGCAGAGCAATGCTGGCCTGATCCTAACCCTCCCAATGCCTGTGGCCAGCTGGGGGGAGAAGGTGGCAGTAGTCACTGAGTAGAGGTGGAAAGGGCACATGCTAGGACCCAGGGAATCAGGCAGTGGAGAACAGGACAAGAGAACTCATCCTAGGGAAGCAGCAGCAGGTGACACCATGAATGAACTCAGGCTTTAAGACCTTGGCACATGCCCAATTTTCCTATCAGACTTCATTTACAAACACAAATTCAAAGCTAAAATTATTTAGCATTTCAAGATGGTGACTGCAGATCATTAAACCCTACATGCAGGGCCCTTCTGAGTGACGGCTTTATGTAACTACACTGGTCACCTGCTCTGAAGTCCTGCTCCTTATTAAGCTTCAACCCATTCCTGACACTTAGGAATGCAGGCTGTGCTGGCATTCTTTCCAGTTTCTCAGCAAAAGGCAGAAATACAGATTTGTATGTGAAATTTGATTGTTAAATGTTGGCAACAAAAATTATTGTTGTTACTTTTACACAGACACTCTGCAAAGCAAAAGAAACCCAATCATGTCTGTGGGCTTAACTAAGATCTTTTTCAGTAGTACTCCCATCATCTAATCCTGGCAAATATTAGGTATTTTTAAAATATTTGAATGAATGAATGATTTTATTTTAAAAAAGGTAGAGAAATCAAATATTATTGTTAATAATAATGGCTACCAAAAATTAGTACCTACCATTTATCGAGTACATACTATGTGCCAGGGATGGCATTAAGCACTTTATATACATTATCTCACTAAATCCTTACTAATAATGGATAACATCATATTGAGCTTACTACATGCCAGACACTGTTCTAAGTGCCTTATATAAATTAGCTTATTTAATCCTCACTCTGACTCAGAGGGGTAGATACTATTGTGATTACCCCCATTCTACAAATTAAACAACTAAGACACAATATGGTGGCTCACGCCTGTAATCCCAGCACTTTGGGAGGCCAATGTGGGTGCATCACTTGAGGTCAGGAGTTTGAGATCACTCTGGCCAACATGGTGAAATCCTGTCTCTACTAAAAATATAAAAATTAGCTGGGCGTGGTGGCACATGCCTGTAGTCCCAGCTACTCAGGAGGCTTGAACCTGGGAGGTGGAGGTTGCAGGGTTGCAGTGAGCCGAAACTGCACCACTGCACTCCAGCCTGGGCAACAAAGCGAGACTCTGTCTCAAAAAAAAGAGAGAAAGAAAAGTAACTTCTTAAAGTCACAGAACTAATAAGTGGGAAATGCAGAGCTTTTGCACAGAGTACATACTCTAAACCACTACCCTATTCTGTCACATTTATTATTCCCCTCCTTAAGGTTTTGTAACTTGTTAAAGATTATTAAATGGCAGAGCCAAAAATTTAAAAAACTAGGAAAATGAGTTGTTTTGTTTTGCTTTGTTTTGCTGGGTTGCAGCTCATGCCTAACATAACATGTTTTCAAAGCCACCAGATCCTACCACAAGTACTGGTAAAAACTGGCTGAGATAACAAAAACCAAGAGGACAGGAAATAAATGTACACAGAGACACAGGAACATTCCTGAATGCCTCTTGGCCTCCTTGTACCTACCTTGCCAGGGAATTGTTGTATGACCTGGGGAATATAGCTTATTCCTGATGGTTTCTTCTGTAGAGACACCACCACAAAAAGTTCAAACAGCTGCTGCTCCTGTAATTCAATAAGATCCCGCTCCAAGGTCTGGTAGTGAGGATTCCTCTTGGAAGACTGTTGCAGTTGTGCTAAGCGTTTATGGCGATCTGTAATGAAATCATGGAGCAATGTTTTCTCTCTGTAGCCCTACCTTCCTTCCAGCACCAGAGGTCATGACCCACACAGGAGTAATCTTCACACAGTCACTGCGGAATGAATGTTGAATAACCAGTATCTGACGCATAGACATATCTGTTAGGGCTCTGACATTCTAGGGGGAATAGGTGCAGACCCTCACAAGTGCACAGGGGCCTCATTCCACTTCTGGCCAGCAATGGGACTGACATTCCATGTACCAACCAATACTTATGTATGTCCCAACAAATAATCTATGCTATCCCATCTTTCACGGCATCACACCAGGACACATGGAAAATGTCACGAAAAAGTGCTAGACTGACAACAGATGCTACTGCTGGGAATGCCATGAAATCACAGGGTGCCAGGTGGCAGGGGGCAGGGGGCAGAGATTTGATAAAATAATTGAGTCCTAAGTACAGAAAGGGGTGAGTTTGATAAATTAAAACAAAAATTATCCTCACATTGAAGAAACTGTCCAGTTCTCTCCCCTCCTTGCCATATATTACTAACAATGAATATATGCTTGTATCAGTAAATGGTGCTAGACGCAAGAGAAAAATATTAAGTGGAAGAAGATATCCACCAGCAGACTTTCTCAAAATAATAAAATTATGGAAGCATACTATTTAAACAGTCATAGCAATATCAATCAAAACTGGATAGCACCTATACTCTATTCTCATTTATCTCTAAATTTTGAGCAATCTAGGGTGGTCCCCACTGAAGGAAACTATGGACTTGCAGAATAGTCTACATGTCCCAATGATTTGCTTATGTGTCATTCTGAGCCACTGATAGACTCAACCTCTAATTGTCTTTCCTTTCTTTTTGATATAATGCATGCTGTCCCAAAAGAAGTTATACTATAGATCAAAATATGAAGAACATTTTAAAAAATGCATCCGGGAATGGCTCCCCAGAATAATCCAGTACATTCAGTGCTCTAGGCAAAACTTTACTTACGTCAAAGGGCTGAGTTCAAGTCAAGAAAATTTTAGGTCCTGTTTCTCAGTAGTAACAGCCCTAAATTAGTCATCTTTACACATCTAGACTGAACCTGATAATTATTAAATTTCACCTTCAGTCAGGCTACAGAATCAAACACCTGAAGCAATTCAGGCCAGTGGAGGGAGCACAAGACTATTAATCATAAAATTAGGGTGTCAGATTGGAAGTGGAACTGCCCTGTACTCAGCTTTGATAATGTACGTCTTCTACTTTTTACACGGCTTAGTATGTCAGTCACTTAAATAGGAAGTAGATAACTTGCTGTGATAACTAGATAACATCATCATTAGATGAAGGATGAAGGTACCATGAAGTGCTTGGACAAATAGAGTCAAAAAAGCATGATGCATTCTATATTCTACTAGAAAGTAAACAGCACAATAATCTGGAATATAAATGCCTATAAATAACAAATAGATGTTTCCTTTTTCAATATCAGAGGTATCAAAGTTACTTAAATAATTACACTTGAGTGGCTACAAAAAAATCAGATATTTGGCCGGGCGCGGTGGCTCACGCCTGTAATCCCAGCACTTTGGGAGGCTGACGTGGGAGGATCATGAGGTCAGGAGTTCGAGACCAGCCTGACCAACATGGTGAAACCCCATCTCTACTAAAAATACAAAAATTAGCTTGGTGTGGTGGCACGTGCCTGTAATCCCAGCTACTCAGGAGGCTGAGGCAGGAGAATCGCCTGAACCCAGGAAGCAGAGGTTGCAGTGAGCCGAGCTCACACCACTGCACTCCAGCCTGGGCGACAGAGGGAGACTCCATCTCAAAAAAAAAAAATCAGATGTTTACTGCTCAGAGAATGATTCACACACTCTGTTTTGGCTGCCAGGAAACCACTGCATATATGTCTGGACATGCAGCTCTCTGCCGCTCCCCTAAGAATATTCCATCATAAGAACCACACTGTTCAGCCTCACTCCACCACGGGAGACTTTAAATGCTGTCAAATATCTGACAGTGTTTAATTCTGACTGTTTAATTCTCCAAACCTCAACAAGTTCTGAAAATAAGGAAATCACCTACAAAATGGAACTTCATGTGGGGAAAAACATGCTTAATCACAAAGGTAGGTGCCACTCCACCTAACCCATGATCATCACAAGAACGGGAGCAGCTCCACTGACTCACTCACTCTTTGGCAGATACTCGGCATCACTTTCGTTCCCACTGGTTTCACCTGAAAAAGAGAGAAGGAGTTTCCATTTGTATTGTCCAACAGTAGGAAGTACATGAGGACGAGAACAATGTAAACCCACAAACCTGGGGACTTGGAGTAAGGAATAATAAAGCTGCTGAGCCTTTCTCCAAACCACTTGGTTGTATCAGGTTGGGATAGCTATCAAAAGAGAGTAAAAGGCTCAAAGAGGAAACTCCTCTACTACATCTTCTTCCCACACCCTACTTCACTCCTCAGCTCCCCTCTCATCCCTAATTCTAGAAACTAATTGCATTTCAGACCAGTTTTAAGAAGTCTAGTTCAGAGTGGATTCTATTTCTATATCCACATAGTTGTCTGTGTATTCCAAACAAAGTATCAAAGGCAAACTCCAAGAGGGCTAACCAAGAATATAAACACCAACCAGACTATAAATTAGAATAACAGGAAAACATGAGAACTAGGAGAGAGATATTACCAAGTCAGCCTACCTCTTCTATGATGCCTCTAAACTACTTCTAGTCCATACTGATTTTTTCTTTACTCCAAATTCTCATAGTACTCATAATGCTTTGAACTATTTTCATTTTCCCCAATCATATTTTAAGTATTTTGGGGATAAGGGGCTATCTTGTTTTCACAAGGGAGTGTTTTGTATAATTCTGAGCACACAGGCAACACACACACACACAAAGCAGCTTTTAAAATAAATAAATGAAACATTTCTAGATTAAGTTTGAAAAGTTAAAGCAAAATAGAAATGCAAAGAAAGGGAAAACATTTAAATGTATCAGAAAAAAACAAGGCCTAGAAGTCATAAGTGAAATTTGATTATATAAACTTGTATCTAATTTAAAAGTCAGTATTAAACTCAAAAAGTGAACGATAAACGGGGAAAATATTTGTAAACACATTGCAGATATAAGGCTGTTTCTTAATGTTCAAAAAATTGTTACAAATCAAGAAGAAAAAGCCAACAGAAAAAAGGAATAAAGGGTGGGAACAGGCAATTCATAGAAAAAGATTTGTAAGTTGTTGATAAACATGAAAACTGCCCAAATTCATAATGAAATAAATGTAAATTAAAACAATAAACAAGACATACATTTTCAACCATGATACTGCCATAAAAAGCTTTAATAAAGCATAGTATTTATTGATGAAGATTATGGGGAAAGAGGTATTTTCAAATGATGTTTGTAGAAACATAAGCTGTTACAATCTGCTTGTGGGACAATTTGGCAGCAGTTAAATTTTTTTTTTTTTTTTTTTTGAGACAGGGTCTCACTCTGCTGCACAGGCTAGAATGCAGTGGCACAATCTTGGCTCACTGCAACCTCTGCCACCTGGGCTCAAGTGATCCCCCCTAGCTCAGCCTCCCGAGTAGGCTGGGACTACAGGCGTGTGCCACCACACCCAGCTAATTTTTTTTTTTTTTTTTTTTTTGAGACGGAGTCTCACTCTGTCGCCCAGGCTGGAGTGCAGTGGCACAATCTTGGCTCACTGCAACCTCCACCTCCCGGGTTCAAGCAGTTCTCCTGCCTCAGCCTCCTGAGTAGCTGGGATTACAGGCGTGTGCCGCCATGCCTGGCTAATTTTTGTATTTTTTAGTAGAGACGGGGTTTCACCATGTTGGTCAGGCTGGTATCGAATTCCTGACTTCGTGATCTGCCCGCCTTGGCCTCCCAAAGTGCTGGGATTATAGGTGTGAGCCACCGCACCTGGCCACCCAGCTAATTTTTGTATTTTTTGTAGAGACAGGATTTCGTCATGTTGCCCAGGCTGGTCTCAAACTCCTGGGGTCAAGTGATCCACCCGCCTCAGCCTCCCAAACTGTTGGAGTTACAGGTGTGAGCCACCATGCCTGGCCAAAATTTTAAATCCATATGTTCTGTGATTAAGCCCACTTCTAGGAACTTATTCTACAAAAATAGTCTTATATAGAAACATAAGTAAAAGACGCATTTGCAGCATTGAAGATTTTTATGTAAACACACACACACACTTTTAAATATCTACAGGTTAAATAAAATGTTAGAAACAACTAAACTGTCTACTAGTTAAATAAAATTATTTTACTTCTATGCAATGAAATACAGTACAGCTATGTGGATCTCTATGTGTTGATATTGAAAGAGCTCTGAAATACATTAATTAAGCTTTTTAAAAAAGGAAGGCATACAAAGCCTGAATAGTGTAAGAGTATTTGTGTAGAAAATGTATTTGCATGCACATGAAATTTTCTAAGTGTGCAAGGGGGAAGTTTGGAAAACTCTGGCTTTTCATTTTATAATAAGGAATAAGAGAACATTAAAATAAATGCTGCCTATTCTTAGGTGGGAAAGATACATAAGAGATGTTACAGAAAAAGCGCTTATTTAAATATTGCATATTACATATGTTTTATAACTCAAAATTAACCACCATGACAAAAAGTATAGTGTGGCTATAACATATTATTCAGAGGAAGAAACGAACACTGTGAGCTCCTGGTCCTATCTATAGTCTTAGGACCAGGTACCTCTTAGAAACTTAGGAAGTGCTTGGAAAGAAAGAAAAGAGAGAAGAAAAGGAGAAAAGGCAATATAACTAGAAAAGTCCTTATAAAAGATCACTTAATTGGCTTAATATATTCTCATCTACGGGTTTTGATGACCTGTATTCTAAGACAATGAATGAGGCAAGAGAAAAATCTACTGAGAATCCACAGGGATCGAAAAAGTACCAGATAGTCCACTTTTAATATGAGACTTCAACACACAAAATTATAATGACAGAATTGATGAAGGCTGGTAAGTCCTTTTGTAATACGTGAAAACTGAAAGTTAAGAAATATTTAGGGCCAGGTATGGTGGCTCATGCCTATAATCCCAGCACTTTGGGAGGCCGAGGCAGAAGGATCGTTTGAGCCCAGGAATTCAAGACCAATCTGGGCAACACAGTGAGATTTTGTCTCTATAAAAAATTAAAAATTAGCTGGGTGTGGTGGGCATGAGCCTGTGATCCCAGCTACTCAGGAGGCCCTGGTGGGAGGAAAGCTGGAACCCAGGAGGTTGAGGCTACAGTGAGCCATGTTTGCATCACTGCACCCCTGCCTGTGTCACAGAGTGAGACTCTGTCTCAGAAAAGAAAAAAAAAATCAACAAATATTCAGGTTGGAATATATTCAGTAAACTCTAGCAGGGACTTCAGAGTAGGTAAATATAATTATCTATTGTATTAGGCATTGTTGATATACAGACAAAAGCTTAAGAAAGAAAATGAAAATCTGAGAACTGTGATGATAAAGGCAGGAGATCCTCAGGCATGAGAGAAATTTCTCTGGTGCACTGGAGGAGTTGGTCAGAGGTAGGGAAAGGTAAATGCTTATTTTATTTGAGCCATAAGTGAAGGGTTACAATGTAGAGGCTGCTCCTTTTTTCTTTACTTTTGTTTTGGACAGCAGAAGTTGGCTAGAAGTTGGAGGATTTTTTGTTCTTTTCAACATTAATACAGTCAAAAAACTGGCTCTTCAAAAACTTGTCGTAGAGCCAAATTTACTAGAATGTTCCTAATCCATAAGGCATAGACTACAAATAAATTAAGGGCTCGGTAATAACCTACTTAGAGATACCTGGGCGCAGTGGCTCACGCCTGTAATCCCAGCACTTTGGGAGGCCGAGGCGGGCGCATCACGAGGTCAGGAGATCAAGACCATCCTGGCTAACACGGTGAAACCCCGTCTCTACTAAAAATACAAAAAATTAGCCGGGCGTGGTGGTGAGCACCTGTAATCCCAGCTACTCGGGAGGCTGAGGCAGGAGAATGGCGTGAACCTGAGAGGCGGAGCTTGCAGTGAGCTGAGATCCAGCCACTGCACTCCAGCCTGGGAGACAGGGCAAGACTGTCTCAAAAAACAAAAAGCAGCAGCAAAAGAAAAAAAAAAGAAAATTCTGGCCAGGTGTGGTGGCTCATGCTTGTAATCCTAGCACTTTGGGAGGGCCAGGGGGGTGGATCATTTGAGGTCAGGAGCTCAAGATCAGCCTGGCCAAATATGGTAAAATCCCATCTCAATTTAGAAAAAATTAGCTGGGTGTGGTGCCATGTGCCTGTAATCCCAAGCTCCTCAGGAGGAAGAGGCAGGAGAATCACTTGAATCCAGAAGGCAGAGGTTGCAGTGAGCTGAAATTACACCACTGCACTCCGGCCTGGGTGACAGAGTGAGAGACTCTGTATCAAAAAGAAAAAAAAAAAGAAAAGAAAATTCTATCTTTAAAAGTCTGCAAAAAGAAGAAATATTCTCCTTTGCTATGACTTAGCTATTGTTTCTAAGGAACTTATAAACAAAAATTGCTAAATTCTACATATTTGCCAGATGTGTTAGTCCATTTTCATGCTGCTAATAAAGACACACCCAAGGCCGGGCACAGTGCTTCACGTCTGTAACCCTAGCACTTTGGGAGGCTGAGGCGGTGGATCACTTGAGGTCAGGAGTTTGAGATCGGCCTGGCCAACATGATGAAACCCCGTCTCTACTAAAAACACAAAAAATTAGCCGGGCATGGTAGTGGACGCTTGTAATCCCAGCTACTTGGGAGGCTGAGGCTGAGAATCTCTTGAACCTGGGAGATGGAAGTTGCACTGAGCTGAGATCATGCCATTGCACTCCAGCCTGGGCAGCAAGAGCAAACCTCCATCTCAAAAAAAAAAGGCATATCCAAGACTGGGAAACAAAGAGGCTGAACTTGACTTACTGTTCCATATGGTTAGGGAGGCCTCAGAATCATGGTGGGAGGCAAAAGGCACTTCTTACATGGTGGCAGCAAGAGAAAATCAGAAGAAGCAAATGCAGAAACCACTGATAAACCCATCAGTTCTTGTGAGACTTATTCACTATCACGAGAATAACATGGGAAAGACTGGCCCCCATGATTCAATTACCTCCCCCTGGGTCCCTCCCACAACATGTGGGAATTCTGGGAGATACAATTCAAGTTGAAATTTGTGTGGGGACACAGCCAAACCATATTCCCAGACAACCAAGTTAAGAATCTTGCATAAGTTTTTAAGAAAGTTCTAATGATTTATTATAAATATTGACAATTTCTTAGTTAACAATATAAATTTTATCTAGGCATCTGAAGTATAAAACTTTTTTTTTTTTTTGAGATGGAGTCTCGCTCTGTTGCCCAGGCTAGAGCACAGTGGCGTGATCTCAGCTCACTGCAACCTCCGCCTCCTGGGTTCAAGTTAATTCTTCTGCTTCAGCCTCCTGAGTAGCTGGGATTATGGGTGCATGCCACCACGCCCAGTTAATTTTTGTATTTTTAGTAGAGACGGGGTTTCTCCATGTTGGTCAGGCTGGTCTCGAACTCCTGACCTTGTGATCTGCCTGCCTCGGCCTCCCAAAGTGCTGGGATTACAGGCGTGAGCCACCATGCCTGGCCAGGATAAAACTTATTAAATGACTACAAGTTGAGTATCACATACCTTCAGTCTATACAAGACTAATGTTTTCATACCTACAACAAAAGAGTCTATACTGATAAATGATTATAAATCAAAGTAGGATTACAAAATAGTGATTCAATTTGTCTATGAAAATTAGTATCATTGGTTTATGATTATTTTTGCATTTTTTATTTGTTCATCCAATAGTTATTACTTGGCACAGAATTAAATAAAATGGATTTGAGAAACAATCCCTTATCTTAAAGAAGTTTATGCTTAAGTGGGATAACAGGAAAGTTAAGCCAAAATTTTTAATACATATCAAACATTAAGTTATATGGTGATTCTCCTCTTATATCCTGACAGCTACAGGATAGCTGAAACAGAAAACAATTCTTACCTTTTGTTGGAGGTAATTCCTTTCCAGTGTAAGAATGTAACTTTACCTTCTTCTTCCCTCTTTTAGATTCAAATATGTCATCTATTTTCAATACAAGCTGAAAAAAGACCAGAAAAATACAAATTAAGACCAACACCCAAAAGTTTCACAGTTTGATGATATTAACCTATTAAGGATTCTTATTCAGAGAAAAGACCTATTTTATAAATAGAAACCTTTACCTTTTTGAATTTTGGATTTAAAATGATGACCTTTAATTAGATGATATGTTGTTCTAATACCAAGTCCACATAACATGGGGAAGGAAAATGGGAAAGGATGTCGTATGAACCCAGCACAGGCTTTTAGATTCCTTGTCACTCCATGTCACAACATGCAGGAAATGTGGCTATTGCCCTTTGTATAGTGATCAAGCCTCTACTATTAAACTCAAGTTCTCACTTGCCTGGAGTAGGAAGTGGAACACTCATTTATCTAAAAGGCAAGGTGAGGCATAGTTATTTCTGCTCCCAGAAATTCTTCCCAAGGAGCGGATAAACATACTTAGAAAGCTTTTGTCAAAGGGAATATTCTAAGAGTACTAACATTACTATTTATTTCAGAAATATGTCATAAAATTACGAGACCCAAATATACTGAAATACAAAAACTATGTTTTTTCTTCCACTCATCAATCTATTTCTCAAGCAAGTAAAATCCAGACCATTTATTTTTAAATTGTTATATAATTGCTTCTCTCCATTTCATAAGTATTACTCATTAGAAAGTTTTCTTTGCTGCTGGGAGAGATATGTGTGTGTAAGAGAGACAGGAGACATACACAGAATGTGGTAAAAAAGAGGAGATTCAGAGCTGATCAACAGGTACTTTTAAAAGGAGGAACTGATTAGTTTTTCTATAAATATTTCTCTTTTTTTCTTAAAATTCCAAGCTTTTCTTAAGTATCAATCCTGATTTAACATACTTAATGCCCAGAATTACAATTGTTAGGAACATTATATATGATAACAACCAATAAAGTTCCCCAAGAAAAATGCTCTTGTATTCTCTTTTGTCCTTGTTTCTCTAGCCATCCTGGCAATCAACAGGCAGTGAATCAGTCCAGTGCAAACCACCGTCCCCTGCCAACCACCCACCCCCAAAAAACCATGTAAGAAACACATGCTTCCAATACACAGATTATTACCACATTTTTGGATGAGTTTGTGCTCTTAAAGATTTTTATTGCTGCAACGCAAGTGAAAAATTGCCAATGTTCTTAAATATCACCATTACAGAAAACAAATAAGAGAATCTAAAATTAAAAAGTACTAAGAGCTATAGGAAAGATGTATGGAAATAAATATATATTTGGGTTACATAATGACCCAAAATAGCATAATTGTTAATTTGCATTTGAAAAGTAGAATCAAAAGTATATTCAAGTATAAAGGAAAGAGAACTGTTCTAAAACTATGCGATAAAGTGATAAATTTAAATTTCTGTCATGAGCTAGGAAGAAGAGCCTCCTAGTTGCAAGAAATACTGTAGAATATTCTTCCTAAGAATGATGGAAATCATACTGCTGTACACACAACACAAACAATAAAGGCAGTAGGAAATGTACTCTAGCAAACAATCCGACACAGGATTCCACAGCAGGGAAGGAACGGAAGAGTGGGGAAGAGGCAAATGGACTAGATCAGTGAGGTGAAACTGTGAGGCAGTTTCCCTTCCAGGGACAGCTGGAGGCCTTAAAGGGGAAATAAATGAAAATGGACTTTCTTATGGAATGTTGTTCTACAAGATACTCCAAAGCCAAACTTTGTATTGCATAAGGGACATCCTAACAAGATTTAATCCAAGGAGGGTCATGGGTAGAAATGCTGTCATGGCTTGTTCCTGCCTGACAATTAAAAATTCATAATGATTTTTTTCTCCTCACATCTCCAAAAACCTTCAGAAAAATATTAGAAAGGGAAAAGTTAGATCATATCACCTATCATCAGATACAGAAAAAGCTTCGAGTACTTGAGATCCATAATACATAAAATATTGAGGCATGAAATCAGAAGTGCTATAAAGCCTCCCTGGGTCTCATTAAACTCTATAATCCATGATTCCTAAATATTTGTTAATGCCATTATAAGAACCACATCTTAAACGCAGTCCCTTAAGGTGTTTGCATTCTTCTCCCTATGAACACACAATTTGTCATTTCTTGACCATGTGGGAGGCTGCTTTGTTGTGCCAACATGATCTACCGGAGGACGGAGCTACTGCAAGATGCCTGGCAGTTCTTTAAGCCTCTTTTTAAAAAAATATTCCTCATCATACACAGAAAGATAAACAGTTAATGTTTTTTTTTTTTTCACTAAGAAAGATCAGTTTAGCTCTTTTTTTTTTTTTTTTGAGACAGAGTCTTGCTCTGTTGCCCAGGCTGGAGTGCAGTGGTGTGATCTCAGCTCACTGCAAGCTCCGCCTCCCAGGTTCATGCCATTCTCCTGCCTCAGCCTCCCAAGTAGCTGGGAGTACAGGCACCTGCCACCATGCCCAGCTAATTTTTTGTATTTTTTAGTAGAGAAGGGGTTTCACCGTGTTAACCAGGATGGTCTTGATCTCCTGACCTCGTGATCCGCCCGTCTCGGCCTCCCAAAGTGCTGGCATTACAGGCGTGAGCCACTATGCCCGCCCAGTTTAGCTTTAAAAAACCTCTATGTCTTTAACTTTTCACATAGTAAAGAGGAAGGGGCAGAAAACTGATCATAAGAATTAAACTGTGGAATAGAATATTTCCCAAGGAATCAATCAACAGTTACTAACCCAAGAAATAGATGTGACTTTTGTTTAATGTTAAAATCAGGTACAAAAAGTACATGTTAGGCCGGGCGCAGTGGCTCAAGCCTGTAATCCCAGCACTTTGGGAGGCCGAGGTGGGTGGATCACGAGGTCAGGAGATCGAGACCACCCTGGCTAACACAGTGAAATCCCGTCTCTACTAAAAATACAAAAAAGTTAGCCAGGCATGGTCGCGGGCGTCTGTAGTCCCAGCTACTCAGGAGGTTGAGGCAGGAGAATGGTGTGAACCCAGGAGGTGGAGCTTGCAGTGAGCCGAGATTGCACCACTGCACTCCAGCCTGGGCAACAGAGCAAGACTCCATCTCAAAAAAAAAAAAAAAATTACATGTTAAATGAACACATATAGCTAATTCAGATGGGATTAAAGAAGGAATAATATTTAAGTGATCTGATTTCTTCATTACAGCAGAATATTTGCATAGTATTTTGACAATCCTGATAACACCCTGCATTACAGCAGAACAAAGTAACAGAGAAAGTTTAAAAATTTTTCATATAATTCCTTAAGTATTTCTCCTAAAAGAAAATGTCTATCAGTCAGGTGTAGTGGCTCACACCTGCAGTCCCAGAACTCTGGGGGGTCAAGGCAAGAGGATCGCTTAAGGCCAGGAGTTCAAGACCAGCCTGGGTAATATAGCGAGACTCTGTCTCTACAAAATAAGTAAACATGTAAGAAAAAATATATATATGTCTATCTGCAAGTAATCTCAATTTCTTCATTTTGGTTGCAATGCTTCTAGTAGAGATGATGTACAGACTTACCGCCTTTTCTCTCTTGAGGGAGAAGTCATTTACGTATTATGATTGCTGATAATTTCTATTCCCAAGTAATAGATTTGTTTTTTTCTTTGGAAATTTTTGCCCCAAATAAATGGCATATACTTTTTCGTTACTGAAAATCTGTAAACTCAAGCACAAAACTGAACTCACTTTGGCAATGATATGAATGAGTGAATTAGAACAACACTGAAGCCATCCTGAGAGAACGCCCTTTTATATAAGATTCTGGTGCTTCCTTGAAATAGGCAGATGATTTTAATGAGAGCTAAAGTAACTGAAGTGAAGTCCCCATCTAAATCAATTTTACAAATCCATAATGAAACTCTGGCAAAAGCCATTCATGCACTTTTCTAGCATGAGCAAAAATTTAAAACGTAACGCTGCCTTTCAAGTCTTCTAATCCCAGTAGGTCAGTTCTAACCTATTATTCATTCCAGTCTACAGTTTACTTATTCTCATTCATGGAAATGCTGAAGTAAGAGTCAAAGAATGAAAGCACTGGAGTCTTTACCCTTGGAAGATTTTTCATTTTCCTGTTTGCAACTTCACCAGCTCGGAAAAGCTTCCATTCCGTTAAAGTTACCGGCAAAGTGGTATCTTTTGTGAGCTTTGACCGCAAATAAGCTTGTGAGTTCTTTACTTCCATAGTCTTCCGGTGAAGGAATTGAGGTTTGGGAGGGAGCTAAAATAGGATAAGATGTACTGGTAAGATCACCTAGTTCTGTTGTTGTTGTTTGTTTGTTTGTTTGAGATGGGGTCTTGCTCTGTCACCCAGGCTGGAACTCAGTGGCATGATCATGGCTCATTGCAGCCTCAACCTCTGAGCTCAAGCGATCCCCCCACCTCAGCCCCTTGAACAGCTGGGACTACAGGCACGTGTCACCACATCTGGCTAATTTTTTTTTTTTTTTTTTTGTAAAGATGGGGTTTTACCAGGTTGCCCAGGCTGGTCTCAAACTCCTGGGCTCAAGCATTCCTCCCACCTCGGCCTCCCAAAGTTCTGGGATTATAGGTGTGAGCCACTGCGCCTGGCCAGCATCATCTAGTTAATCCCTGTGTTATCATACAAAGTCAAAGCTATTCCAGAAATGCATTTATCCTGTATTTCATTTAAAATCATTTCAAATGAAGATAACATAATTTCTTTCTCACCATTTATAAAGAAGTTTCTCAGGTTTCTAATCCAAAGTTCCACTACAGGGTAATCAAATTCCCAGAAAACAATGGCTCACAGTTTTTATGAACTCTAGGGAGCCTTTGCTTCTAGGCGTCTTGCATGCTTTCAGGGACTAGGAAGGTAATTTAATGGTCATAGGTTGACGTAGATTAATAGGGAAAGTGGGAACTAAAGTGAACTGAAAAGTTCATGGCTGTCTAAAGGCATATATATTCAATTATTTTTGAGGTGTTAAAACAACCACCAAAAAAAAAAAAAAAAAAAAAAAAAAAGCTGTATGCTACCCCAAAAACAAAACAAAACAAAACAAAAAAACCACCACCAACATTAAACCTTACATTTCAGTGCCTCTTAGTTCTGGCCCCAGTTAAACACCCTTAATCTTTTTGTAGATACCATGAATAAGATTCTAATGTTTTCTTCAATTAATTATCTGGTTATACCTTGGGCGCTTTAAAAGCACTTTTAGCGGGTGGTAGCTTCCATGCTGAAGGGGATCTCCACATAGGTAAAGGCTGCACTGGAATATCTTCATATGGATTTTCTTTGGTGGGATCTTAAAAAATAATTTTAAAAAATGCTTACATGAACATAACTAAATGCAAAGATAACCACAGCTAGCAAAAGAAAGAAAAAGCTAACTATGTTCAGCTTTCTTATTCGACATTGCTGTAGGGATGTGGGTTAAAGCACTTTAAGCTTATAAAGCCACTTATGTGTCCAACAGAGCTAAAAGAATTCTCAAAATGCTATATTATAAAAATCTACTTATGAGCTGAGCAGTCTATCACATTAGTTGTAAAATTCATTACAGAATAAAATAATTTATACACCAAAGGTTTCCATGCTAAAGAGAAAAACCTAGGGCAATATATGCTTGATTATAGAAGAAAATACCATCCTACAATTAAAGGCTTCACCAAATACATAATCATCAAATTTAATTGCAAAGTTGTCAACACCTACATATGATATCTTCATAGATATTGTCCTCAGACTGTGTGTAATAAAGTGCTGACCCAGAATTTTTTCCAAGTTCTTCATGAATCGTCTGTGTGTTCCGATTTCGAAAGTGCTGAATATCCTCAAATTCAAAGGATTTCCTTAAGAAAATAGATATATTTTAAAGTTATATCTTTCAAAACTCTCTTTATTTTTTAAAATTTTTATTTATTTATTTGATTGTTTTATTATTGTTATTTTTTGAGACAGAATCTTAGTCTGTTGCCCGAGCTACAGTGCAGTGGCACAATCTTGGCTCACTGAAACCTCTGCCTCCCAGGTTCAAGTGATTCTACATTGCTGTAGGGATGTTATGCCTGGGATTACAGGTGCATGCCACCATGACCAGCTCTTTTTTGTATTTTTAGTAGAGACGAGGTTTCACCGTGACCACCAGGCTGGTCTTGAACTCCTGACCTCAGGTGATCTGCCTGCCTCAGCCTCCCAAAGTGCTACGATTACAGAAAATTCTAATCTTCTTTAAATTGGTATGGGAGACAGAAATAAATAAGTACAGAACTTGTATGCAAAATTACAAAGGTGTTTTATCAGAGATCTAAGAATAATGAAGTAGGCTGTGCCTTATAAACACCATGAGAAAACTGGATGCTTGCAACCAATCATATTTATGTTCTACATTGGGTCCCTTTATTAAGTTCACTTAGTAAGGAAAAGTAGGGCTGAGGCCAGCATGCCCTAAATGAAGTGGAAGAATGTTACTGCTTCCCTACAGAATTTTTTAATTTAATTTAATTTAATTTTTATTTTATTTTATTTTAGAAGCAGGGTCTCATTCTGCTGCCCAGGTTGGAGTGCAGTGAAGTGATCACAGCTCACTGTAGCCTGAGCTCTTGGGTTCAAGTAATACTCCCAAGTAGGTAGGACGACAGGAACACATCACCACACCTGGCTAATTTTTTCTCTTTTTTTTTCTATAGAGACAGGGTCTCACTATGTTGCACTGTCTAGTGTTTGGCTGGTCTTGAACTCCTGGCCTCAGGTGATCCTCCTGCCCCAGCCACCCAAAGTGCTGAGATTGAGCCAGCACACCCAGCACCTATAGATTAATTTTGTTTTTTGTTTTTTTGAGACTGAGTCTTGCTCTGTCACCCAGGCTGGAGTGCAGTGGCACGATCTCAGCTCACTGCAAGCTCAGCCTTCCAGGTTCAAGTGTTTCTTCTGCCTCAGCCTCCTGTGTAGCTGGGACTACAGGTGCACACCACCACGCCCAGCTAATTTTGTATTTTTAGTAGAGACAGGGTTTCACCATGTTGGCCAGGCTGGTCTTGAACTCCTGACCTCAAGTGATCTGCCAGCCTCAGCCTCCCAAAGTGCTGGAATTACAGGAGTGAGCTACCATGCCCGGCGCTGGCCCAGATTCTTAAAGATATATTAATAAAATGGAAGGTGTTCCAATGCTCTTATGTCAGTAGATTATCTTAGACATTACTACATTTCTACTTTTTTCTCTTATTTTCCTTCCACATTAATCAACACCTGCATGTTCAAATCAGGGCCACCACCTAAGCTGGGAAATGGAAACTGGTTTGAAAAGGAAAAAGAAGCTCAATAATCCTGTAAGGAAAATACCTACAAGTCTTTATCTGTAGGATAAAAACATACCTTTTAGATCTTCCTCTTATTTTTCCACCATATTTCTTTGGTTCGGGTTCCTGAGAAGAGGCCAAAGAAGATTGTGCACAAGAATGATTTTCACAGTATTTTTTGTCACAGTTTCTTTCTTTATACGGCATAACACCGGATTCGGATAAATATCTGAATGTCCTACGAGGTTTTGGCAAAGGATTTATGGAAGGTCCACATTCTTGCCCCTCAGGCTCAGAGTAAATATTTTCTAAGCTCTTGGTTATTCCATATGAACTATCCAGAACTCTGAAGTTCAGTTCTTTTTCTGAAGAGTCACAATGTTCTAAAGCCAAATTTAAGAGTTTATCTGGGGGAAGTGCTTCTATTTTCTTCCACAGTATTTGTGAGGTATAGAAGTTTCCTGGAGGTAATGAAGTCTCTGGATCTAAGACATCTTCTTTACAGCTTTCAATTTCTTTGACCCGAGAACATACCCAGTTGGATTCTGATTCATTTTTAAAGAAGTGTGTATCATCATATTCCTGTTTCTTATTTTCATTCTCACTTTGATCATGGCTTTTGGTATCTTCATTTATATCTAGACCTACATTCTCACAGCTGGTTACATCCAAGTTTTTGCTCTTTCTCTCAGCTATAGGATTTTTCTTAGGAAGGATCGCTTGGTGACAGTTATATCTCACTCCAAAGTCCTTTGGACGCCACTTTTCTGGATTAGATATATTAGCCCTTCCTTCCCATTGAGAAATTTTTTGTTTGATATTTTTGCAGTGGCTTCTTGACAGTGTCTGAACAGCAGTACGAGAAAAACCAACATCCATGTTCCCAACTGGGTGAATGACAAGTGATTAATCTTACAAAGGTTCCATTACAAGTAAATGTGAAATATTGTATTTTTTATCCTGTCAGAATCCAAATGATTCCAGTATTTTCCCTTCATGTTTAACTTGTAAATCTCTTTGTAAAAAGAACAATTTTGATCAGTGATCCTTGTTGAAAATGGCTACAACCTGATCTTGAATAATCCTGTGAAAATGACACAAAAATATGTTAACACATTTTATAATTTCCTAATTTAAAACTCCACTGAAACACTGCCCACCTATCCCTACATAATTCATATACATTGCACATGTAAAAACATACCTGTCATCTATTAAGTGATTCAACTACATAAAGGCACTCCTAAGATGGTGAGATAATAATACTAACAAAACATTATTTGTGGTATTTTTCAAATTGTCAGCTTTAATGTTCTGCCATATTTAATTTCCTAAAGTTAGATAGAATGAGGTTTTAGAAAAAATTATACATAGTAGTATACAATATTATTTTGTAATAAATTAATTCTTTTTTTTTTTTTTTAGACAGAGTCTTGCTCTGTCACCCAGGCTGGAGTGCAGTGATGGTGATCTTGGCTCACTGCAACCTCTGTCTCCTGGGTTCAAGTGATTCTTCCACCTCTGCCTACTGAGTAGCTGTGACTACAGTTACGTGACACCACACCTGACTAAGTTTTTGTATTTTTTGTATAGACGGAGTTTCTCCATATTGCCCAGGCTAGTTTTGAACTTCCTGAGTTCAAGCAATCTACCCCCTTGGCCTCCCAAAGTGCTGGGATCACAGGCATGAGGCACTGCACCTAGGCATACATTAATTCTTTATGAAACCTTCTCTTAATGAAACAAGGAGCAATGGAGTATCGTAAGGAGCATATATACACACAGAATTACATCTCAAAAACCCCCCAAAATTTATGTATGTCCACAGCAAGAGCCAGTTAGCATGGAAACACACCA
Organism: Macaca fascicularis; assembly: GCF_037993035.2. Classification (NCBI taxonomy): domain Eukaryota; kingdom Metazoa; phylum Chordata; class Mammalia; order Primates; family Cercopithecidae; genus Macaca; species Macaca fascicularis. Next base: position 119,744,101 of record NC_088375.1, on the reverse strand, counting down.
ATAGCCAACTTCCTCCTCCTGTCCTACGTTGATTAATACTATCAGCCCATCATATAGCCTATTTCAACTTTACTATTAGCAGCACAGGATTCCATATACACTAAAGACAACTCAAAGTGCCCATTAACTATCAGTTGCTTTAAAATGTAATAACCTATTTTGATGACTGGACTTCCTACATCTGTGCTACCACACCCTTGACCCAAATCAACACAAATACTTACAGCCACTGTCACATTCCTTCCTTTCACACAGAGGCTTCATTCAGGCCCATAAACCATTTCCTCATATGGAAGTTTCAGTGGAAAACTTTTCCTACCAACTGAGTAAAGACTTGATCTCAAGTTCTACTGTATACTTGTTAAAAATAGCAGTTGATTCAAAACTTCCTGAGGCAGGGATCATCCTTCCTTGAGCTTTGTCTGTGTGGCCTTGATTAACAGGCAGGAAAATATCTTAGCCCAGCTCTGTCAGTACAGCTGACCAAAACTGTTACATACAGAAAGCACACAAAAATGTTATTCTTGGCAGAGCAACTGCTAACTAAGACTTCCATCAACTTTCATTTAAACCATTCCTACCTACAAATCTGTGGGAAAACCAGCTTTGCCAGCAAATAAACTTTGGTGACAGTCTGATGCAAAAAAAAAAAAAAAAAAACTTCCAAACAACTTTAAGAAATTAACCTCATGTGGATGAAAAAATAATAACTATACCCAAAGCCCAAAACACCACAACCGTTGCACAGAACTCTTAATAAAAAACAAATGCATACAATTTAAAGATCTAACCTGCTACTGTTGATTATTAAAACTGAAAATTCTTTTCTTGCTTCCGATATTTATAGGGAATTCCTAGGATTTTAGGGTGTCTTTGAGACTCAAGTTTTCTTCACTATAGACAAGATAGGACTTTTTTTCTCCAGCTCCGGGGAAGTTTCTAGAGGTTTTTGGTGGTCCTTGTTAACCCTTTCTTTATTCTTCTCTGGTTAATGTGTCTTAAGTGTGAATGGCTCAAATTGAGAAAAAAAAAGATGAAAATTGTCAGGGCTAAAAACAATTTTTAACTTGAAAATTACTGGCAACATGGCTGGGTGTGGTCGCTCACACTTGTCATCTCAGGACTTTGGGATGTTGAGGCAGGAGCATCACTTGAGGCCAGGAGTTTGCGACCAGCCTGGGCAATACAGTGAGACTTCATCTCTACTAAATAAATAAATAAATAAAATTAGCTGTGCATGGTGGCATGTACCTGCAGTCCCAGCTACAGGGTGGGAGGGTGAGGCAGGAGGACTGCTTAAGCCCAGATATTGGAAGCTGCAGTGAGTTATGATCACAGCATTGTGATCTAGCCTGGGTGATGGAGCGAGACCCCAACTCATAAAAAGAAAAAAAAAAAAAGGTAAAAGTCAAATGACTGGGAACATGGCTAAATCTACAGAATTCACACACAAATATAAATGATGTATACTGATGGTGTTTCAGTTGAACAGAGTAGCACGGCAGGTAAGACTCTCATAAAATAGGTAGGTATTTACTTTCTCCTAAATGTATGCTTTAATACTTATAGCTTTCAAAAAATGAACTATTTCAAAAATGAAAACACTTTAATGAATTTTAACTAGATCTATGACTGTACTGATAACACAGAAAATCTGTCTTAGAGCTGATTAACAGTTCCAATTTTTGCCAAATTAACTTACACGCTTTATAATGTGGCTTGCCTATTCTCACATACAGGTTGTGATTTTGTCCCATTCAAAAGTAAGAATTGCTCACCTCAGTTGTTTTCTTACAGAAACTTCACATCTGTCCCTTTAACCTAATTATATTCTGAGCCACCTTGCTTCTCAGTGCCTCCTCTCCCATGGCTCTCCTAGCCTGCGAGATCTTACTCATCCCATTCCTCATCTTCCCAGTTTCTTGCCTTAACCTCCATTACTGGTGGACATCCTAACTCCTAAGTGCTGGCCCAACTTTCAAATCCTAGATCTCTCCCAAGATTTGTCTTTTGAAAACTTTCGAAAGTCAACTTATTTGCATACTTGTCCTAGAGACTGCTTTCTCAAGTTTGCTTTAACAGTTCTAACAGAAATAGAGGTTGAGAAAATCTAACAGTTTCAACAATTTTAAGAATCATTTTGTCTTTTCTTTTAATAGCACAAAATGAGTCGGAGACTTTTCCAGCTATTAAAAACTACTGAAGTCAGATGGGACTCACAAAAAGAGAAGGCAGAACACACACAACCACAATGGGCAATTTCAACAAAAGAAACAACAGCAGTCATTCAGTTCCTCACCTGAACAATAGAAGTATAAACATAAAAACTCACGCATGATTTTTTTCTTTTATGAGATGAAGTTTTGCTCTTGTTGCCCAGGCTGGAGTGCAATGGTGCAACCTTGGCTCACTGCAACCTCTGCCTCCCGGGTTCAAACAATTCTCCTACCTCAGCCTCCTGAGTAGCTGGGATTACAGGTGCCCATCACCGCACCCAGTTAGTTTTTTATATTTTTAGCAGAGACGGGGTTTCACCATGTTGGCCAGGCTGGTCTCGAACTCCTGACCTCAGGTGATCCAGCTGCCTCAGCCTCCCAAAGTGCTGGGATTACAAGCGTGAGCCACTGCGCCCAGCCAAGCATGATTTTTAGAAGCCTATTCAAACAGCATACTTTGAGATGACTCTTAATCATGTCCCTTTCTTTTTATTTTCTATTGCTCTTCTGTGTATTTATTTTCATCCAAGAAATATATCAACTGTAGTTTATCAGCTTAAAATACAATTTATAACATAACCTATCATATATAGAATTTTGTGTTTTTAACATATTAAGAGAAACCAATCTGAATTCACTCAAGTAAATTAAATTATCTTTGGGAAAGAGGATACTGATGCTCTATTTTACTAATTCAAGTCTTGGATAGGGCAAGTTTCTCACTCCAAATCTTTTAAAATATTTTATTTGATTAGATATAAGCATCTGGAAAAATAACTTGGAAGAATTTGGAACATTCTAAAACCTGATTTACAAAATAATTGAGGGGTACACTGTAAAAATAGTGAATTTTACCTCAATTAAAAACAAAACTGGCTGGGTGCAGTGGCTCACGCCTGTAATCCCAGCACTTTGGGAGGCTGAGGCAGGTGGATCACAAGGTCAAGAGAATGAGACCTACCTGGCCAACATGGTGAAACTCCATCTCTACTAAAAATATAAAAAATTAGCTGGGCGTGATGGCACGCACCTGTCATCCCAGCTACTCGGGAGGCTGAGACAGGAGAATCGTTTGAACCCAGGAGGTAGAGGCTGCAATGAGCCAAGATTATGCCACTTCACTCCAGCCTGGCGACAGAGCAAGATTCTGTCAAAAAAAAAAAAAAAAAAAAAAAGAAGAAAAATGATGAAAGGGACCAGGAAAACTTCACTTCTGGCCATGATAGAGTAGCTGAACTAGGCTTGCCTTTCCCACATTAATAACTATAAAACCAGAAAAATATATAAAATAAGTGCTTTCAGATACTGGATAACAGACAGCTTAGGATTATGATCCCTGAAAGAAGAGAGAAAAATGAGGCAGGTTCTATGATGGCCCAGCTTTCTCCCTGGAGACTCCAGAAAGTAGGGTCAGGAAGGGGAACACAAATAGACATGGCAACCTTACTGAGTTGAGGATAACAAGATTGGAATATGGAGAGGCTGAGGCAAACAGAATTTTCAGGGCACAGTATCAGAAAAGAGAGCAACATAGAGAAAAAGTTCCAGAAATCTACATAGAGTCCCTTTGAATCTTTGGTTGAATACTAAGCTGTTAATGCATAGGGTAATACTACAGGAGGCTAGACAATGAACAACTAGTGGAGAAAGAAAAACTATGGGGGATTTTTAAGCTAACCCGGGGTTCACCCAGCTCTGGGAAACCTTCAAAGTCCAACAAGAGAGGAGCAACCTCATTGAACGCCCAGGTAATTCAGTAGAGAAACAAGAGGTCATGATTTACCAGTAGGATGAAATTAACCCTAGAGTAAAGACTATCTTAGAGCCACCCTAACAAGGATGAAGTTGATTCTTATGAAATTTAAGTATGCACAAAAACAAAATTCAATAATTTTTACATGAAGATAACTAAATCCAGATAGTCAGCAACGTAACATTTAAAATGTCTGGGCATGGTGGCTCACACCTGTAATCCCAGCACTTTGGGAGGCCAAGGTGGGTAGATCACCTGAGGTCAGGAGTCCGAGACCAGTCTGGCCAATATGGTGATACCCCATCTCTACTAAAAATACAAAAATCAGCTGAGCATGATGGCACATGCCTGTAATCCCAGCTACTTGGGAGGCTGAGGGAGAACTGCTTGTACCTGGGAGGTGGAGGTTGCAGTGAGTCGAGATTGTGCCACCGCACTCCAGCCTTGGAGACAGAGCAAGACTCCGTCTCAAAAAATAAATAAAAATAAATAAAATAAAATAAAATGTCCATCATCTAATCAAAATTACTAAACATACAAAGAAACCTGAAAATAAGACCTATACCCAGGAGAAAAATCAATCAATAGAAGTAGAACCGGGCCGGGCGCGGTGGCTCACGCCTGTAATCCCAGCACTTTGGGAGGCTGAGGTGGGTGGATTACAAGGACAGGAGATCGAAACCATCCTGGCTAACACGGTAAAACCCTGTCTCTACTAAAAATACAAAAAATTAGCTGGGTGTGGTGGCAGGCGCCTGTAGTCCCAGCTACTCGGGAGGCTGAGGCAGGAGAATGGTCAGAACCCGGGAGGCGGAGCTTGCAGTGATCCGAGATTGCGTCACTGTACTCCAGCTTGGGCAACAGAGCAAGACTCTGTCTAAAAAAAAAAGAAGTAGAACCAAAATAATACAAAATAAAAGAAATAGATCCAAAACAACAGACATGATGGAATTGGCAGACAGGGACTTCAATTCAGCTATTATAAATATTTTCATAAATTTGAAGGAAAACATGAACATAAGTAGAGTAATGGAAGATATAAAAAAAGACAACAAATAAAACTTCTGGAGCTTAAAAATATACTATCTGAAATGAAAAATTCACTGGATGGGTTGAAGAGCAGATTTTAGTTATTTTAGAAGGAATGACCAATAAAGTTGAATAAGTAGCAATAGAACCTGTTTTTAAAAACGCCTGAAGCACAAAGTGAAGAAAAAAAGCTAAAACAAAGATGAAAAACAGAGCTTCACTGGGACAACATGAAGTGGTTTTGCTTTACCCTACATATAACTGGAGTCGCAGAAATGAAGGGGTTGGGAGTGGGGACAGAGAACAAATAATTTCAAGTAAAAACAGATGAAAATTTTCTAAATTTGATGAAAACTCTAAACCCAAAGATCCAAGAGGCTCAACAAACCTCAAACAGGATAAACACAAAGAAAGCCAACAGGCAAACCATAATCAAGTTGCTAAAAACCAGTGATAAAAAGAAAATTCTTTAAGAAGTCAGAGAAAAAATATATATACAGGGGAAACAAGGTAAGCCGGGAAACAAGGTAAGCCAGAAAACAAGGAAAATTTTTAAAGTGCTAGGAAAAAACCCAGCAACTGCAAATCTAGAATTCTAGACACAATCTTCAAAATGAAGGCGAAATAAAAATGCTTTCAGTTAAACATAAGCTGTAAAAATTTGTCAACAGCAGACCTGCATTCAGAGCCAGTGATATAATTCATGAGTCCAAGTACAAATTGAAAATGTAAGGTCCCTGTTCAAAAGGCAGTAAAAGTGCCTTTAAAGGTACATATAAAGCTTTTTCTTTTCTTCTGCAGCCTTGCTTTCAACTTGTGGTGTTTTTTTATTTTCTATTTAACACTGTTTTAAGTAAAAAAAGAAAATTATGCTATTAGCAGAAATTTTACATTTATCTATATTTAGTGCCCATTTTAAATGCAAATATCAGCAAGTTTAACTCGTATGCAGCATCACGTAAAAATGTTAAAGTTCTTCAAGTTGAAGAAAAAATGATACCAGATAGATATCTGCATCTAAAAAAGGAATGAGGAGAACAAAACATGGTACTTGTGGATAAATATAAAAGGCATATTTTTTCTTATTAATCTCTTTAAAAGATGACTTGACTAAAGTAAACATGATAATGCACTGTGAAATTTACAACAATGTATGTGGAAATAAATGTAAGACCAGGGCATAAAGGTAGGAATGGAAAATTGTGTATGGTGTTGTAAGTTTCTCTAACCCACAATGGAACTGAATTAAAAATCACTTCACGCCAACGCGGTGTCTCACACCTGCAATCCCAGTGCTTTGGAAGGCAGAGGCAGGTGGATCACTTGAGGTCAGGAATTCAAAACCAGCCTGGTCAACAATGGTGAAGTCCCGTCTCTACTAAAAACACAGAAATTGGCCAGGTGTGGTGGCACATGCCTGCAATCCCAGCTACTCAGGAGGCTGAAGCATTAGAATCGCTTGAAGCAAGCGAGGTTGCAGTGAGCCAAGATTGCGCCACTGTGCTCCAGCTTGGGCAACAGAGTAAGATCCTAGCTCAAATAAATAAAAAAATAAATAAATAAATAAATAAATAAAAATTTTAAAAAAAAGACAAAAAAAAGAAAAAAGAAATCACTTTACATATGATATGAAGTGGTACTTTATATATAATTTCAAAATGATGGGTTAAAGTTGTGTTATAAACCCTAATGAAACTACAAAGGAAAAAAAAAGGAATAGCTAAGAAGTCAACAAAAAAAGATTAAATGGAATTCTAAACAAAAATTGATGCCAAAAAAGCAGGGGAGTTGAAGGGGGAACCCTAAGAATGGTAACAACAATAATAAAAAACCCACATGGGACAAACAGAAAATGAATAGCAAGATGGTACACTTAAATCTGACTATATCAATAATTATATTGTATATAAATAGGTTAAGCTCTAAGCACAAGGCAAAGATTATCAAATTTAATTTAAAAAGCAAGACCTAACTCTATGCTGTTCATAAAAAAATGCACTTTGAATACAAAGAGACAGATCTGTTAAAGAGACACAAACAGTAAACACTATCATAAGAAAGCTAGATTGTCTATATTAATATCAGACAAGGTAGACTCCTGAGCAAGAAATAACAGCAGTGATAAAAGAGGGACATTACAAAAAGATAATGGGGGCAATTCATCAAGAATACCTAACAATTCTAAATGCTCATGCACCTAGTAAGAGTTTCAAAAATGTAAGAAGCAAGAAAATATCAGAATTAAAAAGCCAAACGGACAAATCCACAATTTTAGTTGGGGATTTCATAACTTTTCAACAGTAGTTGACAAAACATATAGACAGAAAATCAGTAAATATATAAAAGATTTGAATATCACTATCAATCAACTTGACATTTTAGAATGCTTTACTCAACAAACATAAAATACATACTCCTTTCTCTTTTTTTCTTTCTTTTTTTTTTTTTTGAGACAGAGTCTCACTCTGTTGCCCAGGCTGGAGTGCACTAGTGTGATCTCGGCTCACTGCAGCCTCAGCCTCCTGGGTTCAAGCGATTCTCCTGACTGTCTCCTGAGTAGCTGGGACTATAGGCACGTGCCACCAAAAATTCATACTCTTTTCAAGTGTACATGAAACATTCACCAGTAGACCATATGTTGGGCCATAAAATAAGACTCAATAAATTTTAAACGACTGACATCATACTGAGAATGTTCTCTAGCCCAAAATGGAACTGAAAGAGAAATCAGTAACAAAAAGATATCTGGAAAATCCCAAATTATTTGGAAATAAATCTTATAAAATAAAAAAGTTTAAAAACACTAAGTGAGGATACTACTTCTTGATATTTGAAACTGGAACACCGCCGAGCGTGGTGGCTCAAGCCTGTAATCCCAGCACTTCAGGAGGCCAAGGCAGGTGGATCACCTGAAGTTAGGAGTTGAACACCAGCCTGGCAAACATGGCGAAACCCCACCTCTACTAAAAATAAAAAATACAAAAATTAGCCGGGCGAGATGTCGTGCGCCTGTAATCCCAGCTACTGGGTAGGCTGAGGTACGAGAATCGCTTGAACCTGGGAGGCGGAGGTTGCAGTGAGCCGAGATCGTGCCACTGCACTCCAGCCTGGGCGATAGAGTGAGACTCCATCCAAAAAAAAATGGAATACATTTTACCTCATAAAGTTTCAAATTATTATTTTAAATTTCTCTCTAGGTTAGGTGCTCTACCTTAACATTTGTTTAAATGGTCTCATTGCTAATCCTGCACAAAACGTACCAACCTTTTCAACATCATAGTCTTCTACATCCTGTACTGAAATTTGAGTGTCATCATTACACCTAATAATATCTTCAAAAGGATCAATTATTTAAAGTTCTCCCTTAAGAAGAAAAAAAGCGTAAACCCAAAGAAAGTGGAGGAAAATAAAGAGTGAGTATTAATGAAATAGACGAACATAGGATAAAAATCAATGAAACAAAAAACTGTTTCTTTAAAAACATTAGTAAATTGACAGACCTCTAGGCAAAGTGAAGAAAAAAAGAGTCTGAGGCTGCAGTGGGTTATGACTGCACCACTGCATTCCAGCATGGGTGACAGAGCAAGACCGTCTCTTAATACAAAAAATAAGAGAAGAAAAAGAAATAATACCAATCATATACAAACTCATTCAGAAAACAGAGGAAGTAGAAACCATTTCAACTCATTCTATGTGAGACCAGCATTACCCTACTAGGTAACTGGGCAAAAAACTTATAAAAGAAAAATACAGAATAATATAACTCATGAACATAAATGCAAAAGTCCGTCTAAAATATTAGCAAATCCACTGGGTGCGGTTGCTCACACCTGTAATCCCAACACTTTGGGAGGCCGGGGAGGGCCGATCGCTTGAGGTTAGGAGTTCGAGACCAGCCTAGGGAACATGGAGAAATTAGTCTCCACTAAAAGTACACAAAAAGTAGTTTTTGTCTCTAAATTAGTCTTTACACAAAAAGTAACCGGGCATACTGGTGTGCACCTATAATCCCAGTTTCTTGAAAGACTGAGGTGGGAGGATTACTTGAACCCAGGAGGTGGAGGTTTCAGTGAGTCAAGATCACGCCTCTGCACTCCAACCTGGGTGACAGAGAAAGACTCCCACCTCAAAATAATAATAATAATTATATATATATATATATATATGCAAATCAAACCCATAAATAAATATACAGAAAGGATACCAGAACGCAAGGTTGCTTTAACATTAAAAGTAACCATGATTATGGGATAAAGAAAACTATGTAATTATCTTAATAGGCCGAGCGAGGTGGCTCACGCCTGCAATCCCAGCACTTTGGGAGGCCGAGGTGGGCGGATCACAAGGTCAGGAGATCGAGACTATCCTGGCTAACACAGTGAAACACCGTCTCTACTAAAAAATACAAAAACTTAGCCGGGCGTGGTGGCAGGTGCCTGTAGTCCCAGCTACTCGGGAGGCTGAGGCAGGAGAACGGCGTGAACTTGGGAGGCAGAGCTTGCAGTAAGCTGAGAATGCACCACTGCACTCCAGCCTGGGCGACAAAGTGAGACTCTGTCTCAAAAATTATAATAATAATAATAATAAATTATCTTAATAGATGAAGAAAAAGCATTTAAAAAAATCTACACTTTCAGCAAATCGGAAACAGAACAGAATTTCTACAATCTGATAAAATATCTATAAATAAAAAAACCCACTGCTGATATCACAATAAGTGGTAAAGACTAAATACTTTTTCCTTAAGTATGGGAAAAAGGCAAGGATGTCTCCTCTTACCACTTTTATTCAACATTGTAAAAGAAGTTTACAAAGGCCAGGTGCAGTGGCTCATGCCTGTAATCCTAACATTTTGGGAGGCCAAGGAGGACAGATGGCTTGAGCTCAGCAGTTCAAGACCATCGTGGGCAAAGTGGTGAATCCAGTCTCTACAAAAAATACAAAAATTAGCCAGGCGTGGTAGTGCGGGCCTGTAGTCGCAGCTACTCAGGAGACTAAGGTGGGAATAGGGGAGGACTGCTTGAGTCTGGGAGGTTGAAGCTGCAGTGAGCAGATCTCACCACTCCAGCCTGGGTGACAGAGTGCAACCCTGTCTCAACAGCAACAATAACAACAACAACAAAAACATAATGAATAAGGCAAGAAAAACTAAGTAAAAGGCACAGAGATTGTAAAAGAAGCTGTTTTTTTTTTCCTGCAAACAATATGATTGTAAATGTAGAAATTTCTAAGAAATCTGTATTACAAGATATAAGAATTCGTAAGAGAATTTAGCAAGGTCTCAGAATACATGGTCAGTATAGAAGAATTAATTGTGCATCTACACACTAAGAATAAACAATTGGAAAATGAAATTTAAAATAGCATGTACAACAGCATAAAAACATGAAACAGTGGCCGGGTGTGGTGGCTCACACCTGTAATCCCAGCACTTTGGGAGGTCAAGGCGGGCAGACCACTTGAGGTCAGGAGTTTGAGACCAGCCTGGGCAACATGGTAAAACCCTGTCTTTACTAAAACAAAAAAAAATTCAAAAAAAAAAAAAAAATTACCTGGGTGCGGTGCACTCCTGTAGTCCCAGCTACTCAGGAGGCTGAGGCACGAGAATCGCTTGAACCCAGGAGGTGGAGGCTATAGTGAGCCAAGATCATGCTACTATACTCCGGCCTGGGCAGCAGAGCAAGACCTTGTCTCAAACGAAAACAAAAACAAAAACAAAAACAAACAAAAACAAAAGAAAAGAAAAAGAAATACTTAGGGATTCAAGATGTGTACACTGAAAATGACAAGCTAATGCAGAGTAAAAAATAAAGAATAACTACATAGATATTATACATTAATGTTCTGGAATATTCAATTTTTTTTTTTTTGAGACAGAGTCTTGCTCTGTTGCCCAGGCTGGAGTGCAGTGGTGTGATCTCGGCTCACTGCAGCCTCAACCTCTCAGGTTCAAGCAATTCTTCTGCTTCAGCCTCCCAAGACTGCAGGTGTGTGCCACCACACCTGGCTAATTTTTATATTTTTAGAAGAGATTAAAATGTGGTTTTGCCATGTTGCCCAGACTGGTCTTGAACTCCTGGCCTCAAGTGATCTGCCTGCCTCGGCCTCCCAAAGTGCTAGAATTACAGACGTGAGCCACTGGGCCTGGCTAGGAATATTCAACTTTGTTACAATAAAAAATTATCTCAAAATTGATCTATAGATTCAACACAATCCCTAGATTGTTGAATCTACAGATTCAACAAAATCACAGCAGGCTTTGCTGTAGAAATTGACAAGTTGATTTTCAAGTTTATAAGGAAAGGCAAAGAATCTAGAATAGCCTAAATAATTTTCAAAAAGAATAAAGCTGGAGGGCATACGCTACCGATTTTAAGACTTATTATAAAACTGCAGTAATCTCAACAATGTATGTTAGTTGATGGGATAGACAAAAAGATCAGCAGCAGAGCAGAATCCAGAAATGAACTCACGTTTATATAGTCAATTGATTTCCACAAAGCTGGGGAAAGAATAATCTTTTCAATAAATGGCATTGGAACAAATAGGTATCTATCTGGAAAAAAAAAATGAACCTCGACATTTACCCATAACATTTACAAAATTTAAGTTGAAATAGATCATAAACCATAAGTTGAAATAGATCACTTTTTCTAGAAGAAAAAAACTTCATGACTTTGAGGAAGAAAAAGATGTCTTAGGACACAAAACACATTAACCATGAAGAAAAAGAATGGATACACTGGACTTCATCAAAATTAAAACCTTCTGCTCACTTAAGACATTGGCTTAAAAATGAAATGGAGCTGGGTGTGGTGGCTCACACCTGTAATCCCAGCACTTTGGGGCGCCCAGGTGGGAGGATCGTTTGAGCTCAGGAATCTGAGACCAGCCCTGGCAACATAGTAAACCCCGTCTCCACAAAATTCAAAAAAAAATTAGGCGGGCATGGTGTCGTGCATCTGTAGTCCCAGCTACCTGGGAGGCTGAGGTGGGAGTATCGCTTGAGCCTGGGAAGTCAAGGATGTAGTGAGCAATGATTACTCTACTGCACTCCAGCCTGAGCAACAGAGCAAGACCTTGTCTCAAAAAAAAAAAAAAAAAAAAAAAGAAAAGAAAAGAAAAAGAAAAAAAAAAGAAAGAAAAGAAAGAATATATAGACAGAAAAGCAGTAAATATATAAAAGACTTGAATATCACTATCAATCAACTTGACTTAATTGGCAAGAAATAAATAAATGGCAAGCCACAAACTGGGAAAAAATATCTGCAATACATATATCTGATGAGGACTTAAATCCAGAATATGTAAACAATTATTACACTAAAAAAGTCAAACAACACAACTAAAATATGAGTAAGATTTGAACACTTCACAAAAGATTTATGAGTAGCCAATAAAGCACATGAAAAGATGCACACCATCCTTAGTCACCAAGAACATGCAAATTAAAACACAAGATTCTAAAATTACACACCCACTAGAATGGATAAAATTTAAAAGAATGACAATACAAAAGATTGGAGCACCTGGAACTCTCAAATATTGCTAGTGTAAGATGGTGCAACCGCTTTGGAAAACAGAGTTTCTTACAAAATTTAACATATGATTGCTATATGATGTAGCCATTTGGCCAGGCGTGGTGGCTCACACTTGTAATCTCAGCACTTTGGGAGGCCGAGGTGGGAAGATCACAAGGTCAGGAGTTTGAGACCAGACTGGCCAACATGGTAAAACCCCGCTTCTACTAAAACTACAAAAAATTAGCCAGGCATGGTGGCAGGTACCTGTAATCCCAGCTACTTGGGAGGCTGAGGCAGGAGAATTGCTTGAACCCGCGAGGTGGAGGTTGCAGTGAGATGAGATTGCTCCATTGCACTCTAGCTTGGGCAACAGGAGCAAGACTCCATCTCAAAAAAAAAAAAAAAGAATTTTTATTTCAGCTATTGTATTTATCAGCTCTTAATTTTCTATTTGGTTCTTTTTTTTCCTTTATATTCTCATTTGTATTTTGAAACACTCCTTCTCTTCACCCATTATATTAATTTTTTTCGAGATGGAGTTTTGCTCTTGTTGCCCAGGCTGGAGTGCAATAGCGTGATCTCAGCTCACCGCAACCTCGGCCTCCCAGTTCAAGCAATCTGAAGTGCTGAAATTACAGGCATGAACCACCTGGCCACCACTGCCTTTTTAATGCTATCAATGTTAAGCTGGAAAGAGCATGGCTGCAGTTTCACACAGTTTTGGTTCACATCTGTAATCAACTCTGGCAGGGCATTACTGCATAATATGTGGGACTACACAATTTTTCGTATCTCTCCTGTCCTCCTTCAATGCTGCTTTTTTAGCAAAAGCTGGGAGAAAGAGGACACAGCAGATAATTCCTGGGCTAAGTGGTTTGTTTTTCCATTTGAGATTCTTCCAGATTCCAACCTACATTTCAATTTCAACAATTTACACCATTAACTAAGGCTTGTCTGATTTCATAAAGTCTTACCATCTATGTCAGAGCTACTCAAATCCAGATCATGTGCTTGTCCCAGGTGTAAAAGTTCCTGTGGCTCTCTGCTCATTTACGAGGGGCTATTTTTACTTTGAAAATCAGTTCATGGAAGTTTATTTGCATACACTGCTAGTCACTAGCCCCAGAGAAATATATGATTTTTATTTTGTCTAGAATGTTCTTGTTACTATCAGAGCAAAGGTCTTTTTACATCCTTCTACATCCTAAATGGAAGTCTTAAAATCAATGAAACAAAATAGTGTAGAATAGAATACATTAGAGTACACTGCATGTATTGCTTCAGAAACGTTTGTTTCAGGGATGTGTGTGTGTGCATGTGTGTGTGACCATGGTGAGGTATGGTCAGAAAGTTGTGGAAAGCAACTGTTCTAGAGACATTAAGGTCCACTTCAGTGCTAAGCAGGAGTTCAGAGAAAAGATGTGAGGACACCAATCTTTAAAGAAAATAGTCCATAGCTAGATCAACTTCATGCACTGAAACTGTTCAGAAACCCGAAGGCTTTTACATATCAACACAGAACAAACTCAGTCTCTGGAAAAATACACAAAAACATAATTTTTTTTAATGTTTTATCACAATTTAACACAAAACTTAACACAATTTTAACATAACAAGCAACTGCTGTTAAAGAGTAAAACACATGCAGATATTTTAATAATAGCCTTTGATTTTTTATTAAAGTTATTTAATAGTTTTGAGTGCCTGTGTACTATGTCTCAATTTGTTGCTTACTGATTGCTATTATTAGGTTGAGAATGCACAGAAATTCTGAAGAAAGAATATGTTCCTTTTATGTTTGGCTTCCTTAAAAAAAAAAAAAAAAACTTTCTAAAATCTCTTTTTTAGAGAGCAGGAAAGAGATAAAAAGATTATCTGAAGGTAGGAAAGCCATTCCTAGGTGAACAGAATAAATCACTTTGGCCGGGCATGGTGGCTCATGCCTGTAATCCCAGCACCTGTTGGGAGGTCAAGGTGAGAGAACTGCTTGAGCCCAAGAGACCAGCCTGGGCAACATAGAGAGACTCTTTCTCAAAAAAAAAAAAAAAAAAAAGAAAGAAAGAAAGAAAAAAGAAAAAAAAATCACTTTGAACTCAGCAATTAGAGGCAATACTAACATAATGGCAAAACAAATATACAGCTGATAGAGTCTGGATATTTGTCCCCTCCAAATCTTATGCTGAAATCTGATCTCCAATGTTGGAAGTGGGGTTGAGTGGGAGGTGTTTGTGTCACAGGGATGGATCCCTCATGAATGGCTAAATGCCCTCACTAAGGTAAAAAGTGAGTTTTTGCTCTATTAGTTAATATAAGAGCTGGTTATTTGAAAGAGCCTGGCACGTCCTCTCATTCTCTTGCGCCCTCTCTTGCCATGTGACACGCCTCCTCCCCCTTCACTTTCCACCATGATTGTAAGCTTCTTGAGGCCTCACCAGAAGCAGATCCTAGTGTCATGCTTCTTGTCCAGCCTGAAGAACCACAAGCCAAATAAACCTCTTTTCTTTATAAATTACCCAGCCTCAGGTAATCCTTTATAGCAACGCACAATGGACTAATACAATAGCCAACAAATATTTATGAAACAATTGAGAAAAGCCAACTGTATAGTTTTAAACCTATTTTAAAATGTCACAGGTACACAAAACTTGTATTTTTATGATGCATACAAAAATATGATCATAATTTTGCCACTAAACTAGTTTCTGGTATAAATTATATATTTATTTATTTATTTATTTATTTATTTATCTTTGAGATGCAGTCTTGCTCTGTCACCTTGGCAGGAGTGAAGTGGCACAATCTAGACTCACTGCAACCTCTGCCTCCCGGTTCAAGTGGTTCTCCTACCTTAGCCTCCCAAGTAGCTGGGATTACAGGCACATGCCACCATGCCCGTCTAATTATTGTATTTTTGGTAGAGAGGGGTTTCACCATGTTGGGCAGGCTGGTCTCAAACTCCTGGCCTCAAGTGATCTGTCTGCCTCGGCCTCCCAAAGTGCTGGGATTATAGGCGTGAGTCACCGCGCCCGGCCAATAAAATTAAACAGGTAAATATTTCATGGTGTGCAAGAGATAAGAGAAAGTCTATACTCCTAAATATGACATATAAGGTCTTTCACCCTCTAATTCGAGCTTTGACTCTTGCCACTTGCCTTACTCACCAGCTACATATTTTCCAATATTGCCAAATAGTCTGGAACTATTAGCAGTCCAAAGTTAGAATGTTTGAGTTACAGAGTTTAAATACCAACAGCTTTGGTTCTTGGTTGTATATCATTAGTCAAATTACTTAACCCTTCTAAGCTTGTTTTCTTATCTGTAGAATGATCACAATGTTTACAGATAATACTTACTGAGTACTTAATATGAGCCAGGCATAGCTCTACTAACTTTATCCATATTAACTCACCTAATTCTTGTAACAACCGCATGAGGTAGATACTACTGTAAATCTCATTTTACAAATAAGACAATAAGGCACCAAAAGGTTAAGTAACGAACACATGTCTTAACATCCTTTGGCACAACAGATACAGATATTTATTTTATAAGGTTGTGAGGATTAAATATGAGATAAAGTAAATAAAATGTTTAAGACAGTGACTGGAATATAGTAACTGCTCAATAAATGACAGGTACTATAAATTTCTCTCTGAATACACCATGTACTTTCAAGATCAGTTGAAAGTTTTTCCGTGAAAGCTTCCTTAGCCCTCTCCCCAGAGTTAATCACTCCTTCTGTGTGCTTCTATTACACCTATTTGCATATTGTTATACTTTTCCGATTCTGCATTTGCCTTACAGCAAATACCTGTGTACGTCTTTTCCATGACCTTAAGACTCTTAACACTCATTCTTGCTGGCGACACTTAGAAAAAGAGGAAAGTCAGGGATAAGACTGAAGGGGAGGTAGCATGAATAGTGACAAGCAAATGCTTCTGCAATGGTGTCTTAGAAGACCTAAAGTAAACCTCAATCTCAGAATGTCACTCCTGAACTTGTTATAGCAGAGGATGCTAAGGCTTGTGTCAGGGAAAAACAATGAACAACATAAATTCTGCTCAGGAAGTTGGGTGGGAACTTGCACTATTCACATTATTTGCTTTTTTCAATTTTCTATTACATTAACACATTATTTAATTGAAAGCCTCAATACATTTTTAATAAAGCCCACAGGAATATATCTTGCATAAGATTCTTCATTAAATGTGGCTAAACATATTTTAAAACAAATAATAAAGGACCAGGCTAATAGAGGAAAAAGTGTCAAACAGGCTTCTACTTTTCAAACCTCTATCATCTTGTTGACTGTTCCTTGAATAACAAATCTTCAAAGCAAGCACATACAGGATACCAGGCTTTTATCTCACTCCTATCAGAGGAAACAGCCTTATAAGTAACTAAAAATGGTTCCCAAAATAACAAAGAAACTTTAAATAAAGTCCTAATATTGCTTATAACACATAATACAAATTTCTCAAGTCATTACTCTACCTATTGGCAAATCAAGAAATATGTAAGATTCTTTAAAAAGTAAATTTAATCCTTTTAACAGTTCTATCAAGTCTGTTGTGATATTTGTCATGGAAATTTTTTCAGGTTTTTTAAAATGAAAGAATGAAAAATGATAGCTGATATAATGCAGATTATATTCAGAATTTTGAGGCATAAGCCAAAGACTTAGAATAATGCTAACTTCATGATTGTGTTACATGGTTGGTTATCCGCACTATTCATAAAACCTTCCAAATGACTACAATTCCTTTTCTTTGCTGTTTACTGATTGTAATGGGTACTACTGGAGGGTTTATTTGCCACAGCTACATGACCCTAGTTGTTATCTCCATAACAAACCCAATGGTAATTCCTGTTAGCTCCACCTTTAAAACAAATCGAACTCCCACCACTTATCATCTGTACTGTTAACACACTAAACCAGGCCACTATCACTTCTTCCTCTCTCATTTTCTATTTCTAGTCAATTTTCACCTTCCCTGTTCATTCTATCTGAAATAAAGCTCCTTTTCCAACACGATTTTCTATGTCCACACTCTGCCATGTTTTCGCCATAGAAGTTATCATTTATCTGAAATTGTGTTACTTATTTGCTTATTTACTTCTCTCCCTCACTGGAATGTAAGCCTTTTTACTACTGTATCCCCAGCACCCAGAAGAGTATGCATCATACAGTAAGCCCTCAGTAAATATTTGTTGAATGAATGACAAAATCCTAAGTATAAGAATGCTTAAAAGGAAAAGGCTGATGAAAAATTTGCAGTGCCTGTTACTTTAAGTGCCTCCAACGATTTGAAGCTGCCCCATTTGTAGAATTGGGAAGCTTCTTAGAATAGTTTAAGAATATGAGTAACACCAAAATAACTTATTTAAATAATTCACACCACAATAAGAATGTTTTTTGTATATTCACTATTTGCCAAGCACTATATGCATAATCTCATTCAATCCTCATAACAATCCTTAGAGGAAGATATCTTCATTTTCTAGATGAGGAAACTGAGGCTTAGCAAGTTTAGATGGCTTTCTAAGGTCATATACATTGTTACAATTTGAAAAGCATAATTTAATAGCACATAACATACTACCTTCAGAATAGAAAGACATTTTGAGAAGGGGCAATATCTAAGTTAGGGGTCTCCAATGAAGAAAACAATTGATTTATATATAGTTATTTATAAATTATAAACATAAAACTATAATATCATGTACATTATAAAGCATACTGAAACTAAAAATTTAAAGGTATGAGATTTTAAAAACCATTTTACTAGTTTAAATTAGTAAAAATTAAATATGTAAAAGAAGGGTATAGTAACCATTTCATTCTCACTGAAGTTTAACTACAAATATTTTGAGTAAGAGCAATGTGATGAAACGTGGTTTTTTTTGATACAGTGATTCAAAGATTTAGTCTAAAACTCAGTTTATTTCAATACTTGGTTCTAAGGGTGTTACAGACTGAACCGTGTCCCCTGAAAATTCATATGTTGAAGTCCTAACCCCCAGCACCTCAGAATATAACTGGATTTGGAGATCAGATCTCTTGAAAGGTAGTTAAGTTAAAATGAGGTGACTAGGGTGGGCTCTAATCCAATGACTGGTGTTCTGAGAAAAAAAGAGGAAATCTAGACACAGACAGATTCAGAGGGGAGACCATGTGAAGACACAGGGAGAAGACTGCCATCTACCAGCCAAGGAAACAGGCCTCACAAGAAACGTACCCTGTCAGCGCCTTGATGTTAGATTTCTACAGCCTCCAGACTTGTGAGAATATCAATCTCTGGTGTTTGAACCACTCAATCTGCGGTATTTGGTCATGGCAGCCCTAGCAAACTAATACAAAATGCCACAGTAATAGAAAATGGCAACTCACCACAAATACATGGAGACTATGAAAGAAGAGCTTCACTGACTGAATCAGAATACTTATTTGTCAATTCTTTTCACCTTAAATTAAGCATGGATTTTTGTTGGAATTTGACTAAGTTTTCATCTTCTCTAATGTTTATCATCTGTACTTTCAAACTAACTGAATATTTAAAAACTTTTAACAAACTGATTCAAAATCTAAGTGTGTAGATAGGAGAGCTTTAAAGATAACACATTCTTTGCTTTGGGCAACATTAAGTAGTAATTGATATATTACCAAATATCAAATTCTGTCTGCAAATCATGTTTCTTTAGAAAAATAATTTCTCATTTATTGGTTTTTTTTTTTTTTTTTTTTTTGAGACGGAGTCTGGCTCTGTCGCCCAAGCTGGAGTGCAGTGGCGCGATCTCAGCTCACTGCAAGCTCCGCCTCCCGGGTTCACGCCATTCTCCTGCCTCAGCCTCCAGAGTAGCTGGGACTACAGGCGCCGCCACCACGCCCGGCTAGTTTTTTGTATTTTTAGTAGAGACGGGGTTTCACCGTGTTAGCCAGGATGGTCTCGATCTCCTGACCTCGTGATCCGCCCGCCACGGCCTCCCAAAGTGCTGGGATTACAGGCGTGAGCCACCGCGCCTGGCTGTTTTTTTGTTTTTGAGACGGAGTTTTGCTCTGTCTCCCAGGCTGGAGTGCAGTGGCGCATTCTTGGCTCACTGCAAGCTCCGCCTCCCGGGTTCACGCCATTCTCCCGCCTCAGCCTCCCGAGTAGCTGGGACTACAGGCGCCCACCACCACGCCCGGCTAATTTTTTGTATTTTTAGTAGAGACGGGTTTTCACCGTGTTAGCCAGGATAGTCTCGACCTCCTGACCTTGTGACCTGCCCGCCTCAGCCTCCCAAAGTGCTGGGATTACAGGCGTGAGCCACCTCGCGTGGCCTCTCATTCATTGTTAAAACATCATGTTTACCTTGTAGGAACACACTGACCATGTTTAAGAGAATTTTTTGCTGACAACCACTTGTCATTACAGAAAATCAACAATTTTAGAACACTTTTCTTTGGAAAAGAAAAATGGTGTGACTTATTTTAAGATTGGCAACTTTAAAAAATACTTTTCCATAATGTAATCAGAAAACTAGTATGTGATATATTTTCATGACTGTGACACTTCTCATTTTCAAAGGATTATAATGATTCTATTATTTAAGATATAATCTGTAAATCCACCTACTTGGACACATATGAACTGCTGTATGTTGCAACAGCTAAAAGTGAACAAACAAGTGAGGATGTCACCGCCAACTTCGTTTTATTTGAGGGAATGCCTACTCTTCCCCTGGGGATCACTGCTTATATAAAGTCTGATCCAGAGAAAGCACCAGTGTCAAACTGTGTATTAAATATTTAGTAAGGCTTAATTTATTTTGAGATGAAAATGAATACAAGTAGCATTTCTAATGTTTTTTTCACATCCTAACATACCATCTTGTGCACCTCTGGGAGATCATGAGTCCATAATAAGGTATTCTAACTTACACATGCATTAGCTTTAATGTTCACCATTACACCTAGGTAAATAGAGAATATTTAGGGAGGGCACGGTAACTCACGCCTGTAATCCCAGCACTTTGGGAGGCTGAGGTGGGAGGATCACCTGAGGTCGGGAGTTAGAGACCAGCTTGGCCAACATGGTAAAACCCTGTCTCTACTAAAAATACAAAAATTAGCTGCATGTGGTGGCGCATGCCTGTAATCCCAGCTACTCAGGGGGCTGCAGCAGGTGAACTGATTGAACCCAGGAGGCACAGAGGTTGCAGTGGGCCGAGATTGTACCACTGAACTCCAGCCTGGGCAACAGAGCGAGATTCTGTCTCAAGAAAAAAAAGAGAGAGAGAGAGAGAGAATATTCAGGGGTCTGCTAAAATAACCAGGTGGCCAAAAGTTGTATGAATATAAAATGTAAACAACCCTTTCCTTTGTTTACTCAGAAGAAGGAAGAACTATTTCTTTTTTAATTTTTATTTTTAATTGACCAATTCCAATTATATATGTTTATGGAGTACAATGTGATTTTTTTTTTAGACAGAGTCTTGCTCTGTCACCCAGGCTGGGTGGGTGATCTCCGCTCACTGCAACCTCTGCCTCTCAGGTTCAATAATCCACTATTGTACAGCCTGGTAACAATACTCTCTAATATTCTTCTGGTTTCTCAAGCCATTTACTTAGCTTCTAATTCAATTATTTATATTATTAGGTAATGTTTGTGAAAGGAATGCACTGCCACGTCTGGCTAATTTTTGTATTTTTAATAGAGACAGGGTTTTGCCATGTTGGCCAGGCTGGTCTGTAACTCCTGACCTCAAGTGAACCGACTGCCTCAGCTTCCCAAAGTGCTGAGATTACAGGTGTGAGCCACCACGCCTGACCTGTTTAGCATATATTTTAAATAATTATTACTTAAGTGTTTACTGTGCCAGACACTATGCTATGTATCTGCTTGCTTTCATTACTACATTTAATTCTTTTTTTTTTTTTTGAGACAGAGTCTCGCTGTTGTTGCCAGGGCTGGAGTGCAATGGTGCCATCTTGGCTCACTGCAAACTCTGCTTCCCAGGTTCCAGCAATTCTCCTGCCTCAGCCACCCAAGTAACTGAGATTACAGGTGCCCTCCACCATGCCTGGCTAATTTTTGTATTTTTAGTAGAGGCAGGGTTTCACCATGTTGGCCAGGCTGGTCTCAAACTCCTGGCCTCAGGTGATCCACCCGCCTCGGCCTCCCAAAGTGTTGGGATTACAGGCGTGAGCCACCGCGCCTGGCCTCCATTTAATTCTTACAACAACCCTAACAGATAGTTACTATTACCTACAATAGTAGCAAGTTTTATTATTTTGTGAATGAGTAAACTGAAGCTGAACTGGTTAATTACCCAAACTAACACAAACCTAGTTCTGCTTTACTCCAAAGTTTGTGCACTAAACCACTATATATTATATTACTTGTTAGTTGGTAGACATAACAATAATATAAACTAATGCAACAGGATGTCAAATGCAACTCTTCCTGTGTTCTCCGAGTTTCAGCAGGGCCTCAAAGGCCAAAACCAAAACAATAGAAGTCGAATACCCCCACATTCTAAGAAAAGTGCAAGGCTTAGAAAGTGAGGTTGCCAAAAATTGGCTCTGCTGACATTAGTTCACTATCCTTCTCAAGGCTGTATAAGAGAAGAATTACAATTTCTTAAATTGTGAGGATTACAAGGGACAACAGAGAGGACTTCTTTAAAGAAACTAGGTGGTGTGTTTCCCTGCCTCCTATAAGGAAAGAGGGATGTACCTCTTGCCTACCTCAAGCCAGGGACTGAAACCTCAAGATAACCATTCAAAGTGCTTGAGGCATATGCCCAGACTTAGGGAAGTACACAGACACAGGGACTGGTATCTGACTCCCATCTGGTGGATAAAATGAGCTGACATGTAGCTAAATGTTAAAGACAGCTTAGGCACAACAGTCATATGAGAAATTTCAGCAGAAGTTCTACAAAATGCCACAGTGTGGAAAATTACATGTAAAACTAACTTTAATAACATTAAAATTTTAGAATTTAATTATGTTAATGCAATGTTATTAATTGCCCATATAATTAAATAAAATGTCTCTTTTCACATAATTATCCTTTTTTTTTTTTTTTCTGAGACAGAGCCTCGCTCGTGTTGCCCAGGCTGGAGTGCAGTGACGTGATCTTGGCTCACTGCAACATTCGCCTCCCAGGTTCAAATGATTCTCCTGTCTCAGCCTCCCGAGTAGCTGAGATTACAGGCGCCTGCCACCATGCCTGGCTAATTTTTGTATTTTTAGTAGAGACAGGGTTTCACCATGTTGGCCAGGCTGATCTCAAACTCCTGACCTCTAGTAATCCGCCCACCTTGGCCTTCCAAAATGCTGGGATTACAGGTGTGAGCCATTGCACCCGGCACTTTTCATTTAATTATCCTTTTAAAAATCCCCTCCAAAGTAAAAAATAACTGTCCCAAACTAGAACTTTGCAGCTATACAAATTGCTTCAAAACAACTTTAATGTAACCTAGTATTTTCCTAGTGTTTCTGTTTTGTTTTGTTTTTGAGACCCGTCTTACTCTGTTGCCCAGAGGCATGGTGTGATCATAGTTTACTGTAGCCTTAACTCCCTGGGCTCAAGCAATTCTCCTGCCTCTGCCTCCCAAGTAGCTGGGACTACAGGAGCATCCCACCACATCTGGCTAATTTTTTTTCTTTTTTTTTTTTTTTAAATAGAGACAGCGTCTTGCTGTGTTGCCAGGGCTGGTCTTGAACTCTTGGGCTCAATCCTCCTGTCTCAGCTTTCCAAAGTGTTGGTATTATAAAGTATGAGCCAACATGCCTGGCCAATAAAACCTAGTTTTTAAACCACAAATTCAAACTTGGTAAGCTCTTCTTAGCAAGACATTGGAAAATAAAGGCAGCAAAATCATTACTAAAGTATTCAAAGGTTGAAGAAATTTTCCAAAAGCTAAAAAGAAGCAATAAAAAAAGTTTTAAAAGTCACAAAGTAATACTACTAGTAATACTACTACTTTTTAGAAATTTTGAAAACAGAGAAAACAGGAGAAAAATACCTGTAAGTCTACTACCTCCAACATGGTCACTGGAACATTTTGGTGTATCTCCTGTTTTTTAAGCACATTTTTATACAGATGCAATTACAGTGTATATATAATTGTATTCTGCTTTTTTTTGTATTCAGAGTTACATAAAAAGATGCAATTTTGGCCAGGCTCTGTGGCTCATGCCTGTAATCCCAGCACTTTGGGAGGCCGAGGTGGGCGGATCATCTGAGGTGAGGAGTTCGAGACTAGCCTGACTAACATGGTGAAACCCTGTTCCTACTAAAAATACAAAAAATTAGCCGGGCATGGTGGTGCACGCCTGTAATCCCAGCTACTCAGGAGACTGAGGCAGGAGAATTGAACCCAGGAGGTAGAGGTTGCAGTGGGCTGAGATCACGCCATTGCACGCCAACCTGGGCAATAAGAGTGAAAGTCTGTCTTAAAAAAAAAAAAAAGAGATGCAATTTTCAAGAATTTCAGACTGCAGACATACAGGCTTTCTTAAAAAACACACATTCATAACAATTGTACGATGTAACTTTCTATTTCATTCTAAAGCTTAAAAGCCAGAAGATGTATTTCTCAAATTTTCAAAAGAGATTCCAAAATTATATATTCTTTGCATATTTTATCTCATTTGACAATACAAGAGCAACAAAAGTAAAACTGCAGTAACATGGTTATTAAATACATCTCATATCCCTCACAGTGCCATGTAAAACACAGTAAGGGCATTAGCTGGGTGTGGTGGTAACCGCCTGTAGTCTCAGGTACTTGGGAGGCTGAGGCAGGAGAATCGCTTGAACCCAGGAGGTGGAGGTTGTAGTGAGCCAAGGTCGCGCCACTGTACTCCAGCCTGGGCAACACAGCGAGACTCAAGACTCTGTCTCAAAACAAAACAAAACAAAACAAAACCAACAACCAAACATAGTAAGGGCTGGGCATGGTGGCTTACACCTGTAATCCCAACACTTTGGGAGGCCAAGGCAGGAGGATCACTAGAGGCTAAGAGTTTGAACCAGCCTGGGCAACACAATGAGACCTTCCCTCTACACACACACACACACACACACACACACACACACACACACACAAAAGCCAAGTATCAAGCATGTGCTGTAGTCCCAGATACTCAGGAGGCTAAGGCAGGTGGATTGCTTGAGCCCAGAAGCTGGAGGCTGCAGTGAGCCATGATTGCGCCACTGCACTCCAGCCGGGGCAATGGAGCAAGACTGTCTCTAAAAATAAAAAATAAAAATAAAAGTGCCTGTAATCCCAGCACTTTGGGAGGCTGAGGTGGGCAGATCACCTGAGGTCAGGAGTTCAAGACCAGTCTGGCCAACATGGTGAAACCCATCTCTACTAAAAATACAAAAATTAGTCGGGCATGGTGGCATGTGCCTATAATCCCAGCTACTTGGGAGGCTGAGGCAGGAGAATGACTCGAACTCGAGAGGCAGAGGTTGCAGAGGTGAGATCATGCCACTGCACTCTAGCCTGGGTGACAGAGTGAGATTTTGACTCAAAGAAAAAAAAAAGTTATTACCAACTCTTCTTCCTCAACAATTTGGCCCTAATTAGGCAAAGCAGAGTAAGTAAGGCAGGCATACTTCCCTCATGCTAACGAGCAAGGTAAGGAGAGCATTTGTGTAGGAGGGCTGCCTACTGTGGAAGTATCAGGGCCTAAACAAGGTAAGGAGTGCACTCCCACAGAGGGGTAGCCCAGCATGGGATGTTAGAGCTTCAGCAGAATGAGGAGGGTATCCAGGCTGATAGATGGCCTGGTGCAGGGTTGTCAGAGTCAGGGCAAGGTGAGGAAAGCATCCTAGGAGGGAGCCAACTGGCACAGAGCCAATTGGCAAGTGGACCTTGGGCTTGATTTCAGCTTCTTGGCTGGGTGCTGTGTGTAATGCACAAACTACTTAATCAAACACAGCACCCTGACTCAATACTATGCAACTATTAAAAAGGATGAGGTAAAGATCTGTATGCAGACATGCAAAGATGTCCAAAATAAAAGTGGGGCAAAAGCAAGTGGAAAAACAATTTTCAATACACTTTTTAAAAAGAATATACATATATCTATACACCTGCTATACATGTATCTATATACATGCCCTCCCCTCACACATGTACTGCAATAATATGAATTTGAATGTTACACAATTGACTCTTAGTCTCTGTCCAGCCCCCTTTTCTCAAATGGGGGGTGGGCAGGCTATAGTTCTCTTCCTCAAATTGTAGGAGGTGGGTAGTTAGGAAGCAATCATTTTCTGACCATTTGAACTTTCTCAATTCAGTACAGTAATCCTTTGATATGTGTAGGGATTGGTTCTAGGACCTCCCTCGGATACCAAAACCCATAAACGCTAAAGTCTCTTTTATAAAATGGTGTTGAATTTGCATTATAAAACCTACTTACAACTTATATCCTTCCATTTACTTTTTTTTTTTTTTTTAAGAGGCAGAGTCTCCTCGTTGCCCAACCTGAAGTATAGTGGCTATTCACAGACACAATTATGGTGCGCTACAGCCTTGAACTCCCGGACTCCAGTGATTGTCCCACCTCAGCCTCCCAAGTAGCTGGGACTACAAGCCCCATGCCTGACTCTATCTCCCATATGCTTGAAATAATCTTGAGATTACTTATAATACCTAATACAATGTAAATGCTATGTAAATTACTATTATACTGTATTGTTCAGGGAACAGTGACAAGCAAAAAAAGTCCTTTCATGTTCAGTACAGATGCAACCATCCAATTTTTTCTGAATCTTTTCGATCCATGATTGGTTGTATCCACAGGAGCAAAATCCATGGATACAGAGGGCTGATTCTATATGATCAGTTATACCAATAAAGTTTTTTTAACTTCACATTGGTACTTTTTTTGTTTTGTTTTGTTTTGTTTGAGGCAGGGTCTCACTTTGTTGACCAGGCTGGAGTGCAGTGGTGCTATCTTGGCTCACTGCAGCCTCTGCTTCGTGGGTTCAAGAGATTCTCTTACCTCGGCCACCCAAGTTACTGGGATTACAGGTGTGCACCACCACACTCGGCTAATTTTGGTATTTTTTTGGTAGAGATCAGGTTTCATCATGTTACCCAGGCTGGTCTTGAACTCCTGAACTCAAGTGATCCACCTGCCTCAGCCTCCCAAAGTGCTGGGATTACAGGTGTGAGCCACGGTGCCCAGCCTCGCATCAGTACTTTTTATACTATTAATATTAAATCATATTTTTTAAATGTTGTTTTTTCATTATCCTTATAAGAAGACTCGAGATTTTTATAAGATTGAATTTTCTGGTCCCCACTTATTAAATTACGGTGGCTACACAAGAAATTGTCAACAATGGTACCAGTGAGAGAACCTGGGGTGGGGAAACAAGTTATTTACTGTTTATTTTATAACTTTTTATAATGATTACATGTTTTGTGTTTTTTGTTGTTTTTAAATGTTAAAACAGGATCTGAATGGTGGAATAATGGACCTTTTAAGTGGTATTTGTTATATTTTTCTGTATTAAGTAAAACCCTAATAAATTTTTTTAAATGAACACATATGATGATGCAGAGATATCACTTCCAATAATTTACCCTAATGAAATAAGTAGACAAATTCACAAAGATATATGTACAAGAGGAGATTTAGAATATTATAAAACTGAGAATAAATTTCCAGTAAGTGATGATTAAATGTACCATGGTAAATCCATACTCCGAAATACAATGAAGTTATAACATACTCAAGATCTATTAAGTAAAAGAATGTTATAAAAGGTTGTGTAATATAAATTAACTTTAATCTGTATGAATAAACAAATAGAATTTATAGTTAATATGGATATGCACCAAAAAGCTAACAACGATTATCTCTGGGTGATATAACTATGGTTGAATTTTCTTTTGGTTTATCTGTATTTTCTAATTTTAAAAAATAAACGGGCCGGGCGCAGTGGCTCACGCCTGTAATCCCAGCACTTTGGGAGGCCGAGGCGGGTGGATCACGAGGTCAGGAGATCGAGACCATCCTGGCTAACATGGTGAAACCCTGTCTCCACTAAAAATACAAAAAATTAGCCGGGTGTGGTGGCGGGCACCTGTAGTCCCAGCTATTCAGGAGGCTGAGGCAGGGGAATGGCGTGAACCCAGGAGGCGGAGCTTGCGGTGAGCCGAGATCACACCACTGCACTCCAGCCCGGGCGACAGAGCAAGACTCTGTCTCAAAAAATAAAAATAAACATAAATCACTTTCATAGCATTTGTTTCAAAAAGAGATAGCTTACTTTTTAAAGATACATCAAATACTTACTGAACACCCACTTCATACAGAGCATTGTGAGAATTAAAACAGCAAGAACAGTGATTACACTTTATTAAATATTTTGTTAAATACTATGTGCCAATCACTTCAATCATATTATCACAATTAATTTTCATAGCACCTATTTGGGGTACTATATAAGATTAAGTCTTGGTACATACAACTGGAACTGGAAATAGCAAATGGTTTAAGCAACACCGATGTTTGTTTCTCTGCCACTTAAAAAAAAAAAAAAAAGAGTAGGCAGTCTAAGATGTCATCAAGTCCCCAGGCGCCTATGTTTCTGCTATGCTACCCTCAACACATGGATTCTGTCTTCAAGATCACTTCATAGTTCACACATGGAGCTCCAGCTATTACATCCACATTCAAAGAAGCAAAAAGGAAAAAAGTTCTATTTAAGCAGCACTTTTGCTATGGCTTATTGACCAGGACTTAGTCACATGTACAAACTGCAAGCCAGGCTGGGAAATATAATCTTTAATCATTTTATCCTGCAATGTGCCTCAAGTAAACTACTGAGTTCTATTACTTAGAAGAATGGATATTAGATTAGCCAAAAAATCTCTGCCACAAGCAGGTATTATTATCCTCATTCGCACACAGAAAACAGGTACAGAATCAAATGGTTAAATGACAGAGCATAATTTGAAAGTGGTCTATATACATTTCACTACACATTCTGTGTCCCATTAGAAAATTATATGCATGAAAATAAATATAAGCACACTCACAGGACATTTATATATGATTAAAGGCAGTTTATTACTAAATGAGATTATTGATAGATGAGAAGTCATCTACAAAATGAAAAAAACTAAGAGCGCATTCCTGGCAAATGTAACATCAGCAACATATTATTTATGAAGCACCTATGATGCACCAAGGGTTTTCAAAAACCTGTAAAAAAATTTTTGTTTGTTTGTTTGAGATGGAGTCTTGCCCTGTTGTCCAGGCTGGAGTGCAGTGGCGTGATCTCGGCTCACTGCAACTTCCATCTCCCGGGTTCAAGCGATTCTTCTGCCTCAGCCTCCCGAATAGTTGGGATTACAGGCGCCCACCACCACGCCAGGCTAATTTTTGTATTTTCAGTAGAGACGGCGTTTTGCCATGTTGGCTAGGCTGGTCTTGAACTCCTGACCTCAGGTGATCCACCCACCTCGGCCTCCCAAAGTGCTGGGATTATAGGCATGAGCCACCGTGCCCAGCCTAAAGCCTATAAATGTTTTAAAATGTAACATACATAAAGCACATAAAGGCCACCAATCTATGTACAATTCAAAGAACTTTTATTTATATATATATAAATACATATATAAAATATATATGTCATTCATCTTGTTGTATATAGCAGTCAGTTTTTCTTGTTTCTGTATAGTACTTCATTTAATGGTAATGCCAATATCTATTTATCCATTCTCCTGTTGACTAATATGCGAACTGTTTCCAGGTTTTGGTTATTATGAAGTCGTTCCAAACAATTTTTTTTCTTTTTTTTTTTCGGAGATGGGGTCTTGCTCCGTCATCCAGGCTGGAGTGCAATGGTACAATTAAGGCTCACAGCCAACTCAGCCATCTGGGCTTAAAGTGATCCTCCCACCTCAGCTTCCCAAGTATCTGGGACCACAGGTGTGTGCCACCACGCCTGGCTAATTGTTTAAAAACTTTTTTTGTAGAAATGGGGTCTTACTATATTGTCCAAGCTGGTTGCAAACTCCTGGCCTCAAGCAATCCTCCTGTTTCAGGCTCCCAAAGTGCTGGGATTACAGAAGTGAGCCACTGTGTTCAGCCTGTTATAAACATCCTTTTTTTTTTTTTTTTTTTTTTAAGACAGAGTCTCGCTCAGTCGGAGTGCAGTGGTGTGATCTTGGCTCACTGCAACCTCTGCCTCCCAGGTTCAAGCGATTCTCCTGCCTCAGTCTCTCAAGTAGCTGGGACTACAGGTGCACATCACCACGCCCAGCTCATTTTTTTGTATTTTTAGTAGAGACGGGCTTTCACCATGTTGGCCAGGATGGTCTCGATCTCCTGACCTTGTCTGCCCGCCTCAGCCTCTCAAACTGCTGGGATTATAGGCATGAGCCACCACACCCGGCCTAAACATTCTTATATGTATCTTTGATAGACACAATCACACTTCTCTTGGGTATCATCTAGGAGTAGAATTGCTGGGTTATAGAATAGGCATATGTTTTTGGGTTTTATTTGGTTTTTGTTTTTGAGATGTAGTCTCACTTGCCCAGGCTGGAGTGCAGTGGTGCAATCTTGGCTCACTGCAACCTCCACCTCTTGGGTTCAAGCAATTATCCTGCCTCAGCCTCCTGAGTAGCTGGGACTACAGGTGCATGCCACCACACCTGGCTAGCTTTTGTAGAGATGCGGCTTCCCCATGTTGGCCAGGCTGGTCTCGAACTCCTGACCTCAAGTGATCTGGCCTTCCAAAGTGATGGGATTATAGGCCTGAGCCACCGCACCTGGCCAAGTAGGCATATGTTTAACTTAAGTGGACACTGCCAGAGTTTTCCAAAGAGGCTGTACTAATTTACACTCTCGTCAGCAATGTAAGTGGTTGCAATCACTCTTCAGTCACACTGGAATTGTTAGTCTTTTTAATTTTATCCATTCTGGTATGTAGTAGCATCTCACTGTGGTTTCCATGTCAACTTTTCAAACTCATTTGTTTCATTCGTTTGTTTGTTTCTTACCATACCATATTTATTTTTACTTTATTACTATATTATCATATTTTATTTTTTAAGATTATTTTTATACATCATGTTTCGTTGGAATTAAGCTTTATAAACTCCAAAACATTGGTAATCAAGAATAAGTCAGTTCTCAAACATTTTAGGTAAGTCCTCATGTATCACATATGGTCATGAAAGAAGACAAAAGATGGCAGAAATACTATCAATGTGTGGAATCATGGAAGCCAACGGAAGAGACTTTATCAAGAAGGAAAGAGTGGTCAATAATGACAGATACGTTGTCAAAAGGTCAAGTAAGATTAAAAACTGGAGTGTCTGTTGGTCATTAGGACTTGGACAAGAGCAGGTTCCGTGGCATGGAGGAGGCTGAAGGAAAATAAGTGAATTGAGAATTGGATGAGAAAAAAAGAATGCAAATATCAACTGTAGACAATCCATTCAAGGAGTTTATCCAAGTAGGCAAGTGGACAATAGAGTGGAGCTGGACAGGAACGTGAAGTCCAGGAAAGCTTTCTAAATTTGTTTCCTAAACAAGTTTAATCTTGTTTAAATACAGTGGGAAAGAGTTGCTAAAGAGGAGGTAAGAAAAGAAACAAGGGGCCGGGTGCGGTGGCTCAAGCCTGTAATCCCAGCACTTTGGGAGGCCGAGACGGGCGGATCACGAGGTCAGGAGATCGAGACCATCCTGGCTAACACGGTGAAACCCCGTCTCTACTAAAAATACAAAAAACTAGCCGGGCGAGGTGGCGGGCGCCTGTAGTCCCAGCTACTCCGGAGGCTGAGGCAGGAGAATGGCGTAAACCCGGGAGGCGGAGTTTGCAGTGAGCTGAGATCTAGCCACTGCACTCCAGTCCGGGCTACAGAGCAAGACTCCGTCTCAAAAAAAAAAAAAAAAAAAAAAAAAAAAAAAAAAAAAAAAAAAAAAAAAGAAAAGAAACAAGGGTGTAAAGCAAAGACCTCAAGAAGGAGAGAGAGCATGGGCCTCCAACGGGACCTGGAAGGATTATCAGCATCTGCCAGGAAGACGGACAGGTCTTCCACGGGAACAGAAGGTAAATGATAAAAGAAAGATAAGAGTGCGGGTAAATTTCCAGGTTTAGCGGCTAATACACTGATGAACTTTCCATCTGATGGGTTCTATTTTCTATTTTAACAGCCACGGTTATCTGCTGAGAGTAAAGTGAGAGATACAAAAACCAAAGGTTTAAGGAGAAGGAAGGTTTAAAATAGGAAGTGTGTGGGGGGGGGGGGGAAGGTGCAAGAATACACAGGTTCCCTAAGCAGAGAGTTTTCAAAGAGTTATGAAAAAAACCTTTGAGAACATTCATCATGATTAGGGACATAGATGAGAAGAAAAGAGAGCGTCAGATAAAGAGTGGGAGAAAGGCTGGTGAGGGGTAACAAAACCAGGATAGTATCACGAGAAGAAAAAAATTCTAAAAAGAAAAGAAAGATGCAAACCAGTGTCATACAAGGAGAATAAAGACTGAGAAAGGATCCTTGCATTTGGTAAGAGGGCATTAAATAAATGGTTTCTAAAGGATGGTGAAGGCAGGTAACAGCCAAAATTAAAAAGAAAATTAGTGAGGAAATGGACAAAGTATGAATACAACATTTATTTGAAACTCAGTAAGAGGGATAATAACAACAAAAAGGAGACACAACTACAAATGAAACATTTTAAAGTTGGGGAAAATCGATATTTTTTAAAACTGCAGCAAAAAATAATGAAAGATAAAATAAATACACAGAAGAGGGAGGAGAAAGTCTGATGGAAGAAAGGTGCTACGGCTCACAAGAGGGGCGAAAGAATGGCAATACTACTTTGCAACAGTTACTTTGTCTTAATACAAAATGATAACTGAGGCAGAGGATTGCTTGAGCCCAGAAGTTCAAGACCAGCCTGAGCAACATAGTGAGACCCTGCCTCTATTTTTAAAATTGTTTAAATGATGATAAGCAATGCCAATTAATCATTCTTCAAAATAAATGAGGAACTAAGCTGCAAGAATTCATTCTCTTTTTGGAGTGCACATTAAACTCAATTATTGATGTGATGCATTGCTTCTCAGTCTTTTGGCTAAGATCAAGTGTATTGATGTGATGGGGCACAAACGAATCTCTTGGTCAAATATTTTTCTTTAATGTTTCAGGTTTCTCTTCAGGAAAATAACAACTAAAAGTCTGGTAATAGTAATAAGAACTAACAATATCACTACATTTTATTTTGGTCAAACTTTCTTCACTGATAATGCCATGTTCAAGATGCAGTAGTGGCCAGACGCGGTGACTCACGCCTATAATCCCAGCACTTTGGGTGGTAGAGGCGGGTGGATCACTTGTGGTCAAGAGTTCGAGACCAGCCCGGTCAACGCGGTGAAACCTTGTCTCTACTAAAAATACAGAAAATTAGCCAGGCATGGCGGCCGGCGCCTGTAATTCAAGCTACTTGGGAAGCTGAGGCAGGAGAATCGCTTGAACCCAGGAGGCAGAGGTTGCAGTGAGTGGAGATCCCACCACTGCACTCCAGCCTGAGCTACAGAGCTAGACTCTGTCTCATAAACAAAGGTGCAGTAGTGATGCTTGAAAGATACAGTAGCCAGATATAGACAATAGTACCAAGTGTCATTTGCCATAACAACGTCTGTCTTTTGGAATCCTTCAGCATATAGCTTCAAAGGTAGTTCACTAGACCACCAAAAGCAGCAAATTTGCAAATTTTGCTATTCTAAAATATTGAAAAATATCTGCCCAATGAGATTCTTTCTTACTCTCCCTCCTCCCCTCCCCTCCCTCCCTCCCCTCCCCTCCCTTCCCCTCCCTCTCTTCCTTCCTTCCTTTCCCTCTCTCTCTCTCTCTTTTTTTTTTTTTTTTTGACAAAGTCTCATCCTGTTGCCCAGGAGGGACTGCAGTGGCATAATTGCAGCTCACTGCAGCCTCACTCTTTGGGCTTCGGCGATACTTCTACCTCAGTCTCCCGGGTAGCTAGGACCACAGGCACACATCACCACGCCTAGCTAATTTCTTGTATTTTTAGTAAAGACTGGGTTTCGCCATGTTGCCTAGGCTGGTCTCAAACTCATGGGCTCAAGTGATACTCCTGCCTCGGCCTTCCAAGTGCTGGGATTAAAGGCATGAGCCACCATGCCTGACCAAGATTGCCTCTCAACTAGAAAAATTCTGGATTCATAAAATCTGCTTAGCTCCTTATCTCAACTATCAAACTCCATTACGATATAGTAAATAGCTACAGTTAACTCTCAATAAAATATTTTAAACGTTGGTTACTCAGCAAGCTTCCTTTAATATAATTAACAACTTTCAATATATTCATGACATTCCGAAAGTTTTCTGTGCATTCCAAAGCTTTGCAATATATAAAGCAGCAGTTTCAAACAGCACTCTTAGCCCTTAGAACAAACAGGACAGAAATGGAGCCCAGCAGTGACTTGCTGGGCAGTATGTTCACCCACACCCAGCTTATTGTTTTTGCTGGAGGTAAAGCTCCAAGGAGCTTTCCTGCTGCCCTGGACAGTCAGAAGAAAGCAGGAGGATGTCTATACTTTCAGCTGTATTGTTTTGACTACTGGCTGTAAGTTTGTCTCTAATTCCCTCCCTCCCCTTGAGTGCTGGAAGGTGCTTTGAGGAGACACTCACTAAAACACAAGTGTGAGACTTGCATGGGAGGCTGGACAAGGGGGAGGGAACACTGTTAGTAGCAGCTTCAAACAATGCTTAAAATAACTGCTTTATATTTTCTGATCACATTTGCTATTCAATTGCTCATAATTAATAGTTTTTTCCCAGTTTAATTTCTGAGGATCAACAATTTATTTTTTTAAATTCTGTAAATATGCCCATACAGCTGTGGTTAAATTTAAACAACACAAGAAAATCTTCCTTATTATCTTCACTACCTAAAAGCACAGTACAACTTAATGATATCAGCAACTCCATCGATTTGGACTGCAAAATCTGCACCAGACTCTAACCATCTTACAAGTACTGCTGAAATGTCCCACAATGGTAAAGAATAGAGATATGTCATCACTAAGAAGTATAATTTTTAATTTCCAGCTCATTTAGTGTCAAAAATCATGAGCACAATATCCATGAATTCTAGATGAATACTTTTTTCAAGAGATGTGTAGTCATTTTTCCCTTATGCCACTGATATACAACTAAATGAGACAATAATCTTTCTCAGGAATGGTCCTTGAATAAATAGGAAACTGAGATAACTTTATCTCTTTTTATTTCTTTGAAAACATTTGAAGGGCTTATTTAAAAGTCCAGTATGCTATGTTTCCAAGAATCTTTTTAATTTTAAGGATTTTAAATTTTCATTTGCAACATTATATGAAGACATGGGTCTGTCATTTTACTCAGATTTTGCCCATTTGATAAAGCCATATTTTAAATAATCTTCATTCAAAGTATTATACTTTTTCTCAGGTGACCATTTCCTTCAACAGTTTTGTTCTTCCAGATCCAGTTATTGCACCTACTTCTGTATTTTTTACTTTGTTTTTTTCCTCTAATAATGAAACAACAAATTTGAAAGGCAAATTGATCTAGTTTGATTTAAAAATACAATTATCACTAGACTCTTGAAAATATCACACTTGACGAACGCAAAGTTCAAAAATAAAATTTGGTTCAACAACTCACCATTTTTAACAACAGCAGATAAAATTCTCCTACACTTTGCTTAATCCTGATTTATGTCAATATAACTATACAACGATAGCTATCACATTACACTCATGATTAAACTGACCATCACTCTAATTCACATAATTTTCCTCTTTTGTTCCAAGTTACCCCTTATAGTTTAAATAGGGCCCAGGGAAAAGGAAATTTTCAGTAAATACTGTTGTGCAGCAGGCTATGTCATTTCCTCACAGAAGGCTCTATTATTACAGCCTTAATAGACCCTTATTTAATCAGAATATCAAAGAGTACAGATAAATATTTAAATACAAAATTATGCTTTACATTGCTAAGTAACCAATTCAAACACATCCCACACAGCTGGGAGATTTTGTTTTTTCACTCCAACAGAAAAAAAGACAGAGAAAAATGCAAATCCCTTTTAAGCAGCA
The DNA here is from genome assembly GCF_037993035.2 of Macaca fascicularis. Classification (NCBI taxonomy): domain Eukaryota; kingdom Metazoa; phylum Chordata; class Mammalia; order Primates; family Cercopithecidae; genus Macaca; species Macaca fascicularis. Next base: position 119,708,438 of record NC_088375.1, on the reverse strand, counting down.
GCAAAAATAACTCTCTCTCTCCCCCACCAATCTGTCCTGAATTTTAACATCCAAATAAAAAATCCGCAAACATGTCATTTCTATGAATTCAAACTTGAAGGAAAACAAATAATTTCTCTCCATATCCTTTGTTGTAAATACCACTGCCATGAAAACTACGAAAGTTAGAAATTTAACTTTAAAAAGTACAGCATAAGTAACCTTTAAGTAATATAAATGGATTAATATTGCCTGAACTGAATGCTAAAAACTCTATTTTCACGCCACTAACCAGAAGTCTAAGATTCATAAGGAAAAAAAAAATCTTGAGTTTCTTCCTCAAAAACAGGGGCCAGGCATAATGGCTTCATACTTGTAATCCCAGCACTTCGGGAGGCTGAGATGGGAGGATCCCGAGGCCAGGAGTTCAGGCCCAGCCTAGATAATGTATCAAGATCCCATCTCTACAAAAAGTTTTTTTAAAAATTAGAAAGTCTGGGTGGCGTGCACCTGTAGTGCCAGCTAACTGGGAGGCTGAGGTGGAGGGATCGCGTGAGCCCAGGGATTGGAGGCTGCAGTAAACTGGAGTGCCACTGCACTCCAGCCTGGATGACAGAGAAAGACCAAGAAAAGAAAAGGGAAGGGAAGAGGGAAGAGGGAAGAAGGAAAAGGGAAAAGGAAAAGGTAAACACCAGGGATAGATGTGAAAACGTCAGTCCTTTAAATTTTCTTCTCTTACCATCATTTACTTAATCCTTCAGTCTTAAAATTTGCTATACTGCTTATAAAGTGGAGACATTGTCATGTTTTCTTATCTTTAGGATAAAAATTATTCATTCAGGGCAAAGAAGAAAAAGAGAAAAAAATTCCATCCTGTCCAATCCTCTGGGAACCAGTGAAGAATACCCCTTCAAGTCTATCTTTTATTTCACCCAGGCTTCAATGTCCCCACTTTCACCGAAGCAAACAGATCAATGTTTTATTGATTCAGTAAAGAATATTGAATATCAAAAAGTATTTTTCAAACATACTTCTTTATTCTGACTCTACAAGTTAATCTATTTCTCTGTATCTCAGGTTCCAAATGAGTAAAGGGAGTATTTTCCATTTAAATGAGAAATGGAAGATGAATGAAAATGTTTTAATTATTTTAAGAAATGTACTAGAATTTAAAAACAGGAGGTATAATTTCGAAGAACCATGATTTTTTTCTAAACCAAGCTTACGAATTTAAGTATTTCAAAGAAGATCCCTTAGGGTTGGCAGACTATGGCCTACCTGTGGGCCAGATCCGGCCCACTGCCTGTTTTTGCAAGGCCTCTTGAGTTAAGAGTGGTTTTTACATTTTTCAATGGTTGGGGGCAAAAATCAAATAAGTATAACATTTTGTGATGTGAAAATTATATGAAATTCAAATTTCAGTGTCCATAAATAAAGATTTATTGGAACACAGTTCATGCTTACTCATTTAACTGTTGTCTACGGCTGCTTTTTGGCAGAATTGGGTAGTTGTGACAGAGACCGTATGGCACACAAATATTAATATTTGCTATCTAGCCCTTTACAGAATATTTGCTAACCCTTGCCTTAGAAGACCATATAGTTATTCTCTCTTTTTTTTTTTTTTTTCCTGTCTTGTCACCCAAGCTGGAGTGCAATGGCAGGATCTCGGCTCACTGCAACCTCTGCCTCCTGGGTTCTAGCAATTCTCCCACCTCAGCCTCCCAAGCAGCTGGGACCACAGGCATTTGCCAGCAGGTCCGGCTAATTTTTAAAAATTTTTTGTAGAGACAAGGTCTCCTTATGTTGCCCAGGCTGGTCTAGAACTCCTGGGCTCAAGTGATCCTCCCATCTTGGCCTCCCAACGTGCTGATTACAGGCATGGGGACACAGTCTTTTATTGTTTTTTAAGCTTTGTCTATGATTTCCAAGAACTAAAGAGCCAGTGTTGGGATAGGAATATGCTTTTAAAGCTTTGATTGACGGTTAAAAAAAAAAAAATGCTGGGCACAGTAGCTCATGCCTGTAATCCTAGCACTCGGGTAGGCTGAGGCAGAAGGAGTGCTTAGGCCCAGGAGTTTAAGATCAGCCTGGGCAACACAGTGAAATCCCACCTCTACAAAAGAAAAATATTTATTTATTTAAATTTTTTTTGAGATGGAGTTTCACTCTCGTCTCTCAGGCTGAAGTGGAATCACGCAATCTCAGCTCACTGCAACCTCCACCTCCCGGGTTCAAGTGATTCTCCTGCCTCAGCCTCCCAAGTAGCTGGGATTACAGACACGCACCAACACATCCAGCTAATTTTTAGTAGAGATGGGATTTCACCATGTTGGCCAGGCGGGTCTCAAACCCCTGACTCAAGTGACCCACCGCCTCGGCCTCCCAAAGTGCTAGGATTACACGCGTGAGCCACTGTGCCTGGGCAAAAAAAATTGTTTTTTAATTAGCAGGGGGTCAGGCCGGGTGCGGAGGCTCACGCCTGTAATCCCAGCACTTTGGGACACCAGGTGGGTGGATCACCTGAGGTCAGGAGCTCGAGACCAGCCTGATCAATATGGTGAAACCCCATCTCTACTAAAAAGTACAAAAATTACTCAGGCGTGGTGGTGTGTGCCTGTAGTCCCAGCTACTTGGGAGGCTGAGACAGGAGAATCACTTGAACCTGGGAGGCAGAGGTTGCAGTGAGCTGAGATCACGCCACTGCACTCCAGCCTGGGCAACAAAGCAAGACTCTGTCTCAAGAAAAATAAAATAAAAAACAAAAACTAGCAGGGGGTGGTGGTGCATGCCTGTAGTCCTAGTTTCTCAGGAGACTGAAGCAGGAGGATCCCTTGAGCCCAAGAGGTCCAGGCTACAGTGAGCTATGATTGCATCACTGTATTCCAGCCAGGGTGGCTGGGCAAGACCCTGTCTCTTGGGGAAAAAAAAAAAAAAAGTAAATAAGTTATATGTGCCACACAAATAAAAAGACAGAAAAATAATTCCATAATAAAGCCAGAAGATCAACATTCTTGTGTAGCTGTGAATTTGCTATAAAGCTTTTTACAAAGAGAAGCTCTAATAATACTTTGGGCAATACAGACAGTCCCTGACTTGATGTTTTAAATTAATGATTTTTCAACTTTATGATGGTGCCAAAGTTGTATGTGCTCAGTACCCTTCTTAACTTATGATAGGGTTACATTCGGATAAACCCGTCATAAGTTTATCATATGCTGACTAACAACAGTTTCAGCTTATGATGGGTTTATTCAGACATAACCCTATTGAAAATTGAGGAGCATCTGTACTTCTGGAATAAATGAGTGACTCCCAAATGAAATTTTAAAAGAACAGGACTCATTTGGATGCAAAAGTTGTTCAAATTTCAAGTAAAACCCATTTCATTGCTTTATGATAATTTATAGAACAAAATTAGCATAGATAAATACTCCCTTCTACTTATACAAAGTAAGTCACTTATTCTTGGCCCCCTTCTCTTCTAATTCTGTATGCTCCCTTGAGCAATTTCATCTGCTCTTAGAGCTTCAATCAACACTTACTGGTTACCTCTGAAATCTGAATCACCAATTTTAGTCTGGCTTCTGGACTCTAGATCCTCTCTTGACATCTCCACTTGAATGCTCCAAAGATAATTCAAACTCAACATGTTCAAAATGGAAACAATTATCTTCCTCCAACATTAAAAAATAAAACAAGACCCTTCATCCAAACAGTTTTCCAAGCTAAAAAACCAAGTCATTTACTTTTCTGTTCACCTTCTCAGCCAACTGATTTTAAAGTCCTGTCAAATTCTACACCTTCACTATCTATCCTCTCCTCTCCATCCCTATTACTATTTTCCTACTCCAGGCCCTTATCCTCTCTTATCTGGACTATTTCAATAGCAATAGCCTCCTAACTTATCTCCCTACCTTTTGTCTCTCTCCATCCAATCCAGCCTCCAAACCATCTTCAGGTTATCTTTCCTAAATACCTATATCTAAAATCCTTCACTGCTCTCCATTGTCTTTAGAATCAAGTCCAAAGTCCTTGGCATGATACTCTGGCTCTTCATGACCTAGCACCAGAAGACTTTTTTCCCTCTTTTTCTGAATCATAACTTTTTTTTTTTTTTTTTGAGACAGATTGCCAGGCTGGAGTGCAGTGGCACGATCTCAGCTTACCGCAAGCTCCGACTCCCTGGTTCAAGTGATTCTCCTGCCTCAGCCTCCCGAGTAGCTGGGATTACAAGCATGCGCCACCACACCCAGCTAATTTTTGTATTTTAGTAGAAACGGGGTTTCACCCTGTTGACCAGGATGGTCCCGATCTCCTGACCTCTTGATCCACCTGCCTCGGCCTCCCAAAGTGCTGCAATTACAGGCATGAGCCACTGCGTCTGGCCCTAAATCTTAACTTTTTACTTACCTAAGTCTGTAATGTTGTCTTATAACATATCTTGTACTTCAAAGTATTAAAAGTACCTTCAACACCGTATTTTTTAGTGAAACTTTCTGCCAAACTGAACTAATTACTCATTTCATTGTTACAAATGAAGGGAAGTGAAATACCACATTATCTAGCAATTTTGGTGATCCTAATGCAATCAGCAAGGAAGCTTTGCAATTTTCTTTTTTCATCTTATTTCCAGGCACCATCTCCTTTAGCCCAACCACCCATTTCTGTACACCTTGGCCTTCAGTGACAATGGACTACAACACATTCCTCAAACATACCATACACTTTCACACTTATCCCTGTTCTTTATTCATATCACCTGTTTCCTGATCCAGTTTCAGCAAACTCCTATTCATCCTTCAAAGCCAAATGTAACATCTTCTCTCTAATCGTCCTCCCTACCACATGTAGAATGATTTTTCCTCATCAGTGGTTAAACTCTCTCTATACTTCTTTTTTTTTTCTTGCATCTCTTCAAACATATATAAATCTATACTTCTTTACAGGTCTTACCACGCTGAAAATTGTAGGGACTTATTTACATGTCGGGTTATAAGCTTCTTGAAGATAGGGAAGCATTTTCTTTTCTTGAATCTAACACTTAACTTACAGTCTGAGAACAGATATTTTTAACTTCTTAACGAAAGAAGTTATGAGGTGCTTTTTAATGAAAAATAAGCACCTCATATTGTTAAGATAATGCCATAACTGTTGTTACTGAGGGACTGAGAGCTTAGAATCAACACCATGTCATTCACTGGCAACAACAAAAAAAAGAGTTCCTACATACAAACTGTAATTAAATAGTATCTTGGACATGCCTTCATCTATATATTGCAATACCAGTTTATTTTTTCCTCTTTCTTTCCTTCTTTTTGAAATAGTTTTTTATAGACCTCTTTTTAAAATACCTATTAGATGTCATTTGTATCTCACTCACAGAATTTGAAACTCAGTATAGTGCAAAGGTTACAACCAGGTCCTTGGAGTATGACTGATTTGAATTCTACCTTCGCTATCTAGGTTGTCTAATCACGGGCAAGTTACTCAACCTCTCTATGCCTCTTAACGAGATGATCATAATTAACATCCCTCATGGTGCTGTTGTGAGGATTAAATAAGCTAATACATGTAAAGAATTTAGAATACTGTCTGGCACAGAGTAGGTATCAATGAATGTTAGTCGATGTCGTTATTGTCACCATCCGCTTTAAAAACAGCTTTTGTTTTTTCGGTACTTATTTTAGCTCACTTGGTAGAATGGAATCTCCTAGATGAAAAGAATTACATACTGCTCTTACATAAATATAATCTTGTGCCTATTGCATAGTAGGCCCTCAAAAAACAATGTGAATGTAAGGTTTCAGACTTCCAAGATCAACAAATTGTAAAATCACAGAAAAATTTATACATGGAGTACATGTTTAAAACTCATGTTTTAAAGTAGTTTCAAAAGACCCATCCTCCACTGAATTGTTGAAACATGTTTAAGTAAAACTTCTAAAGCAACATACACAAAAATTACATTCACTAGTAACTTTCCCTCTACTACTTCATTTAATTTGATCTTGGTATCCAGTGACCTAAAAATCTTGCCTATAACTTAAGACTCACTACAGATCATTTAAACGCAATATAATTTCCAGCTTTAGAAAGCTGCTTATTTTCAATAAGAAAAATGAATATTCTTCCTTTATTCCTGCATTTAAAAAACGCACTGCCACATTCAACACACACACACACACACCAACTAATGAAAGACCAAGACACATAATTACTACATTTCCTGGTTTCTGCCTGACAAAGTCAGAACAGGCCTACAAGTATCCCCAGCAAAAGCCTACGGGTTACAAAACTGCCATTTTCTTTTGTATTTCCCATCTCCCCGCTAAAATCCCTTGCACACATATCCATAGGAAAGAACAAAAACGTCTATAATAAAGACTGTATGAAAAAAAACATATATTAACAATATTTTGGAAGATTTAAATCTTCCTATAAGCAGCCCGTCAATTCACAAAAACAAATGAAAGTCTTGATTTGGAGCAATATTCCCAGCTTACTTTAGCAAGCATTTTAAACTACAACTATTTAGCTAAGGCAAAGAAGTAGATTATTTGATTGCTACAGACCTCGTGGTAAATGATTCAGCAACAGTGTATAGATAACACCACTGCGCTATTCTAGAAAATTTCATCAATCATTTAAAAATAGAACACACTCAAACAATGGTGACTGTGGGAAAAGTTTAAACAACTTATTTACACAGTAAGCAAGGATCTATCACTTTATCTAAAACACTGCAGGAGAATCACTAGCTTTAGGGTAAAGTTTTGTAAAGCACCTACTATGTACCTTAGTAGTTGCTTCACAGAATATACACATTCCACACGCACGTTCAAATATCTGAGATTTGTAGAATACTCTCACTCATCTCACTTGGCCCTGAGAATGCCCATAGGCATGAACTTACCAGTTTCATAGTTACGGAAACGGAGGCCCAGGAAGTTAATTTGACCGAGGTATCACATCTGGTTCCGTGGGTTCTGGCCCTAGACTTGAGCCTTTTGACTCATAATCTAATCATCAGCTGCTATACAGCACTAGTTACTCAAATGCTCTTAGGTGTTCCATTGTAAGATTTTTAAATTAAAATTATACTTGACAACTTTCGGTATTGTGCTTATTAGATGCTGTTAAGAATCAAAACACCAAAAAAAAAAAAAAAAAAAAAAAAGCAAAAAATTGTTTGGAAGTGGATCGTCCCAGCATGTCGAAGTTCAAGCTCACTAGCTAATCTTGGAGAAAGCCCGCGTTTCCCCGGGCTGTGGGGCGCTCCCTCCCTCTTCCCCAGCAGAGCGCGGCGCCCCGCCTAGGGGTCCCCAAGACCCTGAGGTGAGCGAGGAGGTCCTCAGCCAGGCTCCGCGGCAACCCGTGCGGCCACGAGAGGACGTCCCAAAGCTGGGCCCAACACCCGGTTGCTCCTCCGGACCGGGGAGGTGCCGAGACAGCAGGGCTCGGAGACTCCACCTCCGCCAGCCCGGCTCGCACCTTCCGCGGACTAAACCGCGGCACCTCAGCTCCGCGTCCGACGCCCAGAGGGGTGATGCCAACCGCCCCGAGAGTCCGAAGCCTCTGCGACTTGAGACCCCGCACCGAATCACCCCGACTCCTACCTGTCTGGACCTCAACGTTGTCTCTGTGGCCAGGCTAGTCTCCTGGGTCTCACTCGGGTCCGCTCCGTCCCGCCCCCGCAAGCCTTGCCAAAGGCTCCGCCCCGGCTGCAGCCCCACCCCTAGCCCCGCCCGGTTTGGCAAGACTCAGTTCTTATTGGCTTCTATTCCCACCCCTCCCGCTACGCCCGCCCCTAACACCGCCCCGGCCGGCGGTGAGAGGAACTTCCACACCTCAAGTCCGCTGAATGGCCAGAACCTTGCCAGGACCTCGGTCGCTGCAGTTCCAGCAGGCGGACGATCGGTGCCACCGTCGTCCGGCCGAGCCCTCGAGCCAGAGCTCCATCGCCTTCGCTTGCCGTCGCATCGGGCCCACGGCGACGGCCCTACGCTTTATGTGAAGGTTTACTCTTCACAACTACTCAACAAGATAAAGCCTGGCTTAATCAGGGAATCCAAGCATTCTTTCCTAGGTTGACCTCAGTGGGTAAACAATTGCACTACGGTGCCAATTTGAAACGTCAAGAGAAGCAAATAACTCTCGCAGCACCTCAGGCTTGGAATCTCAGAACAGGGGTGCCTTGATACTCCCAGTGCGTGAGGTCAGCCCCCACGCCCTGTTGAGACACACATGCCTAAGCGCTCCGCCTGCAACACGCTCTTACTCAGGTATGTGCATGGCGTTGTGCCTACTGCAAGCTGTAACCCAGTTTCACCGAGGCTGCGGGACAAGGATCTGTTGAGCCTGTTTCCCAGGCACTCGCTAACCACCCCACCTCGCCTCGCCCCGCCCCACCCCACCCCACCCAGCCAGAGCCTCTTGGGTCTGGTGACCAAACTCTTCCTACATTTGTTCACACAGAGGTACCAAAATAGAAGACTACCAGAAAGAGAGGTGTTTAGTTACGTATCACAGATGACTGTCACAAGCAAACTTAACCCAAACAATAAAGGCAGCATGTCCCAAACAGCTGTGAAACTATGACCTGTAGACAGTAAAACAGAAATTACATTCCATGATGGGGGGAAAAAGTAATGACATACTTAAAAAAAATCATGTCCCAATGAGGAAATAAATGTGGATACTATTTGTAGTAAATTTTGAACACTGATCTTTATGGGCTTCCCCCACAAAAAAAAAAAAAAAAAAAAAAAAAAAAAAAAAAATCTTATCTAACGTATCTTTTTATTTATTTATTGAGACAGGGTCTCTGTGTGTCACTCACACTGGAGTGCAGTGGCCCAATCATAGCTCACTTGAAGCCTCAACCTCCTAGGCTCAAAGAATCCTCCCACCTCAGCCTCCCAAGTAGCTAGTACTATAAGCATGCACCACCACCCCTGGCTAATGTTTTTATTTTTTTGTAGAGACAGGGTCTCACTATGTTGCCCAGGGTGGTCTCCAACTCCTGAGCTCAAGCAATCCTCCTGCCTCAGCCTCCCAAAGTGCTGGGATTACAGACACGAGCCACTGCACCCAGCCCAGAAATGTATTTTTTGTCCTCTGCATTCAGGAAGATTATTTGGCAAAATGAGGCAGGTTGAATTCCAAGTATCACATATGAAACCAAATTTATAGATGTAATAAATGAATTCACATGTATGTATTGTACTGCCCTCTCATGGGTAAGATGGAGATATACATAATGGTAGTTCATGCCCTCTGAAGTCTGAGAATACAGTGTTTAATGTAGCAATTTGTACTATTTTGATGAGGAGGAGGCCAAGGTAAAATAAAATCTGGTTCTTTAAAGGGTTTACAAATACTCAACAAACAAAACTTCAACTTAAGAAATCAGGAAGAGATTCTTACACCAGAGCTAGTACAAACATGCCATCAGGGTTACACCTATGCTTATGGCTGCCTGTATAGAATATAGAAACATGCAGGAATTTGCTTTCAATTTTTTTTCCATTTGAAAGTTCAGGCTGGGCGCAGTGGCTCATGCCTATAATCCCAGTACTTTGGGAGGCCAAGGCACGTGGATCATTTGAGCCTCGGAGTTTGAGACCAGCCGGGGCAACATGGTGAAACCGTGTCTCTACAAAAGATTAAAAAATTAGCCAGGTGTGGTGACATGTGCCTGTAGTCCTGGCTACTCGGAAGCCTGAGGTAAGAGGATCACCTGAGCCTGGGAGGCCAAGGCTGCAGTGAACTGTGATTACACCACTGCACTGCACTCCAGCCTGGGTGACAGAGCAAGACCCTGTCTCATAAAAAAGAAAAAAGTTCATAACTTTTGAAGACATCTCACAAAATTCTCTTTTTTACTTATAGCCACACTGTAACTTCATGCTGAGGACAACTAGAGGATAGGAATGAAGTCTTATTCTGTATACCTTTGGTATTTAGAATAGTACCTGATAATTTAGCTATTTGATCAATAATTGTTTATTGAGTAAATTGAATGAAATGTCAGCCCAGCCACTAGATGCCAACACAGTTGTATGTGTGGAAGTATCATCTGCCCATTTGGAATTTCACCTGACCTTGAGTAATATGCATGCTTCTTAAAAGTTATATGTGCATTTTACTTTGGTAAGCAAAATCATTTAAAATGTACCAGTTTAGCTCACTATAATCTTATTGTCAATTATATCCTTAAAGCTAAGAATCCTTTTGTAAGATAAATTCTCCCTGAGTATACTAATTCAGAAGTACTGATTTTTTATATTAAGGCACACCCTCTGGTTTTGTCTAAAAAAGCCACTATTCACTTATACCTTGTCAAAGGACTTTTTAATGGTTCTAAGTGCCTTAAACAAATTTCATTCTATAAACCAGAAGCCTGTCTCCCAAAAAGTCATTTGCTTGTATTTTTGCCCAGCTTTATTAGATATTTTGCCTGAAAGTCATAGAGACTACAGTCAAAGAAACCTACATTCCCACTGCTACCCTTCACCAGGTATATCCTTGTGCAGGTTATTAACCTTATTAGCTTTAGTGTACTAATTTCCCCAAAATGGAGATAATAATGTCTACTTTATAAAGGTTGTGAGAAGGATTAAATGAAATAATATCAGTGGAACATCTAATATTGTCCTTGGTTTATAGTAGGGGCTCAATTAACAGGTAACTATTATTATTCAAACTCTACAATGAAATTCTCACTCATATTATTATTTGGTTTATTTTTTTTTATTCTGTTGATTTAAGACCCTCAGCAATTAAATTGAGTTCATAACACCAGGTTTCATAGCGATAGGCCATGCGGATTTGGGCTACGTTTGTCCTCCGGATATCATTTCCAGCAGGGCCTTCCTCAAGGTAATTGTCGCCCAGAAACTTTACTTTCTCCTATAAGAGAAAAGGATGCAGAATTATTGTTGTCTCTTTTCACACTGGTATAGACAATAATTGCATTCTTTACAAAAATTCCTTCCTTATGTTAGCCACTGACAAAAGAATAATAATAATAAACCATTAAAAGCACTCATCTAGTGCCTGTGTTCACAGTCTGCTGAGAAATCAAGTGTATTTTACTTCCCTTGCCCAAAAGGCATAGACAAAGAGATAGAATAATCCCTTCTAGTCCTTGTCCATAGTAACTGCATGTGATTCGTGGGCCAATTTTTCCACATGTGTTTCCCAACTACTTTTTCGGTATTCAAGCTAGCAGACCCTATACTCAGAAGGGAAGCCATTTGAGGACAGGTCTACCTCATGAGAAATTCCACACTGCAAGACACTGTTCCTTGCCACTTCGCACATATCACAGGTGCTCAGCTTGAAGACTTGTGCAGCAATAGCATATTCTTCCATTAGGGGCTCCTGCAGTTAATTATTAAATGAGGAAAAAGGAGGAATGAATTAATAAATAATATGTATCCTGCACAAAAGAAAATAATGAAATACCTTTATTTGACTTTCAAATTCTGGATGGGAAACAACAGTCCAGCAAAATACACTTGTATTGCGCAAGTCCATACTATACCTTGGTAAAGTGGAATTGCATTGGGTCATCTGTGGACAGTGAGATCATTAGCCCTTTCTGAAGGAAATTCAAAAAAGGATTTTTGGCATACTCTAGAAATAGGCTATTGTTACTTAGTGGTGACATGGCGATGGGAATCTGGGCTAAGAAAAACAAGTACTGTAACACGGGACTCTGAAAAAGAAAAGTGAAAAAATACGTAAAGATGTTGAAAAAGAAATACAAACTAGAAACACTACAATCTCATGATCTACCTTAAGCTTCAGCTTTCAACAAAATTATCACTTGTTCTTCAAGTCCCTTAGTAAGGAGAATTTAGGAGTTTTTCAATGTAAATGCTATTTGAGATAAATGTATTTAGGATACATTAATTTTCAGAAGCATTGAGTCAAACCAGATTGTTTATTCGATCTATAATTGCCTACGTTAGATGGTCTGTCTCAGGCAAAAGACTTTGCCTTGAAACATTCTTTTTTTCCCTCTCTCTCTACAAGAAAGTTCTGACTCTCACAAAAAACATCTTGAAGCATGCTATAACAAGAAATCTGGCAAAAACTAGCTTAAGGAAAGCCAGGCCATCTCTGAATTATTACCCTTGTCAGGATTCTAAGCTAGAAGTCAGGAGATCTGTGTTAACATATCTCTAACAGCAACTAGCAAGGTAATCTTGAGCAAGTCCCTTTACTTCTCTCTGTAGAATGAACTGCACTAAACTAAAAAATCTTTTATGCTCTACTTGAATATGATTCCAGTGTCGATAATGACTTGTGACAGTATGGTTGGCTAAGGGAAAAAAGATTCCTCTAGCTCCAATGTAAAAATTAAGAAGAGAGTTTCCAACTCACCTTTTTTAAATTTAGGCCATGAGATATATTATCTGCTGTCATGAATGCTGTCATGAGATGGGTGAGGGCTCCAGCTTCCCCACAGTGAGGTCGGAACAGAAACGTATTCATGCCTCGTTCCCTGGGGAAATAGAACTGCTATTGGAATCACAGGTTCTGAGTATGGAGTGATTCACAAGAAAATTCAGTAGAAAAATGAACACTCTGGAAGGAAGTAAGCCATCCAAAGGATTCAGCAAAACAGTCCCAAATCATAATCTTAACTCTTCCTAAATACAAAGTTTCTAAAAAGAGGCAGCAGAGGATATAGGGGTAAGGAAGTAAATCAAGTGTTGATTGCCTGGATGGAAATACCTTCAGTCTCAATAGGAAATTTACCAATATCAACATCTCATCATTTATTCTATTCTATTCTATTCAAACGTTAAGGGAGAAATGTTTCCAGAAAACCCCAGTATAATATTCCTCTACTTATTCCTTACCCAAATATATCAAGAAGGGTAAAATATATGAAGTGTTATAATTAATTACACAATGATTAGTATAAATTCCTAAACTTCTCCCCCAAAAAAATGAACTGTGAAAGTTATTGAAAGCATCAAAATATCAATCTCTGCCCCTAAGTAAATAAACTGAAGAAAAAAGTTAAGAGAAGGAAATTTCTGATTTGGGCCAGTTGGAACCATCACAGTGATGCATGAGACCCTTGACCACCTTTAGTGCCAATATATGTGGAAAGAGCTGTGTCAAATAGACCCTCCTGGCTCCAGTTCTCTCTTGCTTACTTTCTCAGGCTGTTGAGCACCATGATGTTTGCATACATGTAGTAGGCATAGTAAGTGTAAGATGGATTCTTTTCCAATGTCCACTCTTGGGGCTTAGGACTCTTGGAGGAGAACATGTGGCCACTGTGTTTGGACTCATCATCCACACTGTCAAAGCCAGTGATCTGTTAGGAAAAGTGAGTCATGCAATGGGTTCAGTCCAACTGCAGGTTCCCAGTCCTCACACAAACTTTCAGGTCCAAAGGCACAGACCAAACATAAAGAGATAAGCACCAAGAATTCGTCATGACTAGGTAGGGAGGTTGGTTCATGAGCAGCAGTATGAAGGCCTGAAGGGTCATGCTTACATGCTTGAGGAAGACACTGAGTTCTGGGTCAGCCTGGGGGTTGATGGTGGCCTCAAACACTGGCATGAAAATATTCTCCAGCATTTTTCCAAAATGTGGAAGGAAATTCTTGGAACGGAACACATCACTAGAGGCAAGAATTAAGAGAATTTAGGAGAAAAAATGATTTTTAGGACTGATAGCCCCAGTATGAGGGAACCAGAGGACCGAATGTCATGCACAGGAAAAGACTTGGTATATCTATCCTAGGTCCATGCTCCTCATACATTCTTCTTGGTCCCATACAGAGAGGGATTCAGTTTGGGCTGCACATAGGAAGTAAAAATTTTTTGGTGGACCCTATTCCCCCATCTTTTTTACAAATCTTTGTCATAAGAAAACTAAACCTTCACAGCTAAGTCCTCATAGAGGAATATAGCAAGCATGTCATAAAAGTTTCAATATATGTGTGCAGCTACAAAACAGTGAGCATGAAATGATTTCCAAGAATACCTCTGGTCTGCAATTTAACACTCTTATATAGCAGTTAATATATCCCAACCACTCTTCTAAGTGTCCAGAAATATTAGCTAATGTAATCCTCGTAACAACTCAATAAGTTAGGTATTGTTTTTAACCTTGTTTTAGAGATGATGAAACTAAGGCACAATGGGGTGATATGACTTAACCCAAGGTAACACAGCGAAATGGTAGAGCCAGGATTCAAGTATCGCCACTCTCGGTCCAGAATCTGTACTCCTAACCAACCTACTGCCTCTCTGCCTATTAGACAGGAAGTATTATCCTAGTCAAAAAATTACTTTTTTGGTTAAAGAGACGGGATGAAACTCTTGCATTGCAGTAGGTCACACAGAACACAAAGACAGGTAGCCAGAAAATACATAAACACCTAAGTTAGGTAAAAGATCAATGATACTGAACAAACGGAAAGAGAAGCCATCCCTGAAGGCGATGAATGACAGCAGGGGGTATGAAAGGGAGATGACATCCTCAGCAATACCATTGATAAATACTTTTTGATTGTGGAGAACTTGAGCACTTGTAGGTGGGACAATTGACAGACAGTAGTAAAGGTTCTGATACAAGAAAGCCACATCCCAGTAGAGATGAGCATGGGAAAGAATGGACTTGACACAGAGAAGACCAGGTGAAAGACAATGTATACCAAACTACATAGTTCTTATTCTATCTTAGTTTTAATCATTCTCAGTAAGTTATTTATGATCTTCATAAAGCTAGAGGACTGAACTGAAATGATCTTCCTAACTCCTGTCTGTGGTTAAGAGCGCTGTACCCAGAGTGCACAAAACCAAGCATTCAGGACCCAATAGTGAATGCTGTTTTAACAAAGCTGATTTCTATCTAGATGGGCAACACATTCCTTGTTCATACAGGGGAGTTGAAGCAGATGAGACAAGTGCAGGCTCTAGAGTTTCTAGAGGTACATACTAGATCCTGGGGACCTGGATCATCCATGTCATGTTGGGGCAGTGGATGCGATTGCGGACGAACCAGGAGGACAGTTTGTTCCACTCATCAGGACTGCGGCCATAGATGGACAGGCGGGGCTCAGCATGCTGGTACTTGGCCTCCACCAGGTCTGCACCTACCTCCTGCAAAGCCAAGGGAGAAGTCCAAGCCAGGAATTCCCACAAGTTCCTCTGGGGTCTAGGGAGAGGAGATTCCTTTTCTAACTCTTCCTTTCAGAATCTGAAAAGGCTAGGTCCTTAATCAATCTCAAAACCACACCCTTAATTTCTATACCTTAGGAATAGAGGTCTTTAAAAATCATTAGAGTGGATGTTTCAGAAGAAATTCTTATATTCATTTGTGTGGTGTTTGGCCCCAGGGATAGCATCCTCCCTCTCTTCCTTCCTTCCTTCTTCCCTTTCTTCAAGAACGGTGCCAGGTACCATAGATCTGATTGGTTCCTCCTCACCTTGATGATAGTGGCAAAATATTCTCCATTAATGTAATTGTCTGTCTTCAAGTAGAGGTCCCGTAGCTCACTTGCTCCTACAGGATTATATTTGTCATTGAACTTATCAAAACGCTGGAAGGTCTGGCGTCCCTGAATCAGGAAAAAATTGCAGAAATGTATTATTACCAGAGTGGTCTGGACACAGAGAGCTAGGAAATAGTCAAGCAGAACTGGGGTCTGGTAGTGGGGGAGGGCATTGGGCTCCAAGAATGGAATTTGGGACAGGTGACAATGAGCAAACTTCAAAATTGTCTGTGGTGCTTTCAGGCATCATGGCAAGCCAAGATAGTTAAAAGAGCTCTGAGAAGGGAGGGCTTGTAGGAGAAAGACACGTGAGGTTCTGAGTATTAGAGTGAAACTGACATTGGCATTTCAACCTACAGCATGAACATCCAGAGAATCAACAGTCAAGTCATAAGGATGCATGTTCAATTTCACAAAAAGTTCCTTTAGGGTCAGATTCTTCTCTTTGGTGCTATGGACCACTCTGTCAGCATCAGTTTGGTAAGATTTCTTAATAAAACGCAGCAGATGTTTCTGGTTCATGCAAGCGGCTGCATGGATATGGGTGTCCACCTGTATGTACATTCAAAGAAAGAAAAAAACATCAATCAACCTTAGTTATGATACTCTGTTTAGAGGATATGGTGCTGCAAATCCCACTATGTTGGGACAAAGTAAATAATGAGGATGTGAGCTGACAGTTGGTGGAGGTGGTCCAGCAATAAAAAACTCGTTACAACTGTGATGTGCCCATGTGAGGATGTGGAAGGTTTGGCTAGATGCAATAATAATGCTTGCTTCTTCCGTATATCTGTACATCCAATTTACTTCCTACATCTGATCCACACATTCTTCAGGACCATTCTTCACTCCTGAAACACAGCTGGAAGTGAAGTCACTACCGTAACTTTCAGCCTCTAAGGATAAAGGATTGAAATTATGAAGCCATGACACGGTGGTGGCTTTTATGAGGTAGATATTCTTATAACTAAATTTTATACACTGAAATTTCAGCAGATTAAGTAATTAGTCCAAAGTTGTATAGGCAGCTGAGCCAGGATTTGGGCCTGAATCTCTGCTCATATATTTCCTATTCCCACTTCCTTGTAATCATGTTAATGGTCAGAATACATCTTGGAAGTGTTTCTAGTTGATTGGGTTTCACAATCTCTAGGCTAGCTCATTTGATATTCACAATCCTCATGTGAACTGGACTGTGCAGATGTAGTTCCCAATTTGACAAATGAGGACTGAAATGAAAATATGTTGTCACTTCCTCCAAGGTCTTACAGTCAGGAATTCAAAGAAAAAGGACTAGAGGGAAGCTCTTTCAAATTCCAGAATGGTCATTTTTGATTTTTTGTTGTTGTTGTTATTTTTATTGTTGATGATAACTATAATTTTTTATGCCAAAAATGTGGCAAACCTTTCTGTGGGGAAAACAGTAGAAATGGCACTTAACTCTAACCCATTAGACATAATCTGTTATCTGCTTTTACTAAAATCCACCAAACCTGTAGAAATCTTAGATTAATCAGAAACACACTGTTTTCTTGCGCCTCTCAATAAATAATTGAATTGCTTTTGCCCAGGAATTACCTCGGAGCAACTAAAATGTTTACCTTCCTGCAGTTATAAAAATCTCGGTGGGGGTTGTTTTTCAGCTCTTTTAACTCGTCCATCTCGTTGAGCATCTGATGGACCTGGAACTTGGAGGAGAGGAACTTCAGACGCCGGTGGGTGTAGGTCTTACTGTGAAAAATAAAATTAGATAACTCCAAAAAGTTTCAGACATTCAAGGAAAACAGTCACAATTTCAAAACTATCAGGACCTTTATCATTCCTAGGAAATAATTATTGGAACAAACCTTTCAGTTTACTCTTCAGTTAATCTCATTGAGAAGTAGTGGGCTCCAAAGGCTTACTCTTTTCAACAATGTTGGACACAATAATGAGGGAGAACTTGGAAAGATATCTTAAAACTCCGTGGAGAGAGTGTTGTTCAAAGTTAAAGGCACTGGCATTGGGGTCAGCAAATTCAAGCGCAAATCCTGGCTCAGCCAGCTGTGTCACTTTTGGCAAGTTACTTAACGCATCAAAGTCTTAGCTCATAAAACTGGAATTATGAAAATAACCACCTCACAGAGCAAGTGTAAGGAATAAAAGGAACAATGTGCATGAAGGGTTTAATATAGTGTTTGAACATAGTAAGCATTTAGTAAACACTTAGTCTTACTATCAGTAGTCGTAGTACTAGTTGTTTAGGTCTCGCTAAACACTTACACAGGTCCTTGAGCAATTAAAGCAAGTAAAAAATTCATATCATCTAAGAAGGTGTCCAGATTTGGGTAAGGAAGTGGCTTAGGCTGATCTTTGCTGGCTGCTGCTTCGTTAGGATAGACGTAAACTACACCGTCCTTCATTTTGAGGTGATAGCCCATGTTTTCAGGAAGGTTGTCTGTTCGGAAAGGGTCCTCTCCCTTCTTCACAGGAGGAGTAAAGACTTTTTCAATCAAGCACAGAGTAATATATTAGCACATAGGATGAACGACCACATAAAAATAACCAACATCTGAAATACTACAACATCTCTTTAGCTTGGAATCCTGTACTTAAGTTGTAATTATCTGGAATTAAGCTAACCTTTATTTTTGCATTATTTTTCAAAGGTGACTTCATAGTATAAAATAACTATAAAAATAATATGTTGGCTGGGCGTGGTGGCTTGTGCCTGTAATCCCAGCACTTTGGGAGGCCGAGGCGGGTGGATCACCTGTGGTCAGGAGTTTGAGACCAGCCTGACCAGTACGGTGAAACCCCGTCTCTACTACAAATACACAAATTAGCCGGGCTGTGGTGGTGTACACCTGTTATCTCAGCTACTCGGGAGGCTAGGAGTAGAGAGTTCAAGGAGAATCACTTGAACCCGGGAGGCATACGTTGCAGTGAGCTGAGATCACACCACTGCACTCCAGCCTGGGTGACAGAGGGAGACCCTATCTCAAAAAAAGAAAAATAAAACAATATGTTATCTAGTGTAAGAATGATTTTTCAATTTATTTGGAAGAACTGTTTACATAAAGTAATCCATATACTACTTACAAACAATCTTCATTATTTACTGAAGTTGGTCATCAAAGGCTTTCTGTTTAGAGCATATTATTAGGTCTTAGATAATGAGATAAGAATAAAAGTCAAACTACAGTTAAAAAAAATAGAGTTTAGCTTATTTAAGCCAATCTTTTTTATTAGGCTTAATTTAGAGTGTTTTCTGAAATAGGCTTTTAAAGATCAGTTTTGGGTTCACAGTAAAATTAAGTAAAAAATGCTGTTTCCAGACTGGGCACAGTGGCTCATGCCTGTAATCCCAGCACTTTGGGAGGCCAAGGTGGGTGGGTCGTTTGAGGTCAGGAGTTCAAAATCAGCCTGACCAACATGGTGAAACCTCATCTCCACTAAAAATACAAAAGTTAGCTGGGTGTGGTGTTGTACACCTGTAGTCCCAGCTACTCAGGAGGCTGAGGTAGGAGAATCTCCTGAACCTAGGAGGTGGAGGTTGCAGTGAGTGAGTTTGTGCCACTGCACTCCAGCCTGGGTGACAGAGTGAGACTCCATCTCAAAAAAAAAAAAAAAAAAAAGAAAGAAAGAAAAAAAAGAAAATGCAGTTTCCCCACAGCCCTTGCACCCACACATGCACAGCCAGTCTCCACTCTAGGCATCCTGCATCAGAGGGTCCATTTGTTACAACAGATGAATCTACATTAACACCTTATAATCACCCGAAGTCCATAGTGCACATTAGGGTTCACTCAAAGCCTATGGGTTTTGGCAAATGTATAATGACATATATCCACTCTTATAGTATCATACAGAATAGTTTCACTCTCCTAAGAATCCTCTGTGCTCCACCTAAAGTGGTTTTAATGTAAAAAAGAGATATAAAATAAATTATTATTGTAAGAGTAATAATTCTTATGAGAATTATTTTTCCCACCTTTTAAAGCACATACAATTTCTGCTAAAGGAATTGAGAAGAGATTAAGTGAATGTGTTCCCTTCTTTCCACTGCTAGCGGTTTCAGCCTAAGGAAGCCATGAACACATTTCACACTGTCACAGCCTTTAAGAATTCATCCTTTTACTTTCAACAAGTATGGTCATTTATGCCTCTTCACTGCTGTGCCCAAGGAAGGCATCAGAAAGTCTCCTGTTCGCAAGTGATGCCTACAGCAGCCAAAGTGAGAAAAATAGCATAGAAAAAAAACAAAACAAAACAGTCTGCACATTTCCTATTCAAAATTGGGAGAAAAGGAACCTAAGAGAAGTGAAACAGCATGTTGCTACATCAAATATTAATTTTAAAATCCTTATACTTAATGATTAATAGCTCACTATTAATGATATAATTATTATTAAAGCATAACTTGGGGGAAATAAAGACAAGACAAACTAAATGTCAATATTATAGAGGATGGGTAAACCACTGTTATGAGTTACCAAACTGGAGACATGTTTAATACGATTTTAATATTAAAAGGAATTACAGACAGGAAGTTGTGGAACTGGCAATCTTTAATAATATTACAATTTGGAAGTTCAAAAATCTTTTTTTTTTTTGAGATGGAGTCTCACTCTGTCACCCAGGCTGGAGTGCAGTGACGCCATCTCGGCTCACTGCAAGCTCCTCCTCCCGGGTTCATGCCATTCTCCTGCCTCAGCCTCCCAAGTAGCTGGGACTACAGGCGCCCGCCACCACGCCCGGCTAATTTTTTGTATTTTTAGTAGAGATGGGGTTTCACCGTGTTAGCCAGGATGGTCTCTATCTCCTGACCTCGTGATCCGCCTGCCTTGGCCTCCCAAAGTGCTGGGATTACAGGCGTGAGCTACCGCACCTGGCCTCAAAAATCTTAAGTATTTGCCTCCCCAGAAATTTTAGTTCTAGGAGTGTAATCCTAAAATTATGAGACAATTACAGGAAGATGTGTATATAAAGATGCTTATTGTACCCTTTTTAGAAACAAGTTTTAAAAAGTCAGAAATTTAATTGCCTAAAAATAGGAATTAAGTCAATTATGTTCCAGTTATACAATAGAAATCTGTAAAATTATTAAAATCTGATTGTTGAAAAATACGTACTTAACTTTCTACAAGGCAGAAAGTAAAAGCTGAGATAAGTAAATAAAGTGCTATAGAAAGTCAGAACATGTAGTTTACATCTATCCAGAAGGCAAGAAAGGATAGTATTTAGGCTGCCTCTTGAAAGATTGGGTTGGCTCTAGAGACTTGGACAAGTGGTGAGTAAGTAAGAGGAAGGACAGTCTGGGCACAGGGAAGCAGAGCAGCAATCCAGGAGCAGGAAAGTGTTGATCTATGCAGGGAACGAGAACTATTTCCAACCGGAACCAAGAGTATAAAGATGGAGCAGAGAAAGTAAGTTCAGAAATAGCTTGAGTGGGCCAGGCATGGTGGCTCACACCTGTAATCCCAACACTTTGGGAGGCCGAGGCGGGTGGATCACGAGGTCAGGAGATCGAGACCATCCTGGCTAACACGGTGAAACTCCATCTCTACTGAAAATACAAAAAATTAGCCAGGCGTGGTGGCCGGCGCCTGTAGTCCCAGCTACTCAGGAGGCTGAGGCAGGAGAATGGCGTGAACCCAGGAGGCGGAGCTTGCAGTGAGCTGAGACCGTGCCACTGTACTCCAGTCTGGGCAACAGAGCTAGACTCCGTCTCAAAAAAAAAAAGAAAAGAAAAGAAAAGAAAAGAAATAGGTTGAGTGTGCAAGTTCAAAAATAAACAGGCCAGGTGTGGTGCCTCATGCCTGTAATCCCAGCACTTTGGGAGGTTGAGGCAGGCAGATCACTTGAGGCCAGGAGTTTGAGACCAGCCTGGCCAACATGGCAAAACCCCATCTCTACAAAAAATACAAAAATTAGACAGGCATGGTGGCGCACGCCAGTAATCCCAGCTACCCAGGGGGCTGAGGCAGGAGAATCGCTTGAACCCAGCAGGTGGAAGTTGCAGTGAGCCAAGAGGGTGACGCTGCACTCCAGCCTGGGCAACAGAATAAGACCTTGTCTCGGAAAACAAACAAACAAATAAAATGTAGTTAGGGGGCGAGAGGATGTGGGCCTCAAATGCCAGGCTAAAGACTGGACTTTGCTTTGTAGGTAGCGAGGAGCAGCTAAAGGTTCTTGTCAGGAGAAGGATGTGCTCAGATCTGTGTTTTAAAAATTAGCACCAAAGTAAAGATGAACAAAAAAGAGTGAGACTGAAATTTAGGAGAGTAGTTAGGAAGCTCTTGTAATTATCTGGACAAGGAGAAGGCTAAGCCTGAATGACGGTTTAGGGAATGGTGAAGAGAAAAAGTTCAGAAAGATGTGCAGACTGAATCAAGTGATTGGACACATGAGGAAATGGGGCCAAAGATGACTATTACTATGGTATTTTTAGACTAGATTACTTATAATCTAGGGGCATATTTTAAATTTAATATTTAATAGTTTAAATAAAAGACATGTTTCATACATTATGTAAGAGAATTGTTACCTGGATAGAAGCTCTCATTTGCTATCCAAGCCTCACCATCAATGTTGCGTAAGTATTTGGAAGGGGTTTTAGGGAACCTCTGAAATGATTTCTGCATGTATTTCTCACGTATGCATAGTGCCCGATACAGACCTTTGCAAACAATTTCAAAATCTTCAACTGTAACCTGCAAAAAAAAAAAAAAAAAAAAAAAAAAAAAAACTCAGCATATCAGAGTCATCCCATGAAAACCTGAGAAGTTAGTAAAGCTTATCCTTGGCACCTCCCAGCTCTCCTGTGTGTCACAGCCTATTCAGAGCCTCACCACTCACCTTGCTGCTTCTTCATTGACTTGGGACCAAAATCTCCCTCCCAGAGCAGGTCCTGAAGCTTTTCTAGCTTTTTTGTCTCTACCAAACTTACCTGTCCTATGAGTCTTTCCCTTATAGTCCTGTATTTGTTTTTGGTTTTTGTTATATAGCAGGGATTATCTAGCAAATAAGATTAAAAGAATCCATTCTAACATGGTATATACTTTCTTCCTTCCAAGTGCGTGTGAATATTTTAAGTACAAGACAATACCTCAGGCCGGGCGTGGTGGCTCACGCCTGTAATCCCAGCACTTTGGGAGGCCAAGGTGGGTGGATCACAAGGTCAAGAGATCAAGACCAGCCTGGCCAACATGGTGAAACCCCGTCTCTACTAAAAATACAAAAATTAGCCGGGCGTGGTGGCTCGCACCTTTAGTCCCAGCTACTCGGGAGGCTGAGGCAGGAGAATCACCTGAACCTGGGAGGTGGAGGTTGCAGTGAGCCGAGATTGCGCCACTGCATTCCAGCCTGGCAACAGAGCGAGACTCCGTCTCAAAAAGATAAAACAAAACAAAGACAATACCTCCAACTGAAAGACTATGTGACTCAAATTGTGAGAATTCAAACCACTTGGTCAGTGAGGGAAATATTTTGGGATGAATAAGGGGTCACAAATCTCTCAAACCCATGCACTGCCTTCTTCAGCTATGATGATCACAACATCATTCTGTGAGAAGTTAGTCTTTTAGATGATTTTATTTCTGGGTAAAAATTGAGAGATTCTAGAGGAAAGCCTCATTAGAGCTGCTGGAAATTTCCCCTGCTCCCATTCCCAACTCTTGACTGGGCCAGGCAGGCATGCCCAAGTAGTTGTAACTTGAAATCACTGAATGTTCATTATCAGAACCCAAAGACTTTTACTCTGGGACTAGCATATGCTTGTCCCCAATAGTTTAAGGTCCAGATATTGATCTTGAATTAGTTTAACTATTTTAAAGACCTGCTGACCTTGGCCAAAAGAGTCTGGCACAGGTGCTAGGTCTGGGGGTCTGCTTCCATGCTTCCAGTGGCATGTGTAGCTCATTGTCACCTAATAGGCCACTAGTCTATCAGGTCCTGAAGAATGAGAGCTGGGTCTTATTCACCTTCATGTTCTCAGCACACAATGCCTAGCACAGAATAGGTGCTCAATAAAGACTGATTAAATTGAATCAAGTGTTTAGCAGGAATTAATGATCTTGGGAACTGAGCCCTGGTTTCCCCTTTGCCTCTCTGTTTAAATTACAAGGGTGAAGATTAATTTGGGTAGAGACTACAACCAGGTAGAGCATAGAGTGTTGTTCAGCAGCCCACATTCAGCCAACAGGTACAGCAACATACTTCGTTTTTCCCAGTCTCCAGGTCAAGGTTTCAGGTGCTCTCCAGCTTTCACAGGAGGAGAAGCTACTCCTTGACTTCTGTACATTTTGTTTGTCCTCCTAACTTCTTTGTTTTTATTGTTGTTTTCATTTCTATCAAGCATGCGGGTATGACGTTTATCTCCAAATTTTTACGTTATTTTTGAATTCTGGAGTCCTCCAAACTGTGTTTCCCCTGTACTCATCTCTATTAGGCATTTCTTTTTAGTTATTTAGTGCCTAAACCACCTGACATTTAGAGAGCACCCATGTTATACAGAAAATGAATAAGCAAGGATGAGGTGTATTTAATTGCTCTGTCACTTTTAAGTATCTTAGGACTGACTCTAAGTGGGTCAGTTACATGAGAAGGGGACCCAGCACTGGTCATTAAAACTATATTTGGAGCATCGACTGATGGCTGCACAGCAGTTTCACCAATATGATGCTGATTCTGCAAGTCCCCGTGGCAGAGATTTATTAATTGACCAACTGTTCTGGATGAGACAAGCAGGTCAAGTTGCTTGTGACATGACTTTACTATCCCTGTGGCATACTAGACTCTGTTCCAAGTAATGATCTACTATGTAATCATCTGCAATGAAATTGGAGAGTTCAGCTCCTCAAAACACAATAGCCTCATTAGGATTCTCTAACCCCTCTCTCGTCTTCCTTCTTTTCTCTGATTCCTTCTTTTTTCTCTTCCCTCTCTCTTTCTCTGGATCTGTTTTCTTTGGTTGGTTTATGCTATCTGCAACCCTTCTCACTATCCTAGGTCTGCTGGGGTCTTTCTTTTCCCCAGAGTCTCCGTGCCTCCCCAGAGGCTCCCTTTTCTGATTTATGATAACATCAGTGAGATTTGACCACTCTCCTGCTCTCTTTGATCCTTTTTGCCAAAATCTGTCCATTGTATTCTGTAACATACACACTGTATTCTACTCCATATTCTCCATGTGCAAGCAAATGAGACAGAGGATACATTATGTGGGATGATAAAAACAACAGAAATATAAGACATACCATATTAGTAGTGAAATGCAATAATGAAGTGTAACAAAGCACAGGTGAGCTACACCTCCCTCAACAGGAAGGAGAAGGTAAGGCGCTAGAACTGTCAAGCTGAATGGCTTCCTGGTTGCTAAGTCTGAGTGGCAAGGACCAACTCACCCCAGAGGCATAGTCACCAGTGATCTGCACTCTCTGAAAATCAGGCACGTTCTGGTAGGTTGGAGATGAGGAAATGTATTCATCAATGTGGGACAGTTTGGTGGAAGATGTTTCACTTAGTGGAATGGACAAATTAACAGTCTTCCGTCCTTGGAAACGCTTTTTTCTGGGTTCGAAATTTAAAAGTAAGAGTTAATTTTGTCTTCATCAGGCATTTCACTGTGACAGATAGATGTTTCTCTATACGATTTTATTCTGAGGACAAAAAGTAAAATTTAAAATGTGGTTGGGTATCAGAAACAGGATCCAAGCATAGTGGGAGGAGAAATCACTGAAGACACATGACAGTGTGCCCCTGTCCCTGGTCTACCTTGGAAGAGCCTTAGCAATCCTAGAAGACCTTCACCATGACACCCTTCTTCCCAGGCAATCCACTCCCAGCTGAACAGGCAGTTTAGGCACTACAGAAAACACAGGTTATATCAGTTACTACCTGTATCATTTTATTCATGTTCCTTAAACATGGATAAAGGAGCTCCCATTTACCCACCTAAAAAAATGGTGCAAAAATGACTACCTTATAGGATTTCTATGAGATTTAATGTGTACAAAATGCCTAGCAGAGTACCTGGAACTTACAAGGTATTTAATATTATTTTCTCAAATCAACAAGTATTTGTTGAGTTTGACCCAAGTTTATTGCTTTGACCCAAGTCCTGTGTTAAGTCCTATGGGGGACACCAAAGGAGGTGGATTGTTCTTCTTTCCTTAAAGATGTAAAACCAAGAGAAAGACAGCAGAATAGTCTTTTCCCCATGAAGCTGGTGGGATCGGGAGAGGACTTAAGGAGAGGATTCCAACAAAGTGGTTAGTATAGGTTTGAGGTTTGAGGACTAAAGTATGGCCGGTAGTGAATCCTAGAGTGGTTCAAATAAAGGAAAATAGATTTGGTGGAGAGGGATTTTCAAAGACTGCTTGGGGGAGGCAGCAAGTATGCATCACAGACATAGGATGGGCAGGGCATGAGGGCAGAAGTAGAGAGCAGTATTCCTAAGGCCAGGAGGTGGTCAGACTAACTGGAAGGCAGGATTCACGCCAGGGAGCATAACATTAAGGTTGACTAGGGACAGAGTCTGAAGATGGAGGCTCTTGTGTCCCAGTTTATATAACCGTTGTGTGTAAATTGAATATGTTCACAGCAGCCATTTGCCCACTTTGGTTTGAAATAATTCTATGGTATCTTGAAGTCCTCTTGCTTAGATGGGTAGGGAGGCTTCAATCAAGGGAGATGTGAACGAGATAGGAGGCCCACTGCTTTCTTCTTTTTTCATCATTGGCTCCTCTCTCTACTCACTCTAGCATATCCAGTATGGGGGGGAAAGAATTTTTTTTTTTTTTTTTTTTTTTTTGAGACAAAGTCTCGCTCTATCACCCAGGCTGGAGTGCAGTGGGGCGATCTTGGCTTACTGCAACCTCCACCTCCCAGGTTCAAGTGATTCTCCTGCCTCAACCTCCCAGGTAGCTGGGACTACAGGTGTGCACCACCGTGCCCGGCTAATTTTTGTATTTTTAGTAGAGACAGGGTTTCACCATGTTGACCAGGCTGGTCTCAAACTCCTGTCCTCAAGTCATTCACCCACCTCAGCCTCCCAAAGTGCTGGAGTTACACTTGTGAGCCACTGTGCCCAGCCTTAGGAATTTCTAACTCTGGCAGAGTTCTTCCTCTGAATTGAACATCATTTGGATAAATTAAACCATATCTTCCCTGGCAGATACCCCTCCTTAGGTGCCAATATGCTAAGCATTCCGCTTACACCACTTACCTCCTGGCTTCTATAGAGGTGGACAGAGTCTCCAGATGGAATATGTGTGCTTGCATCTCACGATGAGAAATTGGACAGATCTCATCCACATCAAAGGGGGAAATCTCCTGACGACCTCCTTCATCTTTGACTTCAGTGGCAAACACTTTTTCAGCAAAGCTGCGCGTTGCATCATCAATTTCTAAAGGAGGTTTTCACATTAGTGTTCAAGCCCCTTTTCAAAAGTCATCTGAGAGTTTCTGCTATGTGTAAGGCATGAGACAGGGATTGTGCTGCGTGCATGGCTCCCCTGCTTTCCAACCAGGGTCCCGGAAACACCGCAGAGCTCAGTGCCTGTTCTCCTTTTAGTGGGTTTCTGTGTGGGTACCTTGAAAATATGCTCTCAGAAACATGGGTCAGATTCTCATAGCGCATATCAGAATAGTCCTAAAGATGGTCCTAAAGATGAGACTGGGCTCTTGGAGGACCAGCACCTCATGTAAGATCACCTGTTTCTGGCAAGGCTAAGTTTGATTTCATAGTTTGAACCATGCAGCACAGTTCTTCCCATTAGGTTGGTGGAGTTTTTCTGATGGTTTTAAAGATGTGGATAGGATTATTGGTCCTTGGAGTTTCTCTTGCTAAGGAGAACCAGTGATTCCAGTGATCTAAGTAGTTCTGAGAAATAAATGTGTACTTTAGGGCCTTTCCTCTACTTAAGACAGATACTGTGTTTCTCTCACACATCAAACCTTGTTTTCTTCAAATCCAGACAACTTTGTGATATGCTGCTGTATGCAGCGAGGGGACCACTGACATTTACTACCTAGTACTGGAAGTCCCATTTCTTGTGGACATGGGCCTCAGTAGTGAATGACCCTTGGAAGGCCAAGTTTACTTGTATATACCCTAATTTTCCCATTCTTAAAATGGGGGGAGAGGATGCTTCTTATTTTGGCAACGAATAACCCCAAGACCCTCAGGATGTAAGAAAACCAGTGTCTCTGGGCACGGTGGCTCATCCCTGTAATCCCAGCACTTTGGGAGACCAAGGAGGGTGGATCCCTTGATGTCAGGAGTTGAAGACCAGCCTGGCCAACATGTGAAACCCTGTCTCTACTAAAAATACGAAAATTAGTTATGCATGGTAGTGCACACCTGTAATCCCAGCTACTCAGGAGGCTGAGGCAGGAGAATCACTTGAACCCAGGAGGCAGAGGTTGCAGTGAGTCGAGACTGCACCTCTGCACTCCAGTCTGGGTGACAGAGCAAAACTCTGTCTCAAAAAAGAAAAGAAAAGAAAACCAGTGTCATCATATAGGATGGTGATGGCCATCAAGTATCTGCCTTTCTGTTAAGTTCCACTGTGTTCTCCAGATCCTCAGTGTTTTCTGTCTGAATAATCATTACCTCTAATACTTTTCCTAGTATTTCCAGCAAATAGCTGGTAGCAATAATGACAATGGCAAATAGCTAGCTATTTGGAGCAACAGTAGAAGACAGAAACATTCCCCACAGGATGACAGAGCAAACTGTATGCAGAGAGAAAGATGCCCCCACCCATGAATGTCTATACAGACCTGCAAAAGTCCACATTTTCTATTCTAAATTAAGTAGATGTCATGTGTTCAAGCTCCCTGCTCTACACTTAACACCTCCTACATCTTCCTCTATTTCCATTTCTTTATCTGTAAAGTGGGAATACTAATACCTACCCAACCTCGCTGGCAAGGCTGTTGTGACACGAAGTGAGATAGTGTATGTGGAAGTGCCTTAAGACAAGTAAAGCACCAGATTAAATTGAAAGAGGTAATGTGTAGCATTGGTCAAACAGACATTTGGTGTGTGGGGTTAGCTTTGGACTATGAATGAGATGATAAATGATATGACTTAGTATGTGATGTAATGTACATTGGAGATGATAGGAATTGATTCATAACTTCCCCAACAATAAGTCAGGTCAGCCAGTTTTTAAAACCTGGTTTGTTACAGCAAAGTTAACAGAGAAGCCCACTATGTTGGCCAAACTTCATGCATCTATTTGCCTTGTTAAACTCAAACACCTGAAACGGAAATGCATCCTTGGATGCTATCAGTAGTCCTTTGGCAAGCACCATGATCCATGAAGGAACAAATGGAACACCAAGTAAATGCATTCGATGGCCTGAGAATGCCTCCACACCCTACTGCCAACTGATCCCCAGAAATAATGTCACTTCTTCCTAAGCATCACGAGCAAGCACATGCATCTCAAGGGAGAGTGGCAAGCAGAAGTTGGAAGAGGCTGCATGCACCATGAAGGGTAAATGGAAATAGGACAGTTGGTTATGAAGATGAGAATGAGGATGATGCAACTGGTCAGTCATGCTGGGTCTGCAGCAATAGTGCTGGAGGCCTCAGGAAGGACAGTATGGAAATGGATGCCCAGAAACCAAATCCTACTTGCTTGATATCTGGCTTTTCCAGAACAAGCATTCA
The DNA here is from genome assembly GCF_037993035.2 of Macaca fascicularis. NCBI lineage: Eukaryota > Metazoa > Chordata > Mammalia > Primates > Cercopithecidae > Macaca > Macaca fascicularis. The sequence continues at coordinate 119,679,263 of NC_088375.1, read as the reverse complement.
TTGTCTGGGACTGCACATTTCTATTTGTTTCCTATTTTAAAACAGTATTGTTTTTACTAAGATTGTATCTCTCTAAGCCACTATAGACAGTTGAAAAGTAGAAACTCTACTCTTGAGAAGTAGCTTACATGATGACCAAAAATTATATGGTTGATATTTCCTTCCACTGAATCAACCACTTGTTTTGACTTCATTTAACCACAGCTGAAATTTGACTCTAATTCAAGAGCTCTGCTTTTCAAAAATACCTAGGGGAGTGGGCCTGGCATGGTGACTCACACCAGTAATCCCAGCCCTTTGAGAGGCTAAGGTGGGAGGATTGTTTGAGGCCAGGAGTTCGAGACTTTGGAGCCTGGGCAACATAGTGAGAACCTCATCTCCACAATTTTTTTTTTTTTCTAAAAATTAGCCAAGCATGGTGGCATATGCATGAAGTCCCAGCTACTCAGGAGACTGAGGTGGGAGGATCATTTGAGCCCAGAAGGTTGAGGCTGCAGTGAGCCATGTTCGCACCATTGCACTCCAGCATGGGCAACAGAGTGCAAACAAACAAATGAAACATATTTCAGGGAATGGTGGTGATTATGGAAAGGAAAAAATGAAACTTATATTTCAAAAGATAAGTAGATAGGCCAGGCGCAGTGGCTCACGCCTCTAATCCCACCACTTTGGGGGGCTGAGTGGGCGGATCACCTGAGGTCGGAAGTTTGAGACCAGCTTGACCAACATGGTGAAACCCTGTCTCTACTAAAAATACCAAATTAGCTGGGGGTGGTGGCACGTGCCTGTAATTCCAGTTACCCAGGAGGCTGAGGCAGGAGAATTGCTTGAACCTGGGAGGTGGAGGTTGCAGTGAGCCGAGATTATGCTGCTACACTCCAGCCTGGGCGACAGAGCAAGATTGTCTCAAGAAAAATAAAAAGAAAAAAAGAAAATGTGTGTAGGACAGCTGGATGGCCTTGGGCAAACCACATAATAACTGGGAGCCTCAGTGTTCATCATCATAAAGGGGAATGTTAATAATAATAATGTCAATTTCAGAGAATTGTTATGAAGATTACACAAAAAATACTTTAAAATTATGCAGTACCGTCCAGAAGTTGGGGATTACTATTATTAACGCCGGAAGCGCAAGACTCTTGAGAAGAGGAATATCATGCTTGCTTCTTAACCCAACAGGTCCAGAAAAACATGCTTGTTTCTCAGCAGTGCTTTATTAATGTGTAGGAAAGACAAGGTTGTAGGCCTTTCATCTGCCACATCTCATCTCCCAAAGGAATTCAGAGGCAAACCTACTATCAGTCAGCAAAAGGACAAGTCTAATTTGAGATTGAGGGGAATAGACAACTAAAGTTATGGTTTTATCTAAAATAGGTTTTTAAAGCCAGGCACAGTGACTCATGCCTGTAATCATAGCACTTTGGGAGGCTGAGGTGGGTGGATCACTCGAGGACAGGAGTTCGAGACCATCCTGGCCAACATAGCAACAACTCGTCTCTACTCAAAATACAAAAATTAGCTAGGTGTGGTGGTGGGCACCTGTAATCTCAGCTACTCGAGAGGCTGAGGCAAAATAATTAGTTGAACCCCGGAGGCGAAGGTTGCGATGAGCCGAGGTCACACCTCTGCACCCCATCGTGGGCTACAGAGCAAGACTCCATCTTTAAATAAATAAATAAATAAATGTGCCACATGAGGTTTTCTTTAAAAAAAAATATCTATCTATCTATCTATCTATCTATCTATCTATCTATCTATCTATCTATCTATCTTTATACACACACTAGAATCCAGAAAAGCCATGAGCTTATTTGCTATGCTATGGGATAGCTATGGTCATTACGAATCTCTGTTGACTTTCAAGGCTATTATTTAATAAACACTGCTGAAAAATAGCCATGTTTCTGAATTACGGAACAGTATATTTTCTTTAATTAATACTCTGACAAATGGCAGCAAAAGTAATGCAATACTCACGTTTCTCTTCAGCTGTATGAAGTAAAATAAAACAAGATAAAATATGTGAACAACTTTCTGTAATCACGGTGGCTATTAATCACTGCTTTGGGGTAGACGCATGTAGATTGCTGTTATTTCAGCTCAGTCTTCCAGCTTGTCTACACTTGGCATCAGAAAGCTTAGGAATATGGTCATTATACAGCTCTTCATTTTCTTTTCTTTTCTAATATGTCTCTTAACATTTTTAAAAGGCACTCTCTATAAAATATGATTTTTAAAAATATCTGATGAAGAAAAATGGGAACGCTCATATGATGTTGACAGCTCATTTGGTAAACAATTTAGTAACACCTACCAAACAACCATTTGAGAAGCTATCCTATGAAAATCATCCTTAAACATGGAAAAAGCTTTAGGTGTCAATATTGTTGTCAGAACACATTTATACTTATAAAAATCCATAAAGAGGCCAGGCGCAGTGCCTCACGCCTGTAATCCCAGCACTTTGGGAGGCCAAGGCGGGCGGATCACTAGGTCAGGAGATCGAGACCATCCTGGTTAACATGGTGAAACCGTGTCTCTACTAAAAATACAAAAATTAGCCAGGCATGGTGGCGGGCATCTGTAGTCCCAGCTACTCGGGAGGCTGAGGCAGGAGAATGGCGTAAACTCAGGAGGTGGAGCTTGCAGTGAGCCGAGATGGCGCCACTGCATTCCAGCCTGGGTGACAGAGCGAGACTCCGTCTCTAAAACAAACAAACAAACAACAACAACAAAAAACCCCCCAAAACCATAAAGAACCTAAGGAATTAGTTAAGAAAATAGAATATGCAGTCTTTTAAAATGTTTTTTAGGAAAAGTTTGGGATACCATGGTAAATGGATAAGTTGTAAAGTTAAGCCAAAACATTATCCTGCCAAAAGCAGGATATAAAATTACATGTGCAATATAATCATAACAGTGTCTTTTTTAAAAAATTCTTTAATTTTGCACAGAAGATAGATTGAAAAGAAAAAACACTAAAATGTTAAGAGTGGCTATCTTTGTATAATGGATGTGCAGAGTTTTAAAATTATTACTTTTGGCTGGGTGCAGTGGCTAATACTTGTAGTCCCAGCACTTTGGGAGGCCGAGGTGGGCAGATTGCTTGAGCCCAGAAGTTTGAGACCAGCCTGGGCAACATAGTGAAACCTTGTCTCTACAAAAAATACAAAAACTAGCTGGGCATGGTGGCACGTGCCTGTAGTCCCAGCTACTCAGGAAGCTGAGGTGGGAAGATCACCAGATCCCAGAAGATTGGGGCTGCAGTGACTCATGATCGTGTCACTGCACTCCAGCCTGGGCAACAGAGGGACACCGTGTCTCAAAAAAATAAATAAGTAAGAAATAAAATTATTATTTGTACTGAATTCCCCAACTTTCAAAATGAATGTTTATTACTTTTATTTTTTCAGCACAATTTCTATTTCACGTGAAACATGTATTGCTTTTATCATTTAAAATTATAACATTATTATTTTAAAAATTACTCTGTGTACAAACCTGGACAACAGAAAGCTATTCTCATGAACTATCAGAATACACACATTGGGTTATTTTTGTCATGTACATGATTTTCAGCTAATACCATAGCTAGAGTCATTATGTAGGAACTGTCTCAAAGCTATGGCAGCACAGGTTTTGTTTAGACTAGCAGACTAGTTATTAAATATTTCACAGAATTTTCTACTGGGATCATCAAAGATGCAACATGCATGATAACAGTTTTAGAAACTTACCCACATACCAAAACTAAAAACAAACAAAAAACCCTTGAAAACATTTTGTGTTTTCCAGAAATGTATTTTAAAGCTATCATGAACCCCAAATAAAGAATGATCAAAGCTGATATGGTAGCTAAAGGAACAGTTGCATATGAAAAAAAAAACAAAACCTGAGCTCTCCAAATACTTTGTACACCTACCTGCGAGTTTGAACAGAGGCATTGTTGCTGAAATCCCTGATTCTAGGATAGCACAGTAGAAAAGAAGAGAGAGGAGACCGTGGGTGACTGACTGACACTATAAAATATCCTGACATTCATTTTATTATTTTGCTTTGCCCCCTGAAATTTGACCCTTCTCTGCTAAGTGGAGAGAGATGAGCTTTGGACCTATTTATAGCTTGAGGCATTTGATAGTGAAAAACAGGTGAAGCTTTCAGTCTTTACTTTGGGATTAGAAGTTATCTGTGGTGGTTCAAAAACTGCATTTCAATACTCTCTAAATCTTCCTACAGACTGGATCCTTGGCAAGTGTAGTACACGATGTGACCACTGATGGTGATTTCCCACCCTAGTGAAACACAGTGAAGTCTTTTTGGTTTCTGAAGCTACGATCCTCAGGGTTTCACATCACACGAACAGCTTTCTGTGGTTGGTGAATATGCTGGTACATTCACCAAGCTCTCAACAGACACACACACACGCACGCACACACGCGCAGGAATGCATGTTTTTATTAGAAATATATCTGACTTAGCAGAAATTCAGTTGACAGTTTAATGAATTAAGTGGTAAATTTACTTCAAGTCTTACAGAAACTCAACTGTCCTCCGGAGTGTTCAGTTACCACTTCTCTACTTATTGTTATAACAGGAACAATAGCTTTGTTTTGTATAACATTTTATTGTATGTAAAACACTTTGCAAACATTATTTGATACTAATTACAATCCTGTAAGGCAAGTAATACCTTATCTCTGTTTCCCAAATAAGAAAACTGGGGCTCTGACTGGTATCTTGCTCAAAGTCATTCTGTTCATCCTAAATGGCAAAACCAAGGATCTCTGGACCCAAATTTCACGCTCTTTCCACAATAACACACAGTCTTCCCCCCCCCCCCCCCCCACCCCCCGAGACAGAGTCTCGCTCTGTCGCCCAGGCTGAAGTGCAGTGGCGCCATCTCGGCTCACTGCAAGCTCCGCCTCCGGGGTTCACGCCATTCTCCTGCCTCAGCCTCCTGAGTAGGTGGGACTACAGGCGCCCGCCACCACGCCCGGCTAGTTTTTTGTATTTTTAGTAGAAACAGGGTTTCACCGTGTTAGCCAGGATAGTCTCGATCTCCTGACCTCGTGATCCGCCCGCCTCAGCCTCCCAAAGTGCTGGGATTACAGGCGTGAGCCACCGCGCCCGGCCAGTTATGCCTAAATATTTGATGGTTACTTCTAGGTAAAGAAAGTACGCTGCTGGACTCAGCAGAAATTTTAAATTACAACAGCTTACATTGAAGACCAGCTTGGCATTTCAGATGAGCAGCAGAATTATGGGTATAAACCAAAGGATCTTTTTACTATTAACTATTTCTTTTTGAAAATTGGGACAAGCCTTTTTGTTGGCAAAACTTGATAATATTTTAGTGTTTAGCCTTATGGCCAACCTCTCAATCAACAATATTGGAACACATTACAAAGGTGTTACTGAACCAAAATGTTTGCTCATTTCTTTCCAACTCCTTTTTGTTACATTTTCAACTGGATTTCCCAACAGTATCCACAAATTGATATATCCAAACTAAGCATCTTCCTCCATGAACCTGCTTCTCCTTCAGTAATTCCTATCTTTATATAAGTTACCCTCCAATTTTCTCATTCCACTTGTGTAAATACCCTTGTTGCCTACCCAAAGGTCATTTTCCCTACCTTTCTTACAAACAAAAAAATTTGATTTGAGCATTAATGTGCTCAGCCAAAAAACAACATTTGCTAGATTCCTCTGTGGCTAGAAGTGGCCATTTGACACAGCCTGGCCAACGTGATGTAAGCAGAATTGCTGGGTGGGATGTCTCCAAAAATTCTTTTAAAAGGGACCAGCTCAGCTGGCATATGTTTGCCTTTTGCCCTTCTTCTTCTTCCTGCCTGAAAAAGGAAATATGTGGATAGGGGGCTCCAAACCAACCATTGTTTTAACACAAATGGTGAGCAGGACAAGAGCCACATAAAGAGTATCCGAACAGAAACAAAGAATTAGGGTCCCTGATGCCATCCTAAAGCCACCATATTAGTACAGGACTTCCCATATTTAGAATTCTTGTTTAATTAAAGAATGTTTTCTTAACAGACAGGGTCTCACTATGTTGCTCAGGCCAGAGTGTAGTGGTATTCACAGGAGTGATCCTACTACTCATCAGCACAGGAGTTTTGACCTGCTCTGTTTCAGACCTGGGCTGGTTCACTCCTTAGGCAACTTGGTGGTCCCTAACTCCTGGGAGGTCACCCTATTGATGCAGAAATTAGTATGGACACTTGATCAGCATAGATTACTATAGCCCAGAACTCCTGGACTCAAGCGATCCTCCTGCCTGAGCCTCCTGAGTAGCTGGAACTGCAAGCATGCAACACCATGCCCGGTCAGACTTCCTGATACATAAGAAAAATGGCCGGGCACTGTGGCTCATGCCTGTAATCCCAGCACTTTGGGAGGCCGAAGCAGGCAGATCACGAGGTCAAGAGATCGAGACCATCCTGATCAACACGGTGAAACCCCGTCTCTACTAAAAATACAAAAATTAGCTGGGTGTGGCGGCCTGTAGTCCCAGCTACTCGGGAGGCTCAGGCAGGAGAATTGCTTTAACTCGGGAGGCGGAGGTTGCAATGAGCTGAGATCACACCATTGCACTCCAGCCTGGTGACAGAGCGAGACTCTGTCTCAAAAAAGAAAAAGAAAAGAAAAGAAAAATAAATTTGTTTTAGTCACTGATTAGTCAGTTTTTTTGGTTATTAGAAGCCAATGTAATTCTACCCAATAAGTCATTAGTTACCTCAAAGTTGGATAATTGCAATAGATTCCTAATTATCTCCCTTGCCTCCAATCCATATTGTATAATACCACCAGGTTAAATCTTCTGAAAAACCACTTGATCATTATATTCTCAGTTCGGAAACATTCAGTGACTCTTTTTTTTTGGAGATGGAGTCCTGCTCTGTCGCTTCGTCTGGAGTGCAGTGGGGCGCTCTTGGCTCACTGCAACCTCCATCTCCTGGGTTCAAGCGATTTTTCCTGCCTCAGCCTCCCGAGTAGCTGGAATTACAGGTGCACACCACCACACCTAATTTTTGTATTTTTAGTACAGACAGGGTTTCACCATGTTGTCCAGGCTTGTCTCTAACTCCTGACCTCGAGCGATCTGCCTGGCTTGGCTTTCCACAGTGCTAGGATTACAGGCGTGATCCACCGTGCCTTTATTTTTATGACTTTCTTAAGAAAATTTTCATGTAAGTAATCAAAAATGTAGTTCAAGAATGTTTATTGTAGCTAAACCTTTATGATAGTCAAAAGGCAGGAAAAACCCACATGTCTACAATAAAAGATTTAATAAAGCATGGTATAACCGTAAAGTAAAATGCCACACATTGAAATAATGATGTAGATGAATACATATTAACATGAAAAACATTCACAAAATGTTATTAGTGAAAATAATATTACAACAATGTATATATGGTATAATCTTGTCTTTGTAAAAAAAGAAAAGTATTAATTTACATATCACTCTAAGCATTGAAAGCAGCTTGAGTAGTTTACACTCTTATTCTTTCTGGGTAGTGTGATGATGATGATTTTTACCCCATTCTTTTGGCTTATGTACATTTTCTACCATGAACAAGTATTATTTCTATCACCAGGAAACAAACTCTGAATTTAAAGCAAAACAAAAATAAAAATCTCAGTTGTATCATCGTTTGCAACCTTCAAGAAAAACGCCCAGAAATTCCCTGTAATAGGAAAAATCTATCTACTCATTCTTTTTCTCTAATTAAGCATGCGTTTCTTCAGGCATAAGCATATAAGATAAACTAGGCTCATTTAATTCTATTTTTGTTTTAGTTTTCAGCGAAAATATTGTTTTCTATGTCTTTTTTAAAAATTATACTTCAAGTTCTGGGATACATGTGCAGAACGTGCAGTTTTGTTACATAGGTATACACGTGCCATGGTGGTTTGCTGCACCCATCAACCTGTCACCTACAGTAGGTAGTTCTTCTAATGTTTTCCCTCCCCTAGCCCCCCATCTATTTTTTATGTCTTTTGAAATGATTGGTGTGCAGATATTTCAGCTATGTGATGGACCACATCAGTTGGAGCTAACCTAGGGACTTAACCATTGTTTACAACATTATTTTAGGGGAAATCATTCTAAGATCCAAATATCAACTTTACAAAGGTACTTTTTAAATAAGAGATTTCTTGTAGTTCATTGAGTTGGAGATACCTGAGGATCTGCGGGAAGCAGATGACCTTGTACAGGAATGAAGTGTACACAGATTGCTGTGCTTGGCTCCTTATTGTCCAGAAAGCCCTTACCTCCATTCTGCTATAGCAGGTCTCCCTCCCTGCTGTGAAACTTGCTGGGGCTCCCACCTCTTTCCAACTTGTTCATCACCCCACATCCTTCAATGCCTCAATGACCACAGTAAGTTGTGGTTGAGAAGACAGCATACCAAAGGGTTCTGTGGGGCTGAGGGTGACTGTCGGTAAACTGCCAGCTCCATTTTTTTTTGTTACATTGCTTCAGTGGGAGCAGTTCTGAGTTCATTACAACTTCCAGTTTAGGAATAGAACTGGAACATAGTTGCCAGCAGCAACCATAGATTTTGTCATCCTGTTAGAGGTGTATAACAATTCCTTTATACTTAAGGAATGCGTTTTGGTTTGGAGCATAACCAAACCTGTGGAATGATGAGGCATTTTATGGTACTTTACTACATTCAGTCTCATTTTCCCGTCAGTAGTAATTTCCCCTACATGCCTAAAAATAAAGAAGTCAAATTTTTAAGACACATCCTTTTCCGTGAGACAAACTGACTTTATTTCCTGTCTCTGGAATGGAACTGAAATTCAGCAATTTGCTTTAAACAAAACAAGCTGTACTTCAGCAGTGTACTATGTTCTGTTAGAGGAGAGAGGGAGGCATACTATGGGGTCCCTGCAATAAAAACAGTGCTAGATAGTGTTCTAACTTATTGTTTCTTGTTGATGTTGTTTTTACTATATATTAACTTATCTAATTTTCACAATAGTCTTTTGAAGAACTATTATTTCTTCCATGTTACAGTTGAAAAACTTCAAGTATGGAGAGGTTGACTTGCTCAAGGTCAGACAACTAATAAGTGGTAGAAGGGGCATTCAAGGCAAGGTATTCTGGCTCCAGAGTGGGGTCTCTTAAGCACTATGTTATACACCATCTCACTATTATGTAGAGTGCAATGAACATGATTGTGTCTATAGAATATTGGGATCTGGACTAGACTTGAGGTTGTGATCTAGTGATTCCCACTTTGATAGATAGTCGTAGAAGTAGATTGGTGAAGTCAAGTGGTTTTTACACTTTTACTTATGAAATCTTTTTTTTAAACTAAATCTTTTCTTCCCCCCACTAGAGACAGGGTCTCACTCTGTGGGCCAAACTGGAATGCAGTGGTGCCATTATAGCTTACTGCAGCCTCAAACTCCTGGGCTCAAGTGATCCTCCTGCCTCAGTTTCCTGAATAGCTAGGACTACAACAGGTGCAGGGCTAGCTAAGTTTTAAAACATTGTAGAGACAGGGTCTTGCTATGTTGCCCAGGCTGGTCTTGAATTCCTGGCCTCAAGTGTGGCCTCAAATGTGGCCTCAAGTGATCCTCCCACCTTGGCCTCCCAAAGTGCTGGGATTACAGCGTGAGCCACCATGCGCAGTCACTAGTAGTTTTTAAGCCATGCTGCTCAGTCCTTGGAGTATAAAGGAGACTTTTAGGAGAGGCTGAATGGCTGTGGTTCTGTTCCTCCTCCCTTGTCCCCCAACTTCAAGGAAGGAGGAGGAGGTAGGGTGAAGAACCAGTTGGGAAGAAGTGGGAGTTCCCAACAAGTTTCACACCAGATTAATTCCATGTTCATCTCTTTCATTTCAGGCTTTCATTCAAGATTTAGTTTGAGGCTGGGCATGGTGGCTCACACTTGGAATCTCAGCACTTTCAGAGGCCAAGGTGGGAGGATCACTTCATTTGCCATGCTAGTTTCATTTTGGACTTTAATAGTAAATGTCAAACTCCTCAGCTTCACAGGCAAAACAAGCATACACTTAAAAGATCTCTTGATCTAACTTTCAACATGTCTTTACACTTTATACCATTGATTTACAAAAATATTCCTATCAGGAATGTTGGGTCTCAGTTGTAAATGTGAATTGATTTACAAGAAAATGTTTTCAAATAATGTGCAAGTTTTCTTTCAGACTGAATTATAATCCACACATTTCAAGCTCCTACAGAAAGTATCGATAGCGCCAATTGTATCATGTCCACAGCATCCATTTGGGAAGATTGCCTTTCCTAACCTGGGTATTTCAGGCTGCTGCAAATAAAAGAGCCTGCTAGTAGGCAACTGCTAGCTACAACCACATCCTCCCCTATCAGGCACGTAGCTGCCTCTATCTTTAGAAACATTTAATACAACTCTAAGACCCAATATTGCAGGTGCTACCCATTTTTACTTCATATGGCTTCTACAAGTTGATGGTAATCTGAATTTATACTAGGTAAGAGACTAAGTTCATTCCTCCCCTCCATTCCCCATTCCCACCCCTGCTCCCCACCAACATCAATAGTTTATAATAGACTATTTTGGTGCAAGTGTGAAGTAAATCATGTGGTAGAATACAACTGCAAATAAGAATGGTCAACTCAACTCTTGGTTCATGAATCTGAACCCTCTTATATTCCTTTTGCAACTGGAAAGAATGTTTATCTCCATTTTGTATGTTCCTGAAGTTCCAGCTTTCTTTTATTAAGGTAAAGGGTCACATTTCACCGCCCAGTTACTTTTAAAAGTATTACAAAGCATACCCTTCCCACTTGGAAACTGGACATTGATTCTCTCTGTGCTCTCATGGAGCTGGACATGCTCAGTTTTGCAAAATGATCACTAGCAAGGCCTCTTGGCCTCTTCTCATGTATTTATGGATATCAAATAACTCATGCAACTATGTTGGCCTTTCAGTGACCTTAAGTATTGCTTATGAGAACAGAAACCTTAATAGCACAGAGATGCACAGGACGTTCCCTCATATTCCAAATAAGTAAGTTTCTTTAGGTACCTTCTCATTATTTCCGTAGTTCTCACCAGAAAACATCCTTTCCTCTTTTCTGTTATTAGAGGGTCAAATATTGGAACAAAATTTTGTAAAATGTGTATGAAAAAGAAACAGAATTGTGGACTGTTTCTCTCTCAAACTATCACCTAGGCCTCTATATGATGTGATAGTTTGAAAGATACAAAGTCCATAATTCTTTCTTTTTCATATACATTTTACAATTATTTATACTCTTTCTAGTTGTCCTAGCTAGAAAAAATACTGTCATTTAAAATTGGTTTTCCCAAGCTTGCTTCAGCCACATGTTAATGACCTACCTTCCCTGCCTCCTTTTTAAGAAAAAAAAGTGAAGAAGAAAAATTGTGATAAGTCTTTCGTAGAGTAAACCAAGGTCTCCAAAATTACAGTATTCCAGTGTTAGTTGAAAATGCCTAGATTTGATATTATTCTTTTTAAAATCTCCTTAAGGTTGATAAATCTGATATATCCTAGTTCAACTCTCCAATTTTGTAAGTGAAGAAACTGGGCCAGCGTAGTAAAATTATATTGGGCCTCAAGTTCTCCAGCCCCTAGCATCAATGCTCCTCCACCTATACCAAGATTGCTAGATTGTGCAGTAATGCAAAAACGAGACAAAAGAGCTCCAATGGCATCTTAATGTATGCAAATCTGACAAATAGCTATGAATCATCCGCAGGGTAATACTTTAAAGCAGGCTTTGATATATTTTATATTATGATGAAACAAGGAACTCAGATATTCCAACACTTCCAAATGTCATATCCAAAAGTTTGAAATTAGTATTAGCGCTTTAGTGAATATAAGAATTACGACTAAGCCAAGAACTTCCAGTTTTTATTTTTTAAACATCATTTAACAAGAAAAACATTCAACCAAATTAAAAAGAATTAGGTTGGATTAATTTACAATAAAATAATCAACTTAAAATATCAGCCCTTCCATTTAGGGCCAAGGAGGCCAATAGTTCCTGTTTAAACAGCAGAATTGCACAATTATTTTTACCTATATTTGATGGCACAAAAAAATAGAAGTCTTACAACTTCCACGGACACCCTCCCCTCCCTCCAGAGTAGAGTTCATCATACAATTCCATCTTAGGTCAGTACTCAGGCTTTTAAAAATCATCTTACATTTTGAAATATAATACAACTACTCTGGTAACAAGAATACTTTTAAAACAATTCTTATAGAAAACAAATACCTTAGATAATTGTGTGGCACATTAGACTGCTCAAAGAAACAGCAAAGATGAAAAATAATGTACAAGAATTATAGTCCCTTGTTTATAGAAACCATCCAAATAAAATATTTTCCCTAATTTTCCTTGCTTCTTATAATTTATTAGCAGAGATGAATTACAAGCAGCAGAATGCACCATTTTTTGGTTCTTGGTTGTAGCTGCCAGCTTAGGAGTTCATGACTATAAATATAAAGCAAATATGATTATGCTCACAAGTTCTGGAATGGGAAAAAACTCCAGATATGTCTAAAGTGTTTCTCTATCCTTGCTTTCAAGTCATGACAAAAAAATTCACAGCAGTTTAAAGGATGGTGAAAGACTAAACATGGGCCCACTAAAATAGAGATTAACTTTACCTATTACACTCCTATAGTGAAAATTGTAGTTAAGTATGATATTGTATTAAGTAACGTTCTATAGTAAGCTGTTGGAGCAAACACAGCATTTAACAGGTTCATTTACAGACCAGGCATGGTAGCCTTTAGACAGAACATCTTATTTTCACACTCTTGAACATGTAACCTTTAAAAAAACCAAAAGGAATATGTAACTTATGACAGCTGGCCAGGCACTTAAATCTGGGGAAAGAGAAGGATTTTGAGGTAAACTAGAATTATTTTCAGCAATCACAAACATAGCCTAAAAACCACGTTTTACATCACACTGAAGTTATTCAGCTTTTAACTATAGTTTGTCACTCCTTTGTGCCAAAATTCACACCTAGGTGTAACTTTTTTTTTTTTTTTGGAGACAAGTCTCACTCTGTCACCCAGGCTGGAGTGTGGTGGCATGATCTCCGCTCACTGTAACCTCCACCTCCTGGGTTCAAGTGATTCTCCTGCCTCAGCCTCTCAAGTAGCTGGGACTACAGGCATGGGCTACCATACCCGGCTAATTGTAACTTCTTAAGAAGCTATTCAAAGAACATACTCAAGTCTGAATTTTGGCCCCATTTAGAAACTTCTGTGCTTAGAACATACTTGAGAAAACTGTAAGTATATACATACAAGGGCTATTGGCACAGGAGCCCAAGATGAGTATCTTTCTCCCTAATTTGACATCAAATTTAATAGATTTTTAAGGAAAAGAATCACACTGCCAGTCACAGACACTAAAAAAAAAAAAAAAAAAAAAAAAAAAAAAAAAAATGACTGAGGTGATAAGCCTCAGGAAAATTACAGAGTAACACCGCTCCAGAAGGAGCAGAAACAGAAAAGCAGAATTTCTGTTTACAAATGATGATAGTACTGTGAAAGCTCCCAGAATTAGCAGTAAGGAGCACAACTCTCCAGGTTCATTATACTCTGGGCACAGTATATGTTTCTTCTTTTCTGAATTTCAAGGTAATATGACATTTGCTTAATAAATGAAAATTCCTAATATAGAAGATGTAGGACCTCAGTAAGTATTTAGATATTAAAGACAGGAACAAAGTGGCCATTTTGGAATTAGTCTTTTATCAAAAGTTATCCAAGTCTGTTTTTCATGAGAATTACCAGGGTATTATCTGCAAATGAAAATGCCAAGCCTCCAAATCCTTATAACTATCAATTAATTATATTTTCCATTCCTGTCTCAACAATTTCAACTTCCTGTTTTGAGCAAACTCATCAGCTTAATCAACATCTTGTTTTAAACCCTTCAAAGAACATTATGAGTAAAGAAAATTTAAAACATTTTTCAGCTGAGACATCCTCATTCTCAAATGAGAATATTGGCTTTAGAGTTTCTACATGGTTAAAAGAAAAAAAAAGGTTTAAATACGTGATACCGAGTTTTCCAGTCATGGTAAAGGGTTTGTGCTAACTGATCTCTTCTTTCCTTGCAGGGCTAACTACAGGCACCCAGCAAAAGTACTAGTTGGAGTTAATGGTGCAATGAGCAAATGTAGAAGAATTTCTTTCTCTGTGATGCTAACTGGATTGTTCAAGTTTTGAAACTGTGACCCTGGTCCATTAGCACCATGCTTTACTCAACTGAAATAATCAAGCCCCTCCTGCTGTGGGGGAAGCTGTAGAAGATGGGGTAAGAAGGGGATTGGGGGCAATTATATACATCATTAAGATACCATGATATACAGTGAAAATGTAATTTGTTAATATACTATATTTGAGGTTTGAAAATCACTGATCACAGCTATTAAATAACAATGCACCAAAGTTTTACAATATTTGAACACCTGCAAATGTAGAGCTTTCTGGTATGACCCAAATTTGAATACAAATGGAAGTTCATTGAATAGTAGGATTATCAGTAAGCTAGAGGAAACGAATTACATACATTGTATAGGTAGTAACCTATGAAAAAAGTGGAGATTAGGTAAAAATTAAGTGAAATTACTCATATGCTTTCAGTTTCATCTTTCTCCTGGGAAAGCCCCAAAACAGGCCTCTGGAAAACCAATTTCATACATGTACAAAATGGCATCTGCTCTCAAATAGATATAGCTTTCCCTCAATGGTTGATAAGTCACAGAAGTATCTCAGACATTCATTTCATGCATAAGGATTTTTGAGACATCTATTCCATTGAAATATTATAAAGGAAGTCTACAAACCACTTCTAGGAAAAAGGCACTTCACTGTGAAAGTTGGATTTAATTACGTCAAAGTAGTGAAGACTAGGATAGACTCAAAATTCAGTATTCATTTTTGTATTTATGAATCTAGAGCAGATGCCAGTTTAGAGAATACAGCCGAAAACATTATAAACAAACCAACCAAACAGCAATAACTATATTCTTGGCAAAACAGTAATTTATGACATTTCTCCAAAAATTAGCATAGTTCTAAGTTCAACAGTAAAAAGAAAAAAAAAATCACCAGCAGTTGCTACTTTAGAGCTCAAGACACTGTTTCCAACAGAATTTCACGTTTGCAGTTTGGTTCTCTGTTTCAGACATGAACTGCTTTTCAGATGAAAAACCTGGGGTGGCAGAGGTGTGTTTGTGCTGTGGAAGAACCCAGGGCAGAAAAATAACAGGGAGTAACAAGAGGTGCATTTCTCTGGTCAGACAGCCAAGTGAGGAGGTAGTTATTCTGAGAACTTCTCAAATAGAGAGTACTGTACTAAACTACTGAGAGCTGGGGAAGTAGCAGGAGCTTCTCTGTGAGACTGAAGATAGCAACAGGTATACTTCTCCTCCAGGGAAGTCAGGACCAGGGTGTCAGTGCAGCTGAAATAAAAACAGAATTTGTGTAAGTGACACATTCAGAGTATAAGAAAAACAAGTATACGAAATTAACAGGAATGAGAATACATTTCCAAACTTGTCCTACCTTGAAAGTGGCTCTTTTCTGATAGAACTTTAAAAGTATCTGTAAACAAAGAACACAAACCATGTCATTATTATCTAGTTTCAAAGTAGTGATCCTTCAAATTCCTGGTCATTGCCAGGAATAGGGTATGCCTACATTTCATAAATAATGTCTTATAATTTCTAATGTTAGCAAAAATATAAAGATACCTGTAGAATAATCAAATGTTTTAAATACTTTAGACCTCAGTACTTTCAGAAAGGATGCCATATGGAAAATATGCAGAAAAGAATAGGCAGAAGCTCAAATAACATATAGACGATAACACTAACACTCCTCCAAAAATTGACCAATACTAAATACTAAGATTTATAATTATGCCAAGAAACCATATGCTTACCTTGTTACATCACCACACATGGTAATCCCATACAACCCTGAGTCCCATCATCACTGCTGTTGAGTTTTTTCATTCGGTACTGGCGTATTTCTCTTACCAGTGTGTAAAAAGCATCTTCAACACCCTATAAAAGGAAAAAATGAAAAAAAATGAGAGAGCTAACTCAACGGACACAATCCAAATTGTAAGCTCTCTTGCACTTGTATCTCTTTATGTGGACATAAGATTCCAATTACATAATGAATAGCTGATAAAATAAAATATGGTGATTTAAGGAAGAGAACACTAAATTTCACATTCCTATTGAATCACATGAACAGGCTGATAGAAAAATGGCACATTTTGCCAAATAAACATTCAGGCAAAGGAAAAGGGTAATGTGAGACATACAGAACAAAACTACATTAAACTAAAGACTCCATTCAGGAGACTTAAGCCCTAAACAGGGGCTGGTTTTGACAGAGAAATAACTAATGTTTATAAATATTTTTAGTCAAGGATCTTCAGAAGAAATATTTGTGGATGTTAATGCAGGAGTTAACATGCCATAATAGACTATTAATACATTCATTTTGGGTTTAAACAAGCGATAAAAAAAAGAACACTATTAAAAATGCCTAACAACAGGCCGGGCGTGGTGGCTCACGCCTGTAATCCCAGCACTTTGGGAGGTCCAGGTGGGAGGATCACTTGAGGCCAGGAGTTCGAGACCAGCCTGGGCAACATGGTAAAACCCCATCTCTACTAAAAGCACAAAAATTAGCCAGGCATGATGATGCGCCCGTAGTCCCAGCTACTTGGGAGGCTGAGGCAGGAGAATCACTTGAATCCAAGAGACGGAGGCTGCAGTGAGCTGAAATTGCACCACTGCACTCCAGCTTAGAAGACAGAGTGAGACTGTGCCTAAAAAAGAAGAAAAGAAAAAAATGCATAACAAAGAATATGAACATGGATCACATCTCTACCAGAGTTAATCAACTGATGTTCTCTCGCCTAGAGCAAACTGTTGCACAAATGCTGAAAGCTGTACCATACCTGTCTGGTCTTGGCTGAGGTTTCAATGAATGGAATCCCGTAACTCTTGGCCAGTTCGTGGGCTTGTTTTGTATCAACTGTCCTTGTTGGCAAATCACACTTGTTTCCCACTAGCACCATAGGTACATCATCTGAGTCTTTTACTCGCTTAATCTGCTCCCTAAAAACGGGAATATATTATCAGAAAATAAGAAAAACAAGATTAGGCTGGGTGCAGTGGCTCATGCCTGTAATCTCAGCACTTTGGGAGGCTGAGGAGGGCAGATTGCTAGAACCCAGGAGTTCTGAGATTAGCCTGGGCAACATGGCAAAACCCGGTCTCTACAAAAAATATAAAAATTGGGCCAGGTGCAGTGGCTCACACCTGTAATCCCAGCACTTTGGCTGAGGTGGGCGGATCACAAGGTCAGGGTCTGGCCACTAGAGTGAAACCCCATCTCTACTAAAAATACAAAAATTAGCCAGGTGTGGTGGCAGGCACCTGTAGTCCCAGCTACTCGGGAAGCTGAGGCAGGAGACTCGCTTGAACCCGGGAGGCGAAGATTGCAGCGAGCCACGATCACGCCACTACACTCTAGCCTGGGTGACAGAGTGAGACTCCATCCCCACCCGTCAAAAAAAAAAAAAAAAAAAAAGTATATATACACACACACACACACACACACACACACACACACACATATATTATAGCTGGGTGTGGTGGCTCATGCCTGTAGTCCCAGCTAATTGGGAGACTGAGGTGGGAGGATCACCTGGGCCCAGAAAGGTCGAGGCTGCAGTGAGCCATAATTGTTCCACTGCACTCCAGCCTGGGCAGCAGGAAAAAAGAAAGAAAAGAAAGGGAAGAAAGAAAAGAAAAAAAAAAAGGAAAAGGAAAGAGAGAGAGAGAGAAAGAGCAAGAGAAAGAAAGACAAGATTTCAGGAAGGAATAAATGGCTAGGGCAAAAAAGAAATTAGCAAATTTTATGTAGCCCTATTAACTTCTAGTATTTTTGCTTTCTTCTACCACTTAGAGAAGACGTTGTATATGAAGGAGACTGCTTTAGACTTGATGCAACAGCCATCAGGAAGCCATAAGTACAAGCTCACCTTCTACTGGAAGTGGATGGGTATTTTATCCTGACAGATGCCCTAGTTAGGCTCCTGGATTCTCCAAAGAACTTGGCTCTGGATTTAATTGGCAACTAGAAATCACTCCTTAGATTAAGGTCTAAAGTATAAAAAGTGAAGCTCACTGCTGCTAATAACTGGCGTGGCAGTATTTAATGGAAGGCAATCTATCACTTTTGAAGATGGGTGGTGCTCAAACATTTTCTTCAAACAAATTATAGATGAAGCTGGGCATGGTGACTCCCACCTATAGTCTTAGCACTCTGGGAGATTGAGGTGGGAGGACCACTTGACCTAGGAGTCTGAGACCAGCCTGGGTAACCTGGTGAAACCTTGCTTCTACAAAAAATACAAAAATTAGCTGGGCATGGTGGCACATGTGCCTGTGGTTCCAGCTATTCGGGAAGCTGAGGTGGGAGGATCCCTAGATCCCTGAGAGGTTGAGCCCTGAGAGTGTCATGTCACCGCACTCCGGCTTGGGCAACAGAGGTAGACTCCTCCTCAAAAAAACTAAAACAGGCTGGGCACGGTGGCTAACACCTGTAATCCCAGCACTCTGGGAGGCCGAGTTAAGTGGATCACCTGAGGTCAGGAGTTTGAAACCAGTCCAGCCAATATGGTGAAACCCCATCTCTACTAAAAATAAAAATAAAAAAACTAGCCGGGAATGGTGGTGGACGCCTGTAATTCCAGCTACTTGGGAAGCTGAGGCAGGAGAACCTCTCAAACCCGGGAGGCGGAGGTTGCAGTGAGCCGAGATCGCACCATTCTACTCCAGCTTGGGCAACAAGAGCGAAACTCAGTCTCAAAAAAAAAAAAAAGAAAAACTAAAACAAAACATTGTATCTCGAAGCCCAACCTATACAACAGAAAACTAAGAACTGCTCTTAGTAAAGGGAGGCTGAAGCATCTAGAACTCCTGACAACGCCCCCTTCAATGACATGTAAGACACACCACACCTGGGAAAACTATTGCTTTAGATTGTCTTGACCAACACAATCCAACAGTACTTTATGTGATGATGGAAATGGTCTATATCTGTACTGTTCAACATGGTAGCCACTAGTAGCTATTGAGCATTTGGTGGTCAAGGAACTAATTTTTAAATTTTATTTAATCTTAATTAACTATAAATAACTACATACTGCACAGTACTGTTCTAGACTCTACCCTGGATTACCCACAAGATCATGCATCTGAACTACACTCTATTGGCTGTTTGCAAAACTATGCTTGATGGCAGTAGCCTACATTAAGGGATAAGACAGCCTAAAGCACCTGGACCATGTCACTGTTAGGTTACTAGTGATTTTTACATTAAACAAGCCTCTTTGAGGATCCATGGGAAAATTTCCTTCTAGTAGCAATATAATTCTGCTTCTTCTGAGCAACTTAACTGCTTTCAGCATACAGATACTGAATCTTTCAGTTGGCTACTTTCTTTTTCACAACAGTGACCAAATTGTAGTCCACCTTTAGAAAGTCATTGGAGCTTCATGCACAATCACACAATATGCTCATTCCTAAATTTGTTTTATTTCCTTTACCCTATTTTTTTGGTCTCACTTAAGCCTATTTTTCATTAATTTTATCTTGCTCTACTATATGCATTTTCATAAGATGTTTTAAATACTCTTTGGTTTGAGGTAAGGCATACAGAAAAATGAACAAATTTCTTGTAAGAAAGAAATGACTTCTAGAAATTCAACAAACATTTATTAGATGCACGCCACCAAGTGTGGGCATTTTATTAAGTACTGCTATTACTTTTAGACAATAAAAATGGGAAGTACAACAGGTTAGGAAAAGAACACTTGAATTCAGCTTTGGACCAATCTGCTTTTGAGAGCAGACATCTTCACATGGACAGGAAATAAGCCAAGACTCAAGTCTTTAGGCAGAACACTTAAGTTGCATTTACTGTGTGCCAGGCACTATTCTGAGTGATTTGCATATTTATTAAAACTGTAATCTTCACAACAACTCTATGAGGTAGGTATTATTATTTAAATAGAGCTAGGTTTCAATCCAGGTAGAATTCCTATTCTTAACCATTATATTACTCTGTTTAAGAACACTGTGCTAAGAAAAAGGAGCTTTGGGTTTTTGGTCCCGGCTCTGCTACTAATAACAATCCTGACTCCAAAACCTAACAAACCACCTTCTGAACTCTTTCTGATTCTGCAAAATAAGAATATTGTACTAGAATTTTTATGGTCCAATCTAGCTTTGAAACTTTATGGTTCTATGGACAAAGTCTATCTTTATGTTCCTTTGCTTTGTTTTCATCTTTATGTACTCCCTATTTACTTTTTTCTATCATTTTGTTTTTTATTTTTAATTTTTTATGGAGACAGAATCTTGCTCTGTTGATTAGGCTGGAGTGCAGCAGTGCAGTGGAGTGAGCATGCCTCGACCTCCTGAGCTCACGTGATCCTCCAACCTCTGCCTCCCGAGTAGCTGCCACCATGTGTGACTAATTTTTTTATTTTTATTTTTGTAGAGAAAGGGTCTTGCTCTGTTGCCCAAGCTGGTCTCCAACTCCTGGGCTCAAAGTGATCCTCCCGCCTTGGCATCCCAGAGCACTGACATTCCAGGTGTGAGCCACTGTGCCTGGCCCATCTTTTCCATTACATAGTGAAAGATGTTTCTTGGAGATGTTTTCCTCTCTGAAATTCCTTTGTGATCTCCAATTACAACAACTCTGGTTCCGAGTTGTTCCCAGTAGCAAGCTTCACTTATGTATTATCAAACATTATAGTAACAGTATATTATGCAAAATAAATTCCAGTATTAACTTTCAGTAATTACCCTAGATTCTCAATGTCAAACAACCTAAAACCAACTCTTCCTGTAATTAAAAAGCTCTATCTTCCCTAGTGTGTTAACCTCATTTCCCTATAAAGCTTCAGAACACAAAGATCATCCTTTCAGAGAAAACAATGCTCCTAGTACCTGTAGAGGTTAATATCCGCAAATGACTTGCTATTATTGATGGCAAATACACAGAGGAAGCCTTCGCCTGTCCTCATGTATTGGTCTCTCATGGCACTGTACTCTTCTTGTCCAGCTGTATCCAGTATGTCCAACAAACAGGTTTCACCATCTATAACCACCTGTTTTCTGTAAGAATCCTGCGGGTGTGGAGGGTAAGGGAAGGAGGGAGGTTCAATTTTTATTAAAAACCACAGGGAATGCAATGCTATTGTCAAGGTCAAATAAGCCTCTAACTATTCAAGCCCATTTCTGCCTATCTGGTTTGTCCCTCAAATTGCTAATATAAAATCACAAACAAAAAGTATCCAATATCACCCTATGTAAAAGAAAACCCACCAAATTCTATATGCCTGCAGAAAATAAAGATGGTCACTCTGTTCCTGGAAAAGATTAAAAAAACACAGTAACTCAAATGACAACTCTACTGTAGCCAGGAGGCTACAGATTAGGTACCTAGTGTATTTCACTAAGCTATGAACTGTACTATTTTATTTGTGCTGTTTATTTTACTTTAAGAAATCTAAACATACCTTCACCAATTATAACCTGGCCCTATATACATCATTTGTGTTTATGACTAAATAAATACCTTTTGTTTCAGAGAAGGTTATAACACTAAATATTTTTTTTCTCATGACAGAACGTACCTTTGGGAAATATTCCTGAATCAAATTCTTAAAGGTTCCAAACAAGGTATAGTTATGATTAATTTCTCAGGAAGACAGACAGGCATAGTTCATATAAAAAAAAAAACTTTCATTTTGGTTTTATGGCAACAGGCCCTTTACTTGTATTTTAATGTCATCACACTTGGAGAAGTCTCTGGAGTACTGGAAGTGCTCTATGCGGTTATCTGGGTGGTAGCTACATGACTATATAAAAACGCAAAAAGCACTGGGTTCTAGACATAAAATTTATGAATTTTACTTATGTAAATTGCTCAATAAATCATTTAAAAATATTTAATTAAAATATTAAACATATCATGTAAAATATTAAAGCTGTTAAGCTGGAAATAAAGATTTTGCCAAGGGTTAGCAACCAATTTTTTTATAGTTAGTTTGCATCAATTAAACACTAGTAGCCAGATGGTAGGGAGGCCAGGTGTTGATTAAAATAATCTCTAAAGTTAGGCATTTCTAAACTGAACAAAATTACAAAACCATTTGTTTATTTATCTATTTATTTATTCATTTATTTTTTGAGAAGGAGTCTCCCTGTGTCGCCCAGGCTGAAGGGCTGTGGCGTGATCTCGGCTCACTGCACCCTCTGCCTCCGGTTCAAGCGATTCTCCTGCCTCAGCCTCCTGAGTAGCTGAGATTACAGGTGCGTGCCACCACACCCAGCTAATTTTTGTATTTTTAGTAGAGATGGGGTTTCACCATGTTGATCAGGCTGGTCTTGAACTCCTGACATCGTGATCTGCCCGCCTCCGCCTCCCAAAGTGCTGGGATTACAGGCGTGAGCCACCGCGTCCGGCAAAACCCTTTATTTAAAGAGCCTTAGATGCCACTTACTGAAGACAATCTGTACCATGAACCCTCACAATACAATAGAATCTCTAAGTACCATTACATAGTACTTTACCATTCATAAATAACTTAAATATATTAACTTTCCATAACATCCCTGTGTGGTAGGCAGGACAAGTTTATGATAATACATGAGGAAAATGAGGTTGAGAGAGATTCATTTGCTCAATATCACACAACTAAACAATCTCCCATACAGTCTCGCTACTATGGCCTGTGTTTCTCATGTAATAGAGCTGTCATATATGAAGAAACTCACGAATGAACTCAACACTGAGTTTGCAAGTTTACAGAACTGTTAAAAACTGGACGTTTTAGAAACTTCAGCAGCTAATAAAAATGAACTGTTCTCTATAAACACGTTAAGCTTATTGCATAACTGAATGTAGTACCCAAAATAACTTTTACTTTCTCTCCTCTTATTCCTTTAATAAAGAATATAGGTAAAGATGATCTGACACGTGAGAGACAGGGTCAGGTCAGCGGGCTACCACTGGGCCTCACCTCTATGGTGGGATCATATTCATCTACAAAGTGGTTCTGGATTAGCTGGATTGTCAGTGCGCTTTTCCCAACACCACCTGCTCCAACCACCACCAGTTTGTACTCAGTCATTTCACACCAGCAAGAACCTGTTGGAAACCAGTAATCAGGGTTAATCGGCGAGCACCACAGCTAAAGTACTTTAAAGCTTTCTATAATCAATGGAAATGAAAACCCTAGCGTAACCTGCCATTTGGTTCTTAAAGTGACTCGGGAACGCAAAAACACCGGACCAATATCGGCATCACATTTCTGGAGTACAGTTTTCTAGCAACCCCCACCCTTGGCTATTTTTCAACAGTCCTTGGGCCCCGCCCTCGCCTAAGCAATGGAAATCCCCCTTCCTATTACTCCCCGAAGCCTTCTCAGCTCTAGCGGGAAGCCTCCAGGCCGCAACTCCTTCCCATTCTCCCTTCTGCCTCCAAAGATCTCCCCACGTAGGCACCAAATGGAAGGACCCCCGCCCAAGGCCTCTTTGTCTCCAGCTGGTAGATTCTGCTCGATTTCTGGCATCAGTGAAACGCCTGAACATTCCACAGCCCAAAGCCAAACACTATGCATGCGAGAAACTTACCTCAAGCTCCACTGCCTCTGCTTTGGACAGATTCAGGACCACAGCAGGGAAAATTGTTGGAGACCCCGGAACCGCCATGAACAGCCCCCACCAGGGAGCGGCACTTCCGGCCCCGCCCGCTACGTAATCAGTCGGCGCCCCAGGCGCCTGTGTCCCCGCCCCGGCCACGTGGGCCTCCGAACCAGGAGTCATGCGGCAGGCCGCACCCAGACCCGCCCCTCCCACACGGGACGTTTCAATAATGAAAGCGCTAGGTGCTAGTGTCTCAAAAATCAGTAAAACTTTATTCGCTTCCATTCTTTCGCCATTAACAGAAAACTGGAGAAAGCAAAAATGTTTTGTGTTTACAAAGATAAACGGCCTCTTTACCCAGAGATCAAAACCTCAAACGACAAGGGGGAAGATAAAACCGCCCTCCCCCACATCCCCTGAGCTGACCCTTGTCATCTTAGACAAAGCCTTCAGTCCACTGGCCAGGGACCCTGTATATGGCCAATTCAAGAAGAGGGCCAAGAAATCAGACCCATCCATTCCCGTGATATAAAGTTGAACAGAAGCTACACCAAGGGTCAAGTGTCTGTATTTTACAGGACACAGTAACCAGGCGGCTACTTATTAAAAAAACAAGATTCATTTCAGGCACAACTTTTTTATTTTTATTTTTTTTTTTTGTTTTTAAATCAGTAAAAGAAACCGGGTCCTAGAAGCTGCAGTGATCTAAGCAGCAGCAAGTTTGTGCATTCATTTTTTTGTTTTTGTTTAAATATGTTTAAATTATCACACTGCTGGCACTCCTCATTTGCATGAAATTCTGCACCATACTTACTAATTGTAGTAAAGTTACCCCCCAACCCACGAAAAAAAACCTACTCTGTAAGATAATTTTCACTGAAATATAACCAAACTTCTTTAAGTGGATTGTGACAAGATTATAAATGATATGAAAAATAACACTTTAAAATTTGGCCATCAACTTTAAGAAATGGTTTGCCTATACAAATCTTTGTAATTTTTAAAAGATAATATATTCTACCCTCATATGGTCCTCAGAATTAAAGCATAATGAACAGGAAGAAAAAGAAAAAGAACGCAACTGAGTGCTAAGGCAGAACATCTTGCCAGAAGTAATTAATGAAGGTAGAGTATATAATGAAAAGTGCAGAATTTCATAGGGCCAACAAGATAACAGTCTATATTTTTCACTTAACACAGGCGAAGTGGATTTTGCAATTACCAGTTGCGTTAAATGCACCAAATAAAGCTCCTAAAATTGATACTATAAGGCGCCACCTTAAGTTTTCCAGGCTGCAACTGTGCATTATTTTAAAATGGTTTTCTTAAATTTATTTATTTTTTTAAACATAACACGAGGAAGGTGTTAAAACTGGTGTAATAGCTCAATAGAATAAGTATTTCAGATTTCGGGAGGGATGAAGAAGGAGATATTCAGAACCCTTCACCAGATTCCCCCCAACTTGATCATATTGGATTAATGATGTGCTTTGTGGATGTGGTTAGTCAATGACACCAGCTTGACGGATCTTTCTTTCTGCACCAAACCCCTGTGGGGGGGGAAAAAAAACCCTGCAGTTAATGATTTGAGTGCACAACAATCACGGTACATTCACTATTCCGAAATGAAACTACAAAAGCATTATTTTTAATCATCTTATGTACTACTAATTCTTTTCTAGAGGAGAAAATCCACAGTAAGCCCTCCTGACCCATTACCTAAACTATCTATCTTCAGAGCATCAAGAAAAGAAATGTGCTTCTTACTGTAAGCAACCATTAGGTTACGGGCTGAACCAATGTGTAGAAAGTCCTAACTAGTTATAAGCAATATGCAAGTCTCCCTGCTTCATTTCCTGACCTATAGTTTAAATAGGACCACATATTGTATGTAGGTCTATCAGCTGGCCTCCCCCAAGCCTTGTATGCCCTCATACCATTGAGTTATCTGGTCCCCTTGGCTGACGAAGAACCATTAGGCGAGGAGCACTGGCATCATCCAGAGTGATGTTCTTCAAGCGATTGACCAACCGATCAGGTCGAGGAGCTGCAACAGCCTTGGGGCCCTCACTGTAATGAAGTCAAAAGACGAGAATAAACCACACTTGGTAGGCAGACAGCAAGCACTTGCAAAGGAGTGTGTTTTCCACCTAACTGCCCAAATGACTCACTTTTAATGACGGGACTCTTGCCTCATCTACCTAGCTAGAAAGACAAGATAGACAAGTTTGTTTATGTATTATTATCCCCAACTCAAGGTTCCAGCTTAATAGGAATGGAAGGAATCATTTGCAGACCCTAGACTTGAATGCAATCAGAATGACCCATTCCACAGATGCATAAAAAACAAGGTAGCAGATGTGGTGGCTAACACCTGTAATCCTAGTGCTTTGGGAGGACAGGGCAGGAGGAACACTTGAGCCCAGAAGTTTGAGACCAGCCTGGGCAAAATAGTGGGACCATGTCTCCACAAAAAATAAAAGTGGCTGGGTGTGGTGGCGCATGCTTGTAGTCCCAGCTACTCAGGAAGCTGATGTGGGAGAATTGCTTAGGCCCAGGGGGTTGAGGCTGCAATGAGTTGTGATAGCGCCACTGCACTACAGCCTGGGTAACAGAGTCAGACTGTGAGACTGTGTCTCTGGGCAGCAGAGAAGCAAAGAGGCATTATGAATCAGGATGACTAAAGTATTAGAATTTTAAGTAGCATATAACCTAGAAATGACTTAATGGAAGGAAAGGAATTTGGCAAAAATTTTAAAAAACATGTACTACACAATCTTTTTGTATTAGACTAGAAGTAGGAAGTAAATAAAAAGTGGCAAAAGGGGAAAAAACAAGGCACAGAAAAGTAAAGAAATGTGATAAAACAGAGACTACAGAAGTTGAGACACTCCAGGGTAGTTACTAATCAAACCACAACAACAACTCACCAGACTCGCCAAACATTACAGGCGCTGCACTTGCCAGTGCGCTGATTAAGAATCACTGAGAACTCCACCTCATCTCCTGCCTGTAGCTCAATGCCATCCTGAACTTCTTTCACATGGAAAAAGAGCTTCTTGCTATCTCCTACTTCATAGTTAATGAAGCCAAACTGGGGGAAAAAAAAAAAAAAAAAAAAAAAAGTAGGTAAAAAAGAGAGGACATGCCACACCTCACTCTGAGTGAAGCACAATGCCTGCCCCTATATAAAAGGATGTATAAAACATGATATTAATGTTGATACTCCAGTCCAGCTGCCTGTGGCAAAACCTGTCAGGGAAGAAATGTATCTTTGAAAGTGCCATTCACTATATCACAAACTTGAACCAAACAAATAAAAGTTGCCTTGTTCCTTAATACATTATGAACTAAGCTTTTTGATTTAAGCAAACTCATCAGGAAGTTGTTACTTCAACATACATATTGTTTGGATCCCCTCTAGAATTAAGCTGGGTTATAGCAGTATATGAAGCAGCCATACAAAATGTTATTCTCTGTACTGATGACGAAAAACATTATGAGGACTCAGATTTCCCTGAGATCTCAGTAGTAAGACTAAGTCTGTTTGCCCTAAGCTTATTTTTTAAGTACTTTCGAACACGGTTTCTGTGTCTGATATGCAAAAGAAGTTCTAAGCAAAAGTGTACAAAACCATACAGTCCTTCTATTCTGGAAATCTCACCCCAAACTTATTTTCCCCATTGCGTAATGTTAGTTACCAATACCAATCTTACTTTCTCATTGCTAATATAGTCACTTTTTTGTGTAGTTTTCTGTTTTTATTAAGCTACCTCAAATGACTGAAAAAAGGTAAAGTAGAAATACAAAAACGAATGAATGTTGATGATTTCCCCTTGGCTGAAAAAATTTGAAGGTTCTGGTTACCAACTCATAGAAGGATCAAATTCAGATACAGAGATGCTGGCACTTACCTGATCTTTCACACATTCCACTGTGGCCCTACGCAGGGGTGTGATGTTGTAAGCCATAGTTTGTGCATTTTGGCCCAGGACACACAATTGGAACTTGACGCTCTCCCCTTTCTGCAGGCAATCCCCTTTGTTGGCCATCCCAACGATGCCAAATGGATAGACCTCACCTTTCATATCGCCTGTAAAACAGGTACAAAGTTTAAAAGCTAGTATTTCACAACAGTCCTCTGCTGATGATCCTAGAAAGTTTATATAGTTGCTAAAAATGTGTTATGTTACCTAAAATATATATATATCTATTTTTAGTACTCAGAAGTTTCACCTTAAAGCTTAAATGAAATTCCAAATGTTAAATACTACCATGGAACCAAATGAGAATGTCACAGCTCATCAATACTTTATTAGCTGATGAACAATTTTAAACTGCATTTATAAATTAAAAAAAAAAAAACACAAAAGAACAAAAAACTGTCATTTACAATCCCATTACCTAAATTTTAAGCACTATGGGTTGCTAATAATATTCACAGGACTATCTTCTTCTCAAGTTCACAATATGAGCCAACCAGCCAAAAATATTTTTGTCCCATACTCAATCGGCCAGTAAACAACTAGGCAGGCATAGGCAAAAACAATTTAGATAAACCTGACACCCCATCTCTTTTTTATGTTCCAATTCTGGTTCCCTCATAGGTTCCTTTTTCCAGATCAGAGATCAAAAACCATTTTCCTAAAGGGCCAGATAGTATATGTTTTAGGTTTGCAAGTCATCCTGTCTAACCAACTCTGTTGTTGTAGTGAGAAAGCAACGAAAAACAGTATGTAAACAGATGGTTGTGGCTGTGATCACAAAAAAAGGCCACCATGTATGCTGAGCTCTGCCCTACAGTATAAAGTTGCCTGGAGCCCAGTGCAGGCTACAGATATAAACTATGCCAAAGAATTCAGCTGCCTAACAATTCAGCATCCAGGCAAATGTACTCGCTCTGCCGCCCAGACTGGAGTGCAGTGGCGATCATGGCTCACTGCAGCCTTGATTTCCTGGGCTCAGGTGAGCCTCCCACCTCAGCTCCTGAGTCACTGGGACTACAGGCACCATGACTAATTTTTGTATTTTTTGTAGAGATGGGTTTTTGCCATGTTGCCCAGGCTGGTCTCAAATTCCTGGGCTCAAGTGATCTGCCTGCCTTGGCATCCCAAAGTGGTGGGTTTACAGGTATGAGCCACCAAACTTGGCCTTTTTTTTTTTTTGAGACAGAGTCATGCTCTGTTGCCCAGGCTAGAGTTCAGTGGCATGATTCAGCTCACTGCAACTTCTGCCTCCCAGGTTCAAGGGATTCTTCTGCCTCAGCCTCCGAAGTAGCTGGGATTATAGGCACCCACCACCATACCTGGCTAATTTTTGTATTTTTGGTGGAGACGGGGTTTCACCATGTTGGACAGGCTGGTCTCGAACTCCTGACCTTCAGGTGATCCGCCTGCCTTGGCTTCCCAAAGTGCTGGGATTACAGGTGTGAGCCCCTACTCTCGGCCCCAGCTGACTTTTTATTTTAAATACAGCAACCAAAAAACTTTGAGGAGATAATCCGAAGAGATCAAGTCATGAGGAAGAGTGATTAGAGGAAGCTGGTCTGACCTCATGCAATATCAATAATTACCACTTATGATGCACATACTGATTCATACTTTATAGAACCTTCTAAGGCTGAAGGTATTACCATTTTAAAGATGAAGAAACTGAGCTAATAAAGATTTAAGTTATTTGTCCAAGATTATAATGCTAGAACAGTGTCCAGATCTATGTCTGCCCAACTTTAAAAGTCTTAGTATAAGTTACAGTTGTGTTACTGAATAAAAGAGCTAGTGCTTACCAAGTGGGAAAATGTAATCTGTCTAGTCCCAGGCTTAGAGATGCCTAAACAAAACCCTTGCTTTGGACTATATCCCACAGCCAGTGCTGAAGAATGAGTGGACTGGGAAGTGGGGATGCAAAAGGAAGTAAAAGCAGCATGTTAGGAAGAGGTGGAAAGGCAATTTGATATCATATCATGAGTCAAAGTAGTAGTCTATACTCCCATGGCCTTTTCAGGGGTGTGCTGTCATGGCATTTGTTTAAAAATTCATATTTAGAGGTGGGGGAATAGTGGTTTTATGTAAAACAGAAATTCTAAGAATCCCATGTGGTAAAGGAATAGGTTATCAAGGTTCATTTCCTTCTCCCAAATGACCTGCTATTCACCACTTTATGTTCGCTGACTCTTAGATGATGCAAGGACTTTATTTTCTTTGTAAACCAAGCCATCATCTTTGGCTGGAATACTCAAGCCTTCTCATCTACTCCACCATCATGTAACTCTGCTATCCTAATCATCTACAGAGTTCTCTCCTATTTCTATCGTGTATTTATTTTATGCATACAGATCACACAAAGTTGGTCTTTCTGATGGTGACTGCTAGAGGAACAGTTGCACTGAACTCTGGGAATTCTTGAAGATAGCAGGGAGAAAAAACAAGAAAGTAGAGAATGAAAGGAACCCTGACCTAGAAACGAGAAATAGGATCCTCATAGAACTCTAGCTATTAAGAAACAGATTATGCACATATGTGTAGTCTGGTGGGGGGGGGGGCGCGGGGTGGGGGGCAGAACAGTAAACTTTTACAGGAAGCAAAAATACAGAACTGAATGGTTACCGATCTAAATACTAGTGAAGGAATTGAATATTTGATCATAACACTCAACATTAAATGTTTTGGTATCAGATTTTGTTCTTAGGTCTATCTCAATATAACTCATAGTTGCTCATGTATCAGTCATGTGCTCACAAAGCAGTCATGTTTTCACTACTTAAATCCAGACTGACCTCATTTTCAAAGGGTATGAAAATAAGCAAGCATGAGAGAGGTCACTTTTCCTTAATTCAGTTTTAACCTAAAAACAACTGCAATGAGCACGGTATTTTAAAACTTTATAGGTGCTCATCTGAAGTTATGGCAAATTTCTAACAGCCTGATAGTGATGATCCTTACCCTCCTCCACAATCTCAATCATTCCTTGGTACTCAGTCTGTGTTGGATCAACACTCCTCAGGGGGCGAATTACTTTGCCAGAGTAAATGGTGGGATCAGCTTCCTCAGTAATGCCATTCACTGCAAAACAAAGGCATGTGCATCTTTCAATTTTATTTCATCTCTACTGTACAGAAAGACAAGCAAGCAACAAATAACACAGATGTTAACAGGGTAGCTTGGCTGCCTGCTATTGAAATGGGGTAGGGAACCCGAAGCCAAGTTCTATTTTTCAAAACAGCTGTTGGACTTTAAATACTTCTCAACTACCAAAATGCCTGCTTTTCCTAAATAGAATTGTTTAAATAAAATTGTTTAAGGAATTAAGAAGTATTCCATAAATAAAACATGCCTTGATCTCTTACTTTTTCCAGGTGACCCTATGTCACTTTTTAAGAAGCCTTTCCTGGTCTCCAAAATGCAAATCCCAATACTTATATACTGTCCTGATTCATCCTTATTACATGCATTACTGTCTTTCTAAACATCATATACAGTATTTTACACCTCGTCTGCCCCAACTGGGACTGTCTGCCCCCAGTTCCACCAAAAAATAAGGTCAATGAATGCAGGGATGTATCTGATTTCTTCACTGCTGTATCCCCAGTGTCTAAAACATAACACACACTTAAGAGTTTAGATGAGAGCCAGAAATAAGCTGCAGGTCTTTTAAAGTCAGAGATCCTAAATTACAATTAATTTTCTTCACTTCCCATTATTTTTCACATTTAGATTCATTCCTCTTCAAAACGGTCTTCTAGGGAAATGCTTCTCTTCCCTACTCCATGGAGATGTATACGTATCATGACGTTATTTTTGGTTTTGTGAGACAGTCTTGCTCCATCACCCAGGTTGGAGGGCAGTGGTAGGATCATGGCTCACTGCAGTCTCAACCTACCAGCACAGGCGACCCTCGCACCTCAGCTTCCCAAGTAACTGTGACTACAGACATCCACTACCCACAGCTGACTATCTTGGGGTTATTTTTTTAAAAGACAATGAATTGAAAATATAAAGCAAATTACCTAAAATATCTAGGCCAGTCCTTCTCAAACTTCAGTGTATACCAGAATCACGTAAAGGACTTATTAAAACAGAATGCCCACCCACAGAGTTTCAGTAGGTATGGGACAGGGTCAGAGAATATATATTTCTAATAAGTAACCAGGTGATGCTGCTGTTTTAGGGAATCGCACATGAGAATGACTGATGGAGAATAATTAGGCCTCATCTCCTTCTACTACTCCATCCTTTATCTCCCACTTCAAAGCACAGGCTGAATGAGAAGTCACAATTTATTACCTGAGTGTGTTTTGTTCACTTTTTCTGCACTGACTTTGTTGCCTTTGCCTTTGGACAAGCTATACTCGACCATGTCCCCCAGTTCCAGGCTATCAACATCACCAGAGAACTCACTAAGGAGAAAGGAAATGACATTTAACTAAACATTACCATAAACATCAACAGTAACAGGCAGCCTTTATTTTACAGTAACAGTCATGGCATGGCATGCTTATTCATGTTAGACACCATTTTAAGTACTTTCTATGTCTTGACTCATTTAATCCTTTATCCCCATGAAGAGGTAACATTATCCCTAACTTCAGGATAATAAAACTAAAATACCAAGAAGTTATTTGGTAAAAATTACACAGGTATAAAGTGGCAGGGCCTGGACTCAAAAGCTGAACCGTCTGGTTCTAAGAGCCCCCCCTTTTTTTTTTGAGAGAGAGTCTCACTCTGTTGCCCAGGCTGGAGTACAGTGGTGCAATCTCAGCTTACTGCAACCTCTGCCTCCGAGGATCAAGTGGTCCTCCACATTGGCCTCCTGAGTTGGTGAGACTAAAGGCATGCACCACCATTTTTTTTGAGATGGAGTCTTGCTCAGTCGCCCAGGTAATTTTTGTACTTTTTGTAGAGATGGAGTTTCACCGTGTTGCCCAGGCTGGCCTCGAACTCCTGGAATCAAGGGATCCACCTGCCTCAGCCCCCAAAGTGCTGGGATTATAGGCATGAGCCACCACACCCAGTCAGACCCCCTACTCTTAACCACTGTATTATACACCAAATGGCCAACCTTATGGTACCAACACGTAAAACAAGAAGGCACAGGCCTACTTCTTTTGGCCACGTGCTCTGTATATAGAGATCAGTGATTAACTTCAGTTTATATCATGGCATAATTCTACAAATACGAAATCTGGGCCTCAACAAGTATAATCAATCAATACTAAATGTTTTTTATTGCAACAGCAAAGAATAGATGGTAAGCTAGCTGTAAGTTCCTGAAAGTCACACCTTACCTGTAATGGAAAAAGATTTCCTTATCATGATTGGCTGTTTCAATAAATCCAAAATTATCCTTCAGAGTTGCCACATAACCCAAGAGCCTCTTTGAGTTAGAATTACGACCTAAAAGTCGCACACAAGTTGCAACCTGCTGTCCAGGCCTCTGTTTGTCACTAATACTAAATTCAA
Source organism: Macaca fascicularis (assembly GCF_037993035.2). NCBI lineage: Eukaryota > Metazoa > Chordata > Mammalia > Primates > Cercopithecidae > Macaca > Macaca fascicularis. Next base: position 119,646,020 of record NC_088375.1, on the reverse strand, counting down.
CCTGTGAAAATTAAGGGTGCTCATTAACACCATATCACTTCCACACCAATGTCCTTAACTCAGAAAACAAGACCTATAACTCCCCCAGCGCATGCTTTTCATTCCAAATATCCTTTGTAATTACTCCAGTGGAATTGATTTTCACCAAAACATTTATGTCTCATCCCATTTTTCACAAAGGATCAGAGTTTTGTCTTTCAGTCTGTATTTCTTATAGATTCTTAATTTCTTTAGAGGGCTATCCAAAAACCATAGTAAGTATGAGAAATAAAAAATGAACAGCAATGTAAAATCTTTGGTGTGCTTTTACTTTGATAATGTTTCAGTAGTAACTGTTTTAACTTTCTTACCAATAACAACTTTATTTAAGCATGTTTCATCTGACGTTTAAACAGCTAGATTAACAAGGCTGTGATTAACAAAGAGCTTGACAGACACTGTTTTAATAAGCTGCTTTCAAATAGGAAGATAATAATGTATTTCTCTTAAACACAAAATATACTTCAGCAAAACCTGACAAAATCTGAAGAACCATCCTGCAGGATTTATGATTAAGATGACAACTCTTAACCCTCTCTCGAATAAGCAGAATTATCTTGCCTTATCTCCTATTTGAGGAGAAGTAGATCCTTCCACATCCTTGGCTTGAAAAGCAATAGTCAGTTTCACCCCACAGTCATCATAAGCAATAATGCCATCCTCAGCCTCCTAAAGAGATGCAGTCAAAAATAGAATGAAAACAATCTCAAGAACAAAAACCAATAAAAGCAACTACAGTTCTTACAGATTCTTGAGCCAAAGGATTGATACAGCTGTAAAAATGTCTTATTCCAGGGTTTTCTAATAACAGATTATTCATATGAATAAAAGGTAGTCTTGCCTTAAGACTAGCTCAGTCTGCTGTAATTTTTGTCTTTTAATCTTAAGAATCTAATTTTTGCTATTGAGGAGAAAAAAGCTTACTGAAAATGTTTAATACACCTACGCTCCTCATAGCCAATCAGAAATTAAACTGGGCATGTTACTTCCAACGAAGCAGAAATTCTATAGGGCAAGAAGCTTTAGTATTTTCTAAAGAAGCTGCCGAAGTATCCTCTTTTAGTAGCACACAGCACCTTGCACGGTATTTAATACGTAACGTCAATCATTATACTTAATGCAGAAGAATTTGGTATATGATCTAGTACAGTTCAAGCACTTGATATAAAGTAGGTGATTAAAAATTATGACATACCAGTATTTCAACAATTGTTTTAATACCAGACTTCAAGGAGAAGCAACATTTCAATCGTCTTACATGTAAGAATGATTAACTCTTAAAAAAGTCTAAGTGCTGGTCTGAAGGTAGCGAGTTATCTTGATTATTCAGTCCGTTACAGATCGAACTTCCTTGTTCTACTCTTTCCCCCCTTCTCACTACTGCACTTGACTAAAAAAATAAAAAACAATAAAATTCTAAGAAAGTTCAGGTGTGTCGTATTGAATCATACACGTGAAGTAACGACAGTGTACAGCAACTACATAAATTATACTGATTTTATGGTTTCAACATTTCTATGGAGATAATGCCCACATCCCTACTCTAGCCCTGACTTCCCTCCTCAACTCCAGTCCTCATTACAAACTATGACATATTCAAAACCACTTCATTTTCCTCTACCAATCACACTCCTTCCATAACTGTTATAGATTTACTGACCACTTACAACATTACCAGGTATTATGTATTATCAAATTAATCTTGTACAAAATTATCTCCAAAGTTTCTCTTTTCCCTCATTTTACAAATTGGGAAAATCTGAGGAATTAAGTAAACCTTACCAAGGTTACAAAACCCAGCACAAAATAACCCAGAGGATTTGAGTTTGGTTAAGAACAATGTCAGTGAATTCAGGTCTGACTCCAAAGTCATCAACTTTTCCACAACCAAACTCAAAAGTTTACTGTTCACCTTTTGCTCTTAACTCATCAACTTCGACATCCAGTCAACAGCTGACAATATACTATACATCAAATATATTAGAGATAGGAGAATCCCTGCCCTGAGGGAGTCCAGTGCAGCAGAGAGATTCATAAACTGGTAAATGTTATATACTGTAAGAAGCACGATGACAGAGGATTTACTAGCTAGGGTGTTGTTGGACTAACAAAAAAAACAAAACACAAAAACGGCAGGAAGAGTCTCACACAAAGGCTCTCTTCAAGCCAGTTTTGCCACACATTTGGGAAGCAGAGCTATTAAAAATAACCCCAACTGAAGTTATTTTTATTTTTGTTAACAGTATCATCTGTCACATGTGAAATTCCTATTATGAGCTAGGTATTTTGAGGGCTTTTTAAACTATTACACAATCATTTTTGAAACTTAAAAACTGAAGCTCAGAGGTAAAATAATTTCCCAAGCTACAGTAAGTGATAAGCAAGATACTAGCCTTGCTCTTTCTGCCTAATAGTAATTATTAAATTACAACATGACTGACTTTCCAGTATCTCTTATGTACCTTCACTTGTCTATAGCCACTATCTCTGTGCCCAGTTCAAGGACTACCTTAACTATCCGAGTAATTTCATAGTAATCCTTTTCATCTTTTGTCTTTTTCCATCCCATCTAGGCTTCATATTGCTGCCATTACTCTCCCAAAGCACATACCTAATGTCATTATCTAAAAGAGATCTTTTCCTTTAAGTACAGAACAAGGTCTAAATTTTTTTTTTTTAATTTTTGGAGACGGAGTCTCGCTCAGTCGCCCAGGCAGGAGTGCAGTGGCAGAATCTCAGCTCACTGCAAGCTCCGCCTCCCGGGTTCACGCCATTCTCCTGCCTCAGCCTCCCAAGTAGCTGGGATTACAGGCACGCACCACTGCGCCTGGTTAATTTTTGTATATTTAGTAGAGACAGGGTTTCACCATGTTAGCCAGGATGGTCTCGATCTCCTGACCTCGTCATCCACCCATCTCAGCCTCCTAAAGTGCTGGGATTACAGGCATGAGCCACCGTGCCCGTCAACAAGGTCTAAATTCTTTAGAGAAGCAATCAACACCCTCTCAGTCTAGCCGGATCCTGATTTTTCATCCTTATTTCTCCTAACCTCCCTCACCAACAAAAACCCATACACAAAACCCCCCAAAAAATTCCTGTCAGACTAGTTACTCATTGCTTCCTAAAGAAACCCTGAATTTTTCTCATCTGTACTTTTACTCTGTGAATAATGCTCTTTCCTGTCTCCATCTATTAGTGAAACCATCCCATACCCTACCAGTTAATTTTCACCAGAGCACTATCGCTGACCTTCAATAGCAATATTTTATATTCTGTATGAATTACTTGTTTCTATAAAACTCTCTCAATTTGTTATTAACTTGAAAGGAGAATTCATCTCAGACATCTTTATATTTCCTGTTCAGGGGATTTTTCAATAAAATGAAGTTTAAATGTGTGAACTGAGGATACCCAACTTTGAAAGTTTTAAATTGCCTGGAAGACAGTACTATCATTTTATATAATTGGTTCTCTACTTGGAGTGAGTTTGCCTCCCAGGGGACATTTGGCAATGTCTGGAGACATTTTTGGCTGTCGTAATGGGAGATAGGGAAAAGGGATCAGAACACCAACTTCCAGTGGGTAGAGGCCAGAGATGCTGCTAAACATCCCATTCCCCACAGTAAAGAATCATTCATCCCAAAATGTCAATAATCCTGAGGTTAAGAAACCTTACTTTGTTTAGTTCACTGTTAATATGACAGAGAATTCTGAAAGAGACAAACTCTGCTCATTATATGTGCTCCATTAACTATGTGCCGTTAAAGCAGAAGAGGAATAAAGAGCTACAAAAATAATTTGGATTACGCAAAACCTACCTTCTCTTTGCCTTTATTTGGGCTAGTGGTTTTAGGGTTGGAAAAAGTGGCTTCTTTTTCTACCGTGCCCAGAAAACGGTGATCTGAATGGGAATGAAACGAAACCGTGCCCTTGGGAAGTTTCTTAATCCTAATAGCATGATTTCTTTGAGCAGAGAGCATATCCTAAAAAATGATAAAACAAAATTAACTTTCAATTGAAAAAGAAAGCATCAAGAAACACCTCCCAAGTTTTCTCAAAAACAACTCACAGGAACCACAGTAAACTCTACTTCATCTGCAATATGGAGCTGGTTCCCATCCAGAATTTCACTGAAGTGGAAGAACATACGAACATCACGATCCACACATTTGATGAAACCAAAACCATCTCTCATGGCAGCAATCACACCCTGAAACCCAAATAATATTTTCACTGGCTGTGAAATTTGTCAAGTAAGGCAACATTCAACTTTACAACCACCATCAAGTTAAATTCATCAGGAATTTTCTCTGATGTGACACAAATATTGTATCCACATTTGAACTGTTCTCACTTAAGTACAAACTCATTGCTTTCAACAAAGTAACCTGAGCAATTTTCTAAGACTCCCCAGTTGCTACTTCCTGGCAAATATGCACTAGAAAAAATCACCACATTTGAACATAAACACATGAACACCATGTATTTCATAAAAGCCCACGCCTAATGACAATATAATTTCCAGAAACTTCACTAATTTAGAGACCATAATTCCAAAGTAGACAAAGGCAATTCTCTAGTTTCTACCTCAAAAATTGCATGAGTTTAGGCCCAGGAAAGAGTTAAAATTACATCTGAAGAATAAAACATACAAAATCTTTTCTCCTGTTTTTTTTTTTTCCTTCTTACTAAATTATCAGCTTTGTAAGGGCTATTGTATCAACAGTACCTGGAACATGGTAGGTACTCATGTTTAATGAGACAATGAACACAAATTATCAATCTGCTATTTTATTACATACTACATATTTGCTCACTGCAGAAGTAATTCTGTAAGTTTTAAATATGACCTAAACAATATTCTGACATTTAATCCTTGCTATGTCCTGATGGTAGCCAAGTTATATTTTCCATACTGTAAAGCAAAACAGATCTTGCCTTTGAAAATGTTAAAAAAAAAAAAAAAAATCACGCATTCAGACTTACAAACTTTTAAAGTTAAATACACTATGTCAAATACAATCAGTTCTTCAAAGGCAAAGGATCAAAAAAACCTCAAGAAACTTAAATTTTCATTCAATGTACCCAGTTCCACTGACAACACTGAGTTACAGTGTAGATGGTATGATCCCAAACATAACTAAATGTAAATTATGTCTGAGAAAGTGAATTCATAAAACATGTTTGGGAAATAATTCTGGTTGGTATAATGCCACTCCCAGACACAAACTCTTTAAAAACAATTTGCAAAGTTCTGCCAAAACGAAACCTTTTTGACTCTGGTTTAATTGCGAGCTTGTCCAAACTGTGGCCTAGGACAGCTCTGAACATGGCCCAACACTACAAATTCTTAAACCTTCTTAAAACATGAGATGTTTTTGCAATTATTTTTTTGAGACAGAGTCTCCCTCTGTCACCCACGTTGGAGGGCAATGGCATGGTCTTGGCTCACTGCAACCTCTGCCTCCCGGGTTCAAGCAATTCTCCTGTCTCAGTCTCTTGAGTAGTCAGGATTACAGGCGCCCACCACCACACCTGGCTGACTTTTTCTATTTTTGGTAGAGATGGGGTTTTACCATGTTGGCCAGGCTGGTCTTGAACTCCTGACTTCAAGTGATCACCTGCCTCGGCCTCCCAAAGTGCTGGGATTACAGGTGTGAGCCACCACGCCTAAGATTTTTTTTTTTTTAAAAGCTCATCAGCTATCATTGGTGTTAAGTGTATTTTATGTGTGATCTAGTGTCTAGATCATGGGTGTCCAATCTTTCGGCTTCCCTGGACCACATTGGACAATTGTGTTTCCTAAAAACAGAAACCATCACTGATTAAATGTCTTAGGAAATAGTTTGGGAAAATCTACTTTCTACAATGATGAACTTGAATTTTCTTACTCTTCATATTAAGGGCCAGAGAATCACTGACTCTAACAATACCTTAGTAATCCTGTCCAGATTTCCATTCAAAAATTTTTTCACATATATTTCCAAGATAACTGCCAGAGATAACCCAGACTAATCAAATGTGTATGATTCTTAATCACCTTAACAAGGTAAATGCCCATTAGGGTCATTTAACTTAAAAACATTTTTAATTTAGTAGTATAAACTTGAATATAACATTGGCTTTCACATATTAGATACACATCCAGGAATATCCAACACTTACCATTTCTCGGGCTTCATTAGTGAACTGAAATGTATTTGACAGAACTTCTATATTGGTTGCTCGTTCTAATTTGTCACGTCGGTCTGTTGAAATATTAAACCTAACATGGTCACCTTCCAGCAGGGTCACCTTGGATTTCGTATCTTTGTCTCCAAAGGGAAGTTCTTTAGGGATCACAAAGTCAACTTTGATGCGTCCTGGCAATGGGTCATTCTGATGAGAAGGAAAAACGATTTTAGCTGGAGATTTCTCATCCTTCCTAGTTCTAAGTCAAACAAGAAGAACACATAGTAAACCCATGTTATTTTTAACATAGTTTCCTGAAGCGAAAAAAGGTGTTGACAACATAAGTCCAATGTGAAAGCTTCATGGTCTATGGTCACATGAGTCAACCATAAAATTACAACACTGCTATTAAGACCCTGTACTCTGGTACCAAAAAATTTTATTTAAGGAATTTTCCCAGCAATGACACCATTTGTGTCTTCAGCTTCCCCACAAATAAACTGGAGGGGTGGGGCAGGGGCAGAAGAGGGAACAAATGTACACTTGAACTGCAGTCTAATCCAATCAGGTGCGTTCCAATTTAATTAGCATTTTCTTCTTTGGTCTTTTCTCATCACCCAGTAAAAAAAAAAAAAAAATACATATTTGGCTGGGTGAGGTGGCTCATGCCTGTAATCCCAGCACTTTGGGAGGCCGAGGTAGGTGCATCACAAGGTCAAGAGATCGAGACCATCCTTGCCAACAGGGTGAAACCCCGTCTCTACTAAAAAAAAACAAAAATTAGCTGTGCGTGGTGGCGCATGCCTGGAGTCCCAGCAACTCCTGAGGCAGGAGAATCGCTTGAACCCGGGAGGCGGAGATTGCAGTGAGCTGAGGCTGTAATGAGCTGAGATCGCGCCACTGCACTCCAGACTGGCGACAGAGCAACACTCTGTCTCCAAAAAAAAAACAAAAAAAACCACAAAACACCAAAAAACATATTATGGGATGTAAATCTGGTTTCTCTTTTAGTTTAACTATACATAACAAGAGGTACTTAGTTGTTCCACTATCATGTTAACTGAGTAAGATAAAATTTCAGTATACCATACCATATTATTCTATTACTACTGAGGCGAAATAGGACTCTCCTGGAAAAGATTATTTACCTGGTTTTTACTGGGTACTTTTGGGATAACTTTGGTTACAGTTCCTTCAAAATGTTCAATGCTGATATCTTCAAAAATGACTGTTCCTTGAGGCAATAGTCTGACATCTGTTGCAACTTCTTTACCCTAAATCAGAAGGGGTTGGAGGTGGTGGGGGCACAGGGGAAGGAAGAATCACATAATTTTAAGTGTTTCTTAAAAACATAAACCACTGCTGATCTTAAAAGTCCAAAGATCAAGTTAACTATCTTACATTTCTGTCCTTGATTGTGAATTCCACATCATCACCAGGCTGTAAGGTTTCTAAGTCACCCTTAAATTCACTATAGTGAAAGAATATCTCTTTTACAACATCACCTCTTTCAATAAAGCCAAATGCCTCCTGAAGCAAAACAAAAAACCAAGAACATTATTACCACTCTGTACAAATTTAGGATTACAACTTAAAACCAATAATTTTTGTAAAATTATACTGTAGTCACAATAGTATAATTTGGTACAATCTAATATTATCAATTAAACAGCCAATTTTAAAGAAGACAATGTATTAGCAACCAAGGAATTTTAAGAGACTACTTTTGAGGCTAACAGTGAAATATTTTTAAAGGGAAAAGATAAAAAAGAAAAAAAAAAAAAGTCTGGAGTTTGAAGTACAACACTTCAAATGGCCAAAGAAAAACTCAAGATTCTCAAATTTAATACTTACCTTCATGGCACAAACTACTCCCTGACAGCGGGCTTGTTTCTTTTTCAACAGCATAATGTTGCGAGCACTTACAGCACCAGTACTAGAAAAAAAATAATTGCAGGGAGGAGGAATGAAACACGGGTTAAAAATGTATTGGCTTGCTTAGATATGAGTTTAAAGAAACTAGTTTCCTGGGGCTTCAATAATTCTATCATCACTAAGAATAAATACAGGGTTTATGACATTTGATTACTTTCATATGGCTTTATATGCAAAGGACTTTAACTCCTTAGCCTTCTACATTTGGCAAATATATATATAGGTCAGCTTTCTCTAGGACTGTTGTTGGAAGATTTGTTTTTACAAACTTACACATGGGTGCATGATGTTCTACTGTTTTTCTATTTCAACAAAAGAACTGAAATAAAGCCACAAAGCGAATGCTACCAAACATGGGGAACACTAAAGTTTTATAAAAGGTACTGGTGACACACAGATAAATAGGAGATGGTCTCTATTTTCAGTGAGTGCTAAACTTAGTAGCTATCTCAATTATTTCTGAGTAAACAACAGCCATAAAAGTTGAGCAAATGAAGTGATTTTAAGAGAACTTGCTATGCTTTTAAAAGTAATGATATTCACCGCCATTGGAGAATGGAAACAAGTTAGAGACACCACATGTTGCTTTTATGCCCTCATTTTTGTGCAGCAGCGATGTAAATTCAATTTTAAGATAACATAGACTATATAAGACATAATGGTACTGTTAGTCTAAATGTTTTAAGAGAAGACCTATATACCAAGCAATTACTTCCCTTAATTTTTCATGGACAAATAACCCAAAATGTGTTTTTTATTTAAAAAAAAGTTACAGACTAACAAAGACACCAGAAAAATTCTACCTGCTTTTGTAACTTACTGCAGTGAAAAGGCTTTAGAATCAGATGGGAATTTAAATGCCTGCTATTTAAAAGCAGTACGAATGTCGACAAGTAACTTTGTGAGAACTTATACCTCATTTTACAGATGAAAAAACTTACCAGGTAAGGCTGTTCTGAGACTAACAACTATATAAATTGAGGCCTTCAGACTGTAATAATAACCATACCTACAATGCAATCTGATTCCTTCTAGACTTGCCAAGAAAGAGAGAAGGTTCAAGGCAGATAATCCTTAGGATTATCTGCTCTTAGGACTTTTCCCTCCACATGCTACTGGAAAGTACGTTACTAGCACTTTCTCCAACTTTCTATTTTAATTTCCTTCTCCTCTTGCATCTCTCATCTCTCATATCCCAAGATAAAAATTTCTCCCTGAGCTTTCTTAACTACATTTTCCTTAACTGTGTATGCTGATGAATTCTACAGCTCTATATACTTTCCCTATAGGCAGGAAACAGACCTTAGACTTATAGGTCTAAGTCTCAGACCTATACACGCAACTGTAGATTTGGTATCTCTACCCAGATGTCACAAACACCTCACTCAAAAATTGCCAAAGTAAGTATGATTCTTTTCCCACCCTGAACTTTCTCCTATGTCTCCTTAGCCCAGTTTATGGTACCATCTGCCCAGTAGGCCAGGCCAGAAAAACAGTATTTGGGACTCCCTTTAATTCCAATCCCACCTTCATCTGATCAATTAAGATTGATGATGGTATCTTCTCAGTATGACTTGACTCCTCCACCTCATCCTCTTAGTCTATCCATATTAGCTAGCCATCTTTCACGTTAACTCTCACATCACTGCCTCTGGTCAACAGCATCCCCACTTTTCAAAAGTCTACCACTTCCACCACCTCCAAAGATCTAAACCAATCACACTTCCTTGTTTTAAATACCACAAAGATTCCTACATAGAAGAACGCTCAAACTTTACCTTCCGGCCAATTCGACTAAACTTTTGGCCATTTCCCCAAAACATGTCATGATATTTCTTCTATCCATATGCTCTTTTTTCTCATCTCTCTAGTGACTATATCCCTCCCTTAAAACTTACCTCAAAGCACTATTTTTTGAAAAACCTTCACTGATCTCTAGAACAAGTCCTTGAAATGCCTGACAATGTTTTAATTATCTTCCTATTTCTGAGATTCTACATCATAGCTGTAATACAATATTCACAGACCTCAAATCATTAGTTTATGAACTGAAAGTTCATGAAAACTATTCAGATTTCCAAGTTAGGTTTTAAATCCACTTCAAATTTCTTAATGGAGGAAAACAAAACACACGCAAAACACTTAGGTGAGAAAATTTTTTTAAAAAAGAACTTACTGTTTATTGTTATCAATTACAAAGTTTATTTTATCTCCAGTTTCCAGCTGAACATTCCCTTCGACATCTTCAGGGGTGTAAGTCAGATAAAACACTTCCTGTGAATTAATAAATCATTATCACTATTTTGGCAGGATGCATATTCACAGTATACTGTGATTTACTTACTTAAAAACCTCTTATACTGGCATTTTAAGCCAAATTTCTTAAAATTAAATGCTTTATGACAAGTAAGTTACTTTATTCATGTAAACACACACTTCCCCTCCATGGTGCTGATGACTTCTGCGAGTCCACAGCTGAGCAGCAATCCAACTTCAAAAAGCTTACACACGTGGAAGCATTTGCCCAGAGACTATAGTTACATTTCAAAAAAACCAATTTTATATAAGGCATTCCAAACAAAAAAAGCTGGTGTTAGTGCTTAAAAGAAACCAGAAAAAGATCCCCCCCACAACCCCCAAAAAAGTGATTAAAAGGAACATTTTACCTTAATGTTCTAACTAAGGTCATACTTGGGCAAACTGACACTTGGAAGTCCTATGGAATTTTTCTTTTTAAATTTTTTGATTATGCTGCATTTGAAGCCTCTTAAAAACCAAATTTAAAACTGATTTTAACAATTGCAGCTTACGTTTTCTATTTTGAATTTTAAAGTACGCTTATAGATCACATGGTGGATCAGGCAAAGGTTTAAGAAAAATACACAAGTTTACCCCATTACGTTCGTAGCATACACTCCCTGTTGGACTCTGACCCGGGGCAGCTGGAGATTTACTCTCTAAGTTGTGAGGAACAGCGCACACAACCTACCAGTCAAAAAAAAAAAAATTTCCATTGCTAATCATTTCAGGAGCAGCACTGTGCAATATAAACTGAATTTTAATATCCTCTATACTATACACAGGGATGCATTTTAATATGATCCACAAGAGGATGTCATGCTGCCAAGTTTCAAACTTACAGTATGTAAATTGACTGTAAGCATTGACTCAGGGTTATATGTAAAAACCCAACTGAGTCTTGACCATATTTTTATTTCAGGTCAAGAAATGCCAGTGCTTTTGATTAATTTTAAAATAGTAATCTTTATATACTATAGCTCTCTTTCGTGCAAACTGAGGAGATGGGGAGAATCTTCCTTTTCTAATGTGAAAGATATGCAAATGCAGGGCCCTAAAAAAACAGAAAGCATCAAAGTCACTAACTTGTCCATTCATTCGTTCTTCAGGGAGGATTTCTTGTTTTATCTTCACCAGTTTAACAGCAATGGGTTTCCCAGTCCGCCGGTCCGATGATACTTCAAATTCAACATCATCTAAAATAAAGAATGTGTTATATTTGTTGAACTAATTTTTGCGAAACAATATATTGATTCCAAACTAAACATAGCATTTGAATCGCCTTAGACCAGTGGTTTTCAAAGCGTGGTCCCCGGACCAGCATTAACACCACCTGGGAGCTTAAAAGAAATGCAAATTCTTGGACCTCACTCTAGTCCTAGCCAAAGACAAACTCTGGGGATCAAGTATAGCAATCTGTTTGAACAAGCCTTCCACGTAATTCTGATACACACAAAATGTTTCAGAACCACCATCTTAGGCTAAGATAGCCATGTCTTAATCTTAGTTTTTATGGAAGTTACACATACTAAAAATGAGATCACTTAACAATCATAACCTTTGGCAAGTTTTTTTTTTTTTAAACTCCTCTGTACCTCAGTTTTCTCATATGTAAAAGGAGAATAATTCTTAACAAACAGGACTGCCATGAGGATTAACCAAAACAATGCTCCTATAGCATGCATCTTGTTAGCTATTATACTCTTTTCTCAAACATGTTTTTAAAAAACGCACAGAGGCCTCCTAATTTCAGTCCTTTAGTAAGCCAAACACTTTAACACATAAAAATGTTTTTTTTTTTTTGAGACAGAGTCTCCCTGTCACCCAAGCTGGAGTGCAGTGGCACAATCTAGGCTTACTGCAACCTCTACCTCCCGGACTCAAGCAATCCTCCCACCTCAGTCTACTTAGTAGCTGGGACTACAGGCACAAGCCATCTTCCCCAGCTAATTTTTGTATTTTTTGTAGAGATGGGGTTTTGCCATGTTGCCCAGGCTGCAAGCTGGTCTTGAATTCCTGCGCTCAAGCAATCCGCTTGCCCTGGCTTTCTAAATTGCTGGGAATACAGGCATGAGCCACCATGCCAGACCTGTGAAATAATTTGTATAGTGTCAGCCAAAATGAATTTCCATATAATCTAAGAGGTGACATTCTAAGAATTACTTTTTTCAGGTACTACCCCAAATAGTACCTGATAGAATAATCATAAGTAACACTATAACATTATAAAAGTTCAATATTCCTACTGGCTTAAAATCTTACAGGTAAACAGTCATCATTAGGGGGAACAAAGAAATCTTCCAAGCATTTATTGTAAATATAAACAAATATATCTTTTAAGGATTCTGCTGGTTTATACAGATATTCTTCAGTAAACAATACAACTGAAAGTCCAAAATGTTTTTATTTACATAAAACATTTTTTTGAAAAACACTCATGAACAAGTTGATATGCAAGACAAATTTTGTGATTACATTTTTACAAAGGAGAACTGACAAATTACCTCCTACTTTTAAGTCTTGCAGGTTGCCATTATACTGTGAACAGTGGAAGAAAAGTCTAGCTTGACGTTCTGAACACTGAATAAATCCGTAAGAGGTTAACAGTTTTTCAATAACCCCAGTTTCACGCAGTGCTGCTGAAGTACCATTAGGGTACCCATTATGTCCATTGTTGTGGAGAAGGTTTGGATCAAAGCTCATCTGTTTTAAAAACAAAAAGAATATATACGTATCTGCACATTATCTCCATAGCATATTATGTCTGGTTAATAAGTCACTAAATCTTCCATATAAAAAGGCAAAAAAAAAGTAAAATGAAAGGAAGATTATGGACTTTTACTAATGCAGCATTAATTTAGCTAATAAAACATTTCAGAGGAAACAATTTAAGTTATTATATTGGGGAACTGCCCCAAATTATGGTAGAATTTCCACTTACCAGACAAAAATAGAATTTCTGGGGTTTACTATTAACATATGACAACTACATCAGTAAATGCTGCCTTTACATAAACTGAAAATTACTAAAACAAATTCAGAACAAGGGTAATTAACATTAAGAGACAGTGACCACTAACTACCAAAGACTCTTAAGAGATTTGGTAACACTATTTTGAAACTTCAGCTGATACCTTAATACAATTTAGTAAGTCATGCATTTGGAAGGCATATTTCAAGTTAGTAAAGATTAACACAATAAAATAAACTTTCTATGCAATACTTAAACTAGAAAATCTCAGAGTAATTCATGCTTAGGTCCTTTAATGAAAGACTATCCAAAATAGTGTATTAGAAAACTTCTGAGACAACAAAACTACAAGACAGCAAAAGCATTTCCATTTAAAAAATGCTGAATCATTTCATAGGTACATTTAAAGACATCTTTACCTGAAAGAAACCCTTCACTTTTCACATACTGATGAAATCTGTAACTATCATTTCTTTCCCATTCTTTTTTTTTTTTTTTTTTTTGAGACGGAGTCTCGCTCTGTAGCCCAGGCTGGAGTGCAGTGGCCGGATCTCAGCTCACTGCAAGCTCCGCCTCCCGGGTTCACGCTATTCTCCGGCCTCAGCCTCCCGAGTAGCTGGGACTACAGGCGCTGCCACCTCGCCCGGCTATTTTTTGTATTTCTTAGTAGAGACGGGGTTTCACCGTGTTAGCCAGGATGGTCTTGATCTCCTGACCTCGTGATCCGCCCATCTCGGCCTCCCAAAGTGCTGGGATTACAGGCTTGAGCCACCGCGCCCGGCCTCTTTCCCATTCTTTAGTGAAACAGGAGCAATTTAAAAGCAATATAACGTAATCTGCCTAGGTCATAAAATACTATCACATTGGATGTTCCATTTTCCTTTCTTTGAGTAAAACAACAAAAACTGTAAGTGAAGCACAAAATAGGACGAAATCCTTAGCAAAGCCTAGGTCTATAATTTACCATAGTAATGACATTTCCAAATCATTACAATTATGTTTTAGACCCTTTCATTGAAAATCTCATTTATAATCAGTATTTCCATTTAAGTGGGATATTGGACATTATTAATAAAAAGGATACATTTTCATTAGGAAAACAGAGTAACAAATTCTAGAAAGATAAACAAAAGTAGGAGTCAACGATATGTGTGGTCAAATCAGGTAAATTAAAGCCACCACACCTGTAGGTGGTTACGTTCTAATTCTTCTACACTAGCCACTGTTCTGTGTTTAACATATATTAACTCATTTAACTTTTACAAAAGAAAGTATTGTATTAGCCTCATTTTACCAATGAGAAAACAGACAAGAGAAGTTAAATGACTTGCCAAAGTCAAATAGAAGATTCAAACCAAGAAAGTCTGGCTCTAAACCAGGGCTTCTCAAATGAGAAGTTAAAATACAAAATCAGACTCAGTGCGTATAGGGATTTGAGATTTTCCATCTTATATTAAGATCCAAGGTGTTAATAATGCTTCTGATTCTTGGACATACTTTGAGCAAGGCCCTAATCTACTGGGTTATCTTTCAAGACTGAAGTTAAAAAAAATGATTCGGGAAGTTAGAAGGTGAGTCTGCAGGATATTTCAACCAGAATGAGTGGCAATCCTAGGTCATGCTCTTAACACAAAGCAAGGTAAGCTGAGAATGACTGCTTTCCTGACTTACAGATCTCTGATAAGTTGGGGTCCTCTTTTGTTTTTTAGTCCCAGATGAGGTAGAAGATGAAGATAAGGGTAAAGAAAGTGAAGGAGGGGCTGCAGGAGAGGGATGAGGATCTGACGACACAGTAAAAACGTTCTCCATCTCAAACAGCTGTTATAACATAGCATAATGTTGATAACTATGATCAATAACAATTTTGTGCACATTTCACAGTCAACCTTTATATATTTTTAGCTCGGGTTTAGCAAAATATAATTAATCAGATTTCTATCGACATAGGAAATACATAGAATTAACATTACTATAAAAGGTGAAATGTATTTTTTTTTTTAAGCCATTAAAACATACGACGATATCAACAATTCTGAAAATGCCACAAGGACTCTTGATGGTTGTTGGAGTGAGACTATTCAGTCCAATTTCTTTTCAATGCCAATCAACTTTAAATAGAACCTATCATTTTTAGTCACTAGTCTCCCTAAAGTACAGTACACACAGATAATCCAATGGGGTGTAGAATAATTGGGACTATTTCTCTGCCCAGAGATAAAAATGAGCTTTTATAAATATTTACTATGTATTTATAGTCTAGGTTTCACCGAGTTGGTATGTCAGATGGTACCATGTATTACTCAGGTATTCTGAGGGAAGAGTGGAGAACTCCATAAGAGGCCGACAGTGAAGTCCTCACTCATTTGCTCTTGCTATATTCCAGTATGGCTGATAAGGAAATACACAAATTTAGTTATCTAGTGTAACTACACTACCTTCACAAATAGACAGATGAGGCCGGGTACAGTGGCTCACACCTGTAATCACAGCACAGGGAGGCCGAGGTGAGCAGATCACTTGAGGTCAGGAGTTTGGGACCAGCATGGCCAACATGGTAAAAGACTGTCTCTACTAAAAATACAAAATTTAGCCAGACATGGTGGCATGGGTCTGCAGCCCCAGCTACTCAGGAGGTGGAGACACGAGAATTGCTTGAACCCAGGAGGTGGAGGTTGCAGTGAGCCGAAATTGTGCTACTGCACTCCAGTCTGGGCAATACAGCAAGACTCCAACCAGAAAAACAAAAAAAGCCCAAATAGACAAATGGTTGAAAGATTCCCGCAGAAGAACCTCAGATGGAAGATAAGGCAAGCACATGTAAAGGGCATGGGAATTGACATTTCTATTCCTAGTACTAGTTCTTCAACCTCCACATTAAGAAACCATCTAACGAGATATGACAAGTATGCCAAAAAGTTAAGATCAAGACTATGATATGGATTTATATTAGTTGCAATACAATGCACTAAATGTTGATCCCCTTGATACTAATTCATGGTATTATAGAGCTTTATAAAATTAAACACTCAAAAACCAGCAATCCAGAACATAGTATTTCTAGCAAGAACAGAACATTTCTGCACAAGTAAACTTTTTATATAATATCTCTCACTCCACATTTTTCCTATTTATTTGTACCACTATGTTTTACAATGCAGACACAAAATTGTAATCACACAATTTATAAATATATACACTTATCGACAATACATGTTTTTAATTGACAAGCAGTATAAAATTACCTTGAGAACCATTATTCTAGATCACTGAGGGACTTTCAAGCTGTGCTTCTTTCATGTTTGTTTATTTAATTATTTACTTTTGAAGACACAGTCTTGCTCTGTCACCCAGGCTGAATTAATTAATTAATTTATTTTTGAGATGGAGCCTCGTCCTGTCACCCAGCCTGGAGTGCAGTGGTGCGATCTTGGCTCACTGCAACCTCTACCTCCTGGGTTCAAGTGATCCCCCTGCCTCAGCCTCCCAAGTAGCTGGGACTACAGGCATGCGCCACCAAACCCAGCCAATTTTTGTATTTTTAATAGAGACGGGTTTTCACCATGTTGGCCAGGTTGTTCTCAAACTCCTGACCTCAAGAGATCCGTCCCCCGTCGCCGGCGCCCCGGGCCTCCCAAAGTGATGGGATTACAGGCGTGAGCCATTGCACCTGGCCTCATGTTTGGACTATAGTTCTGATTACCATTAAACAAGAACACAATGATATTATCTGAAATATATATGCCTGAAAGCTGCAAAAAATCCATTCTCAAGTCTCCAATCCTGCCACACATCTCTGAAGGTAGGAGATAGAAATACTCTTTTTCTCACCCAAAGGGAGACTGAACCAGAATCAGAAAGCATCAAAGCTAATTTTCTTTTAAGACTCTAAATTGCTCCCCAACAAGACTGCTGGAATCTGGGCTCTACTGTTCGGGTCTCGTCTCATCCTTATATGCATAACAAAATAGCTGAAAAAGCTGTCCCCTTCTCCCAGAATCTTTGCTGACTAGAGCTCTCTTTCCCTAGCCTTTATCCATTTGGAGGATGCCTTTATTTTATTTTTCCAACGGGAAATGCACCACTCAAACAACTTTATATAAGACATGTGACACGTTAATACTTTTCAAAGAATTCCTAATAATTTGGCTAAACTATATTTTTATGGCATTGCAAATATTTCTTCATCAGCACCACCAAAAAACAAGCAAAATGGAAGTTATCACAAAAACAACACATAAAAGTAGAACACAAATGGAAGTAATTTAACAGATCCTTGTTTATAAAAAATTAAAGACACTAACAAAGCTGGTGGTAGGAAGGACCCAATAGGTAAATGTTACTTGGCTTCTTTTTCAAACAGGGGAAAACAAAATCCACAATTTAGTTGCTTGCCTAACAGCATATAAAAATGTATGCAAATGAAAAGTTTAATGTCTTAAAAAATATTTAAAAACCAGCCAGGCTCAGTGGTTCATGTTTGTAATCCTAGCACTTTGAGAGGCTGAGGTAGCAGATTGCCTGAGCCCAGGAATTTGAGACCAGCCTGGGAACATGGCAAAACGCTGTCTCTACAAAAAATATAAGAATTAGCCAAAATTAGCCGGAGGCCTATAGTCCCAGCTACTCAGGAGGCTGGGGTGGGAGGATCACCCAAGCCCGGTAGGTCAAGTCATGATCCTGACACTGCACTCTAGCCTGGGTGACAGAAGTGAGACTCCGTCTCAAAACAAAGACGACGACAATAAAACAAACAAAAACCCCAAAACACACAACACACACACACACACCCTGGATGTGTATATTTGTAAAATCTTTGCAAGGGAGGAACTTTCTAGATTTGAAATCAATTAAAAAAAAAATCACAAGGGACTGATATCTGATTATAGAAAAAGCACAAGCTTTCATACTCAAACCTAGGGGGAAAAGTGTATATACACCAGAGTAGTACTGAAGATTCTAGGCAAATCAGTATAATTAAATTACCAGAATATAAGCTTCTTGAGGGGCATAACTTTCTATTAAAAGCTAAATCCCTAGATTTTAGATAAACAGTGCCTGGCACAGAGCAGGTGCTATGTTGAATTACTGATTAAGTGAGTAAATAAATCATCCTTGAATATCAATCATTAAACTTTAAACACAAAAGCTCAAAACATTAAACATAAAAAACCTTTGAATTTTTGCAATAAAATAATTCAGATAAAGCAAATTAATACTTTCATATACCAAATTAGCAAAGATGTAAGATTTTAAAATAATGAAAAAGTGAGCTAAGAACAACACATACACTTTCATGGTAGTAAATTGGTACAACATTTAGAAATGCAATTTAGCAACACGTATCAAAATGTGGAGATACTTTTCTTAACAACTGCATTGCAGAAAAGCTCTCCTGGGGAAATCTGAAATGTGAAAAAAGCTTTATGCACAAGTATTCTAACAAACATATTTTTGTAGCAAATTCCTGGAAATAATCTAAAGTCTAACACTTTATGGTTCAAGACGTCATTGCAACTTATGTAATGCTATGTGCTCATTGGAAAGAATATGTGGAAAATGCTTATTCTGTAATAGGAAATGAAACATCAGATATTTATACAGTATGATTTCAAATGTATTTAAAGACCAGAAAATCTACTTTAATGTTCACAGATGAGAAAACACTTAGCCATCTTAAGGGCACACTGCTAAAAATGGCAAATGTGGGAACAGAATCCAGTTCTGACTCCATTCTTAACCACTGCCTTATTCATTCAACCACAATTGAGTTCGTACAATGCATCAGCACTATTTTAGGTTCTACTCATATAGTAGGTAACACAACAAACAAATATCTCCAGCCTCATAAAGTTTAGACCTTCTACCCTTTTCTGCATATTTACTTTTAAAACTGAAGAAGTCATTAACAAAGTTAGTCCTCCTTTAATAAAAGCAAAACTGGAACAAATCTCAAGTCAAATTTAAACTTCATTTCTAACCCAAGAAATAAACTGAAGTTCCCTGAAGAACATAAAAGTCAAAAGACTGGCTTTCAGCCCTGACTCTCAAGTACTTCTAACATCTCTGGGATTTTGTCCTCAAACGTAAAGTGGGAGCACCTAACTGGTTTCCAAGTTCCTTTGGGGAGAGGGGGTGGAAATCTATGCTTTGTAATTTATTACAAGATCTAAGTTGTTTTTCCCCACTAATCTGGTCTGCTTGGCTTCTACTGATTGTCAAACAATTACTTTAGAAAAGGTAGCCTATTTCACCATAAGATCTTTAGAAAACCACCCTGTATTCTCAAACGTACCTCCCCTTGACTTCCACTGTTTCTTTCAATTTTCTTAACACAACCATTTTTCATACTAATTGCGGTCTCTGGATAGGTTCTAAATAATTATTCATTGAAGCGCATTTCACGACTATTCTTAACGTACCCGACCAATATAAGGTACTGAGTGATTACACCCCTTGATTCTGTAGACTGAAGTTTTATAACTTTGTAAAACTAAAAAAAATCCCCATCATTTCTTCACAAATCACATTAGCAAAATCAGGTTTTCTTTCAGTTCCTCTGTAATGGATCATTTGTTCCTAAATAAAAAACTATAACCTAATGCTTTTAAAATGCCTTCTGTTGGTTAATCTAGTATTTCAATTTGGTGACTAATTTTAAATTATCAGACTCCTATCTTAATACCTGTCTCACACAGTTGTTGAGATAGTTAAATGAGTTGCTTCATGTAAAAAGCCTAAAATAAGTGCTTACGTAGCACACAGGTACTCACATAACTATTTATTAGGTCTCCGAAAAAAGCAGGGCAAGGATAGCATCTGGCAGCATACACCTGGAGACTTCTCTAAAATCAGTCTCTTACTAACCTCTTTTAATTGTTATCCATCCAACATTTCTCCATACTGACCATTATGCTATCATGAGCTACTCTGTCAAGTTTTTTATTCACTGGCTCTGGGGTTTTTGCTAGAGATGAAAAGTAAGCTCAACAGTTCCCACATCTGACTGAAAAATCAGGACACTGACAGTTTCTGTCATAGGTCTCTATTTGACTACTATCACACACCTAGTAACTAGCACCTTAGCAACTGCCAAGTAATCCTGTTACTTTCTCACTCATCTGGGGCTTCGGTTTTCTCTGCTTTGCTATGTTTCAAGTATGAAAATTATTGCATTCAGCAGAAAAAAACTAGGAGCATGACAGGAATTTTCTAGTTTTGCTTTCCTCTTGTCTGTCACCTTTAGACTACCTGGCTCAAATCATTCACCAAACAATTCAGGTCTATTTTCACATGTCAAACAAATGTTTCACAGTCCTTGTTCTTTCTTGCCATTTTATGGCTAATTCTACCCTTCCATATGTGTTTGTTCCTAATTATGTATTATTTTTACTGACTTTACAAAACCCCCCTTTAAAATCTGGGGGTTCCATTGCATTACCAAATCTGTTTCCTTAGGTGTGTGTCCCCTTTCACTGAACTATTTCACAACTGTACAACCATGGCCATGTTTTACTGCTAAAAATCTTCATCCCAATTGTGGTTTCTTTGTAACTATGTAAACATGTAATTTTTAGACAGCTATGGATACATTTATATATTAAAATGTTCATGTAGTAAACTAATATTCGGAATACAAAGATTACGCTAAACAAAAAGCATTTCTTTAAATCTATTTCTATAAATCATGTCAATGAAATGAAAGCCTTAATATCTAATCTTGCCAGGCACAGTGGCTCACAAGGTCAGGAGTTCGAGACCAGCCTGGCCAACATGGTGAAACCCCGTCTCTACTAAAAACACAAAAAATCAGCCAGGTGTGGTGATGCACGCCTGTAATCCAGCCTGGGCAACAGAGCAAGACTCATCTCAAAAAAAAAAAAAAAAAAAAAAAAATCTAATCTTTTATCCTTCAGAACATAAAATTGTGGTTTCAATTTGTGTTAATCTTCCTTAGCTAATCCAACAGAATCCATAACAACTAGTCTAAAACTCTAAAATTATTCTTTAAAAATCAGCTAAGGTAAGAAGAAACAAATAGAAAAACTAAATGGTACAGTTACCTTAAAATTAAGTAACTGTCTGTTTATGAGACATAGATAATATTACTAGTTTTTAGTTAAGGAATATTCTAGTGCACAGTAAGGTCATCAACACTATTACATAATCCTTCAATAAATTGGAAATAAAGTCCTAAGTGCTTCTTGAAATAGCAGTGAAGCTTTTGTAACTGCACAACTTACTTTCATTCTTCATTTTATTTGACCTCTGTAGCATTTAAAAAAATGTTTACCATTGACTTCTTGAAATTATCTTTGGTGCTTCTTCCTGACTTCTACTTCTTTGCTCTCTTCATTGGTGCTTCTTCCTTTGTTACCTATAATCTGATGACTTCTTTCTGAATTCCTTTATGTCTACTAACTTTAGAAAATCTGGAAACTAAAGATTAAAGAGGAAAATTGCTCTTCATAAGCCAACCTTCAAAGTTAACCACTGTTTAATATTCTGTACTAGCGTATTTCCTTCAACTTCAGATTGCTAATGACCTCAATAGATTTCCACTATATATTTTAATATCAGTAAGTTACTATGCTAACTTCCCTATTCCTATGAACAATGGTTTCTAGCTTGGACAACTGGATTTCATAAAGTCATTCCCTCTACATTTACCTTCAGAATCAACTGGTCTCCAAGTCCTCACTTCTATCATCAGAACATTCAGCATCTACCTTTTTCTCTACCTAAACCTTAGCTTTTATCTTCCTTATACTCGATCCACTGCTTTTGGCAGATTTTCCCATCCTCAGCCTTTCCCTCAAAAGTGTCACCATTTGTCTTTTAAAGGTACACTTCTGAATATTACTTTAAAATGTTAAGCAATAAAGCTATCTTACTTTTGGGGGAAAAACCCATTAAGCCCTTGCTTACAGACATCTGATGGCTCTCCTAGAGAATAAAGACAAATGTATTGGGCCAAGCCTCCAGCAAACTTCCCTTTCGTAACTCTCCCCACAAAATTGTATTCTCTACTTTGTTCATAATGAACAACTTAATATATACCATGTGCTTTCAGGTCTCCCTGAATCTGCTAATTCTGTTGTCTCTATACCTCTACCAATGTCTCTTCTCCCTCTTAACAAGGTACTACTCACCTTCAAATATCCTTTCTCTGTAGGCTTTCTTTACCCTCCTCCTTACCTTCAAGGGAACAGCTTCAGTTATATTCTTAATATTTTATGAATATCTTTTAGCCTATATTAAACTGTGATCCTGTGTAACAAATCGTCCTGTATTGCAGGTCCACTAATATCTTATTCACTCATTATATTTCAGCACTAGCAATGCCTAACAATACAGTAGGCATGTCAACCATTCTTTCACAAATATGCACTGTATACCATTCATAAATATGCACTGTAAATGTAGGTATGGACATAAACCAAGGTTCTTCCCTCAAGAAGCTAACATTGAAGAGAGAAAAACAGATGTCAGTAACAAATATCACCAAAGTTTCACAGACCCTCGTGGAAAGACTGCAATGCATTCTTATTTGAAATCCTAACTTCTAAATAGTACAGACAGAGCTTCTCTAAGAGACCAGTAAGTCGAGAGATCAGCATGTATTAATATAATCTGGTGTGAAAAATCTGTTTTGACCATAAACACTGTCCTTATCTAACAAGAGATAGTGTTGATATTTCATACTAGTTGAGAATAGAAAAACTGTCTTCTGAATACCTTTAGAAAACAAATAAAGATTTTATATTTGACCAAATAATCAGGAAATCCAGAATTATGGAACTGATTCTTAATAGGAAATTACAAACCTACCTCGCAGTGATAATCGAATATTGCACTTTCAGTAGTATTTGCTGATTCTTCTTTTCAGCACACGTTTCAAAGGATGAAAGTTGCTAGTATTAAAAAAAAGAGCGAGAGAAAATGATCTACCAAGCTAATAAAGAATACAACTGCTGCTGTACCGGGCAATCTCACAGTACAGCACTGAAGAAAACAAAGACTACTAGCAGCGTTGGGAAGTGCTCTTTCAAAGCTGTTGAGTAGGCACAAACTTCTTGTTTCAGATCAAGTGTTGTGTCTTCAACTTAAGTGTACTCTTCTTTGGTCTTGTTTGTTGTTACGAGGTTTGTTCCTTGCCTGATCTGAACTTGAAGCAGCAGTTTCAGGTGGTAAAGTCTGTTCTGTTACACTTCATACTAGAGGTAAAAAATGAAGACATTAAGTATAACATTTATAAAATAATCAGGGACAGTGGGTGAGAAGAGGGACGAACTCATTTCATTAACTTAGAATCATAGGTCATGCAAGTAATACAGAAAACCTGGAAGCATGCTCATTTGATGTTATTTGGAGCAATCTCTCAAGTACTAACAACTACCTCCTTTGGTATCTCATACCCAAGACCTCAAATTATTCCATAGTCTTTATTGACCTCTTCCCCCAAATAAGCTCAGTTACATGGCATAATATTTAATTTAGTGCAAGTATTTTTTAATGATCTAGCTCTGTGGAAAACATAAAAGAAGTCCCTGCCATGAAGGCATAGACAATCTTGCTGAGAACACAAGATTTATACATGAAAAAAAACAGAGTATAGGACAAAAACGCCAAAAATTATTTTGCTCAATTAGCATCTAGATATCTATTATGTCACAGACTATCTAGAAATATTACTTATTGTTTATCCAGAACTGCATGTGCATCAAAGCAACATGGCAAGTATAGAGAAAGCTTTTAAATAAGTGGAATTTGAACTGAATCTGGAAAATCAGGCAAATAGCTGAGTGTTCTAGGCATGAAATAGCACGTAAGTCAAGCTAGAATATGCCACTAAATTCTAAGTTTCTTGAGAGAAGCAACCATGCATTCTATGATTTTCTAAGCCTGGCATCAATGAAGTCTTCTGCATGAATGCCCGTGGCAACAGTGTGGCTTGTTGTTTCAGAGGAAAATCAACAGGCTAGCCTGGAGAACAGAGAACTGGGCTGAAGTGAAATAGGATATGTAGTGTGACAGGTGTAGTGAAGCCAGATTATGAAGCATTTCAACTTGATGTAACAGGAAACAGTGCCTTAGTTTTTGATGAAAGTGGTATTAAGTCTTGAAATCCTATAGGAGATGACTTAGTGAGCAAATAGAAATCTCATTTGCACTGCTGCAGTAAATAGATGAGAAATGTCTATAGAAGAGAAATAAAATGTATTTGTCAGTAAAAATTACATTTCTGCTTTATATTAGCTATAAAATAAACAACTATTTTGCACTGAATCCAAAGTTAACCAAATGGCGTTAACGAAAATTATTTCTACAGGGAGAAGAAAAAGGTGGACATGCTGAGAAATGGATAATATATTTGAAAACATCAGAAGAATGATTATCAGGTGAGAGATCAGAGCTGATGAAACAGCTCAGACCAGAAGAGCGTAATCTCAATCACTGGTACTAGTAAATACCACGAACAAGTTATTTAATCTCTCTAGGTTTCACTTTCCTCACATGCAAAATAAAAACTCAATAATAGCTGATCTGGCCATTTTCTATTATCTAACATCCCATGACTTTATATTGTTCCTTCAAACATCAAATGTTACATACACTTGTCTGATCTTTCAACTTTATTTCATTCTATTACCCAGACTAGATATATGTCTGAGGGTAATGGTGCTCAAATACTTGGGAAGCTTTTAAAAAAAAAAAAACAAAAAAACAACAAAAAAAAACTATGCCCAGCCCCCACTCAGAGGAATATAACTGGTCTGAGGTAGGGCCACTTTAACTGTCTTGATTCTTCCCCTCTCCATCGCCATACCCAATGTTGCAAGTTGCGTTAGTATTTCCCTCACGGTATCGTTTGTATCCATCTCTTGTCCTACTAAATGACGTATTTTAGCTCAGGTGTCTAATACATCCGCCAAATTCCAGTGTACACACTTTCCATTTTCTGTCACATACCACCACCAGACTATCAAAAAACTTGAATTTTGGCCAGGTGAGCTGGCTCATGCCTGTAATCCCAGCACTTTGGGAGGCCTTGGCAGGAGGATTGCTTGAGCCCAGGAGCTCAAGACCAGCCCGAGCAACGTGGAGAAACCCCATCTCTACTAAATATACAAAAAATTAGCCAGGCATGGTGGTATACGCCTGGAGTCTCAGCTACTGAGGACTGGGAAGTCAAGGCTGCAGAGACCAGGAGAGCGACACAGCACTCCAGCCTGGGTAACAGATCAGAACCTTGTCTCAAAAAACAAAACAAAAACCCTCCAATTTCACTTCTCATCTCCCCTATCAAACATCTTCAGTTATTTTTCCACCACTCTAGATGGGAAGTTTTTAATCCTGGCTATCCACCGCCCCCAGCAACCTTAAACAAACAAACAAAAATAAACAAAATCAAAGCCTGAGTCCCATACAAAGATTCTAAATTTAACTACACTAGGTTAGGTGCCAGGCATTGTTATCTCCCCCCACCCCCCAACCACAAATCTGCCCCAAGTGTTTCTGACTTCCAACCAAAATTAAGAACTACTATTCCAGGTGTCTCCATTCTACCTCCCATTCGTACTCTCTACTGTGTTCCAGTTCTCCCAGAAGTCCATTACCTTGCCTAATCCTTAAACACAACTCTTGGGAAATTCCTGAATTCTAGCCACCTTTGTTTATATGGGTCTTCCCACAAAAAAATACTGTTGTGATCTTCAAGGTGACAAAAAGCCTTTCTTGACCATTCCAGCAGACTCATTAATTCCTACTAAAGAATGGTGCAGTAACATCCACTGCCTGCATCAAGCAATTTGCAGCAAGTGGTACCAAGCAATTTCTGTACTTTGTTTACTTCATGTTTTTATGTATCTTGTTCCTCCAATTCTATTTCAAATTTCTGAGAGGTAAACTCAAACTTCTTTAGCACAGCCTCCTTTAGCACCTAATACAGTGCTGCCATAAACAACCAAAGTTAATCCTTAATAAGCAAAAGGACACCACAATTCAAGTGTAAACAGTTATACCACCTTTAATTGTATGAAGTTTTAATTATCCAATCAAGAAATAATCTCTTCTTTAAAAAATACGGACTGTGTATATTGGTTTTATCTTAATACTTTAGGTCTATTAATGAACCCAAAGAACTCAAGACGGAGAAAGCAAGTTATCTTGAAAAACTTGAACTGGATTAACCCAGTCTAGGTTGTTGTATTACATTAAGAACCGTCAATTCCAAGATACAGTAACACAAAAAGAGATTTCTGGAACCGAAACTCTGGAGTATTGCAGGGCCATTCTTAGGCACTAATGAGGTCTATTAGGAGCTACTAAAGCTCAAACGAACCCACCAACAGTCATGAATAATTTACTGGCCGAATTAACATCTTCACAGCTTCTGCAGTTAAATAAATGTTTTTCAATTAAATTAACACTTACTGAAGAACTTCAAGGTATTGCTCAGGCATTTTAATATAAATGGCTATCCACTCATGCCCAGATTAACATTAATTGGTGCTACTAACCAACTCTTTTGCCTTAACCCTAGGAACGTAAGTGCATCTCCTCCATCCACCTAAAAGCTTGAAACTTAAGTCACACAGAACACTGGGTATTGGGCTGGGGCGGTGGCTCTCGCTTGTAATCCCCAGCACTGTGGCAGGACGAGGTGGGACGATTGCTTGAGACGAGCCTGGGCAACATGGTGAGATGCTGTCTCTACAAACAATTTTAGAAACAAAAAATAAATTCACTGGGTGTGGTGGCACACACCTGTAGTCCCAGCTACTCGAGAGGCTGAGGCAAGAAGATCGCTTAAGTCCAGGAGTTTGAGGCTGCAGTGAGCTGATTGTGCCACTGCACTCTTCCCTGGGCGACAGTGAGACGCTGACTCAAAAAAATCACCCCCACAAACCCACCATAGGGTACCAATAAAAACACTAGTGAACAATTTAAATGTGTATCTGAGAATCTCCCTGAGTGCTAAGTAATCAACTCCTTTTCCCTTTGCTCAGCATGGAAATAGCAGTATTACTTAATCACTGCAATTTCCACTTCTCGGGTTCAAGCGATTCTCCTGCCTCAGCCTCCCGAGTAGCTGGAATTACAGGCGTGTACCACCACGCCTGGCTGGCTAATTTTTGTATTTTTAGCAGAGAGGGTTTCACCACGTTGGCCAGGCTGGTCTCGAACTGACCTCAAGTGACCCACCCGCCTCAGACTCCCAAAGTGCTGGGATTACAGGTGTGAGTCACCCCACCTGGCCACCACCTGTTTTATTTCATGTCTTCCTCAGTTGGCTGTTTTACCTCAAAGGCCTAGCATAAGCCATGACATAGTAGGCACTAAATCAAGAGGTTAAACTAACACATTTATGTGGTAAGTAATCCATCTAAAATGTATCACACTACCTAGTTTATTATTTTGACAAATTATTTTGAAAGTATGGGCAGCACTGACTTTGGGAAAAGTTAATAAAAGGCTAAGCCAGTCTACAAAAGTCTGCTCACCTAACCCACTTCCTTCAGGCAGTGTCTTCTTTTAGGCGGGAAAAACAAAGACCCAAATAGGTAGCATAGGACTGAAAAGTTTCTCTATTGCCTGACATTTCATTGAGCACCACAGTTTATAACTGAAGTGCTTAATAGGTCTTAATTCATTTTCACTTTAGGATCTAAGGTAAATAATAAAGTCTAGATAATTAACCAACCTAAGTCACCTGTTGAGTAAAAAAATAAACTCAAACCGACTCAGCTATCTTTTTGTATCTGTTTAGTAGTAACAACTGTACTGGATTATTATCTAAACAGCTACTGAGATATTTAAAACTATCTATCACTTAACTGCTTATACATACACCCAGAAGTCTAATACTTTTAAGCAGGACAAATGGTAGTATGGGAAGATGCTGAAGAAACACTCTAGACACATCAGAAAACAACACAGACCAGCAGTGTCCAACAGAAATACAGTGCAAACCACATGTGTAATTTTAATTCTAGTAACCATATTACAGTCAAAAGAAACAGAAGGAATTTTAATTAAATATCTTAGTTAACCAATTATATCCAAAATGTTATTCTCTACAGAATCAATGTAAAAAATTGACACTTTTACATTCCTTGAAATCCAATGTTATTATACAATCACAGCACATTTCAATTCAAACTAGCCACACTTCAAGTGCACAACAGCCACACATGGCTGGCAGCCACCATGTTCCACAGAGTAGGTATAAACTGAGCAGGGGTCTAAAAAAGCACTATTGTGCCAATTAGCAACAGGAAGTAAATGTAAGGGTCTTGAGCAAAGATTTTCACTAATAAAAGTAGGCAGTATCTAGCACAGAAGCTTGTTGTTACTAAATTGGAGAAACAGAAATGCAAATAACTGGTTATGTACTGATTGTAGCTGCAAATCAACGGATAGCTTACATGTGCAACATATGGCAACTGATAATTTTCAGTCACACAGTTTTACCTCAGCATAAAAGGACATTAAAATATTTAAAAGTTTTGTGTTCTTTTTAACTAGGTACCCACACATGCAAGTGGAAAACATTCTAATATCAAAACAAAGGAATTTTTAAAATCCTGACTGGGCAGAAGGGTTTAACAGCAAGTCACTCTCACCCATAGTAGTTTCACCACTTAAGACAGTCTAGCTATTAAAGCTTACAAAATAGATCTCAAAGTGCTTCCTCTTCTGTTTTCTGCAAAGACAAAGCTAAGAAGAAAGCACATCAATTCTTTGTGTTTAACAAGATCAAGATATTTATCTCATTTTGCAATACAGTCCTGAAATGCAATTCCTCAAAAATCTGTCCAAGAGAACATCGGTCCAAAATTTCCATGTTTTAACTACCTTGTCGAAAGTATGGCTCTCACAACAGTTTCAATAGACTTAGTGCCACTGAACTCTACAATAAAAAACATTGGAACACTAAATGTTATGTATATACTCCAGCATAATTTGATATTTTAGCATTTTGTTTGTATAAAACAAAAATCGATGGCCCTACACGATGTGTCTTCGCGGGGGGGAGGGAAAAATAAGGGTAGGGGATAAAGCCGGACTGCACATCAGCTTTCACACTTTCAATTTTGATTTGCTAGGACTTCACCAGATTTTCACCCACACTCGCTAAAGGTCATACTTAAGTCAGAACTTACTCACAAAAAAAGAAAACCTATCTTCTGTGCCTCAAATACTTTAGTTTTCAACTCAGCTGCTATAAATACTCATCTCGATGGTAAACATCCAGAACAGCTGCAAAACCAAACTATTAGCTTCTCTTTTATTTTAGTCCCAGGGCTAAAACGAAACAAAAAGAAAGCCGAATATTTATCCAAGTTTTATGACTCAGGTATATGCCTATTCAAGTATATAAACCCCCTCCTTACCCACACCAAGGATATACATTATTGGATATCAATACCAAAATAAAATCAAGGTATGTATTACAGTGCCCCTCAATGTAGTATCAAGAATGTTTGCCTTTACTCAAAATGAAAATTACTCAGCATTTTAGAAAAGTGTAGCTTGTATTTGTGGGTTACAATTTGAAACCTACATTTTAAAAAAGTAGGTTAGTAGCAGTGGCTGAGAACTGCCAGCTCATACCAGCCTGATGAAAATTTAAGCCTCTCAAAAAGATTTAACTACCACAGTGCCTTTGAGCATTCTCCCTCTCCGCCCTGCCTCCCAACTGTTTAAAGAGCGCCACATTCTTTTACTCATTTAAGGTGCAAAACACGAAAATTAACTTGCCTAACAACGTTCAGATTTTCTTTGCAGATTGAAGCCTGTTTCAGGGAGCGTTCTCTGCTTCACCTGTGAGTTAAACAAGACGGCCGCCATCTGGGTGTTTCTAAGGGAAAACCTTAAAGCAAAAGAACCTTGGCACTAAGATTTCGTATTGATAAAACATCATGGTAAAAATTTGAAGCTGTCTCCCACGGGGGAACTTCAAAAAATTCTACATACAATGACGAAGCCAGGCAGTTCATTGCACAATGTGGGCCAGGCGCTGGCACCATCAGAGCTAGAGGAGGTGGAAGGGAGGACACTACTGAGCTTTCAAAAAGGCGCACGCCCTTTCCTCAAGACAGAGGGGTGGGAGCCACGTGCCTAAAAGATTAGGGACTGGTTCCCTTTCCCAAGAAGCCGAAGGGGAGACAATGCGGGGAAGGTTGGGTGCTGAGACCCTGCTCTAGGTGACTGGAGTAACGATGTCAATTCCGCCACGCTGCTGTACCAGATGTGGCTGGGGAAAGCTGTCTTTAAGCACTACCCCTAAATATCTAGATGGAGCGGGGTCTCAGTCTATACACAAAGAAGGCGCCACTGCCGCACTGCGCTCTGGTACTGGTAGTCAGATTCCCAAGCAGGTAATGGCCAGCAAACTATAGGGTCCAGAGTCAAAGCAGGCCCCTCTTCTCGGTCTCAGGCTCTTCCAACCTCACACAAAGGACCGCGCCACCACCCCCTCGCCCCGCCCGCCGGGACATGTAGTTCCCATTTCCCCAGCCAAGCGGCAGATGGGGAAGCCGCCAGACTACAGCTCCCAGCAGCCTCCGCGCCCGAGCCCCGCACCCTATGCCTCCATCTTGGCTGCGGTCGGAGCCTCCATTTTCGCTCCCTCCCCCCACTTTAGTCACCACCACCACTACCAAAACGCGCAGCCGGCTGGCCTCGACTCCTGGTTTCAGCTCTGCGACCTGACGTGAGGCCCAGGCAGTTGAACGGGAGACGTATGAAAAAGCTCAGGGCAGGGAATTGGGGTGCATTCTTCCCCACCTAGAGCTCTACGAGTGCCCACCTTGACTCAGAAAGCTTTCCCCTTAGCCTTGGTCTTATTCTCAGCCCTTCCCCTGGGTTTTTGCTACCCCCAGTTGGACCCTGAGGTCGTACTCACCCCAACAGCTCAGCGCCCCCTCTCCAGCGCCGCCATAAGCAGCACGGCCCGGTACGTAGGAATAAATCTCGCTTCTCTCGCGAGAGTTGCGCGCTCCGAGCTCGTGCACGAGAAGGGGCGGAGTGAAGCGTACTCTCAATACGCTTGCGCAGCAGGGCTGAGTGACGCCAAGCAGTTTGCTGCACTTAACCACAACCAACATGGTGGCTGCATTCCCTTACATTCCTTCTTGGGTGTGCTACGGGAAGCAATCTGGGTGTTTACTGACTCCTCCTGGACACTACGGGTGGCGGGTAGCTTTAGGCGTCTCTAGTCTTTGAGCGTTTGAATACGTTTTAGCCCACAATAATGGGGTAAACCTTGAAGGCGAACAATTCTGAGGGCATATCCAGGAGTCATAAAAAATGATTTATCTTTTCGCAGCAAAAAATCCAGAAGGGCCTCACACTCGTTTCTTCTCATAGTGCAAGCATTCTTTCTTACATCTACTGCATTAGACGAATTTCATTAGTATAGAGTCAGTTTTTTAGCAAGGTAATTTGGAAATCTAAATGAGACCTTTGTTTTCCACGAACAACATTGCAACAGATGCACAAGAGTGAGCAAGGCTGCATAATCACTAAACAAAATGAAACAAATTCAGTCAACTGACCTTTCAAGTTACCAAAGATATTCCTGTTGTGTCAGGTAATCAAAGAGGGTGAATCAGTAATTAAAAGGTTGAAATAAGAGCAAAGAGATGATTCATCCAATGGGGGAAGAGGGAAGGAGGAAAATGGGTAATTATGACCACAGGAAGTTCAATGGATTATCCCCTGTCAGACAGTACAGCATGCTCCTCTGGTGAGAGGAATGCTTTTCCCAGATTCAATGCTTCTATTTTCACAGATTCACTGGCTCTCTCACTTGACAGTATTGGAAAAATAATGAGCAGCCAGTCTCCTGAGTACTCTCCTACCCACTTTTTGCTTACAACACATTTATTTGACATGTTGTATGTGTAATCACTGGGAAGTGTACAGTTGTAAAGAAAATCGGATATAGTCTTGTCCTCAAGGAACTTTTAGTCTAGCATCATTAATGATCACAAAAATAAATCCAAACGTACACACTGGAATAAGTGCAATGAAGGAAAGATAACCTTCAATTCAAACCTCTTGAATTCTAAGAGGAGGCCGTGTCCCATTTCTGTTTAAAAATTTCTCTCCACCTTTGTTGCTGGTGTCTGGTCCCATGTATAACACCTCAAAAGTGCCCCTTTGCTCTCTCTGATGCCTTCCCACGCTTTCCTAAGCACAAATATTTGCTTCATTTTCAATGCTTTCATAGCTCACTCTATTGTAATTATTAGTTTTTACTAGGTAGTAATACTCCAGCACAGAGCTTATGACATTCATCTTTGCATCCCTGGTTGCTGACAGTGCCTGGTCTCGACAACTCTCAAAAGTTTGTTGAATAAATAGCACTGGACAACAGTATGATAAATTGTTAGAGATTGGAATGTATTTCTGGGAAAGTACAGAATGTAAACTTTTTTTTTTTTTT
Organism: Macaca fascicularis; assembly: GCF_037993035.2. Lineage (NCBI taxonomy): Eukaryota > Metazoa > Chordata > Mammalia > Primates > Cercopithecidae > Macaca > Macaca fascicularis. The sequence goes on along the minus strand of NC_088375.1, from coordinate 119,613,150 downwards.
TCAGATGGAGTTTCACTCTTGTTGCCTAGGCTGGAGTGTGATGGCATGATCTTGGCTCACTGCAACCTCCGCCTTCTGGGTTCAAGCAGTTCTCCTGCCTCAGACTCCTGAGTAGCTGGGATTACAGGCGCACACCACTACACCCAGCTAATTTTTGTATTTTTAGTAGAGACGCGGTTTCACCATGTTGGTCAGGCTAGTCTTGAGCTCCAGATCTCGTGATCCACCCGCCTTGGCCTCCCAAAGTGCTGGGATTACAGGCGTGAGCCACCATACCAGACCTAATTTTGCATTTTTAGTAGAGATGGAGTTTCTCCATGTTGGTCAGGCTGGTCTACAACTCTCTGCCTCAGGTGATCCGCCCACCTCGGCCTCCCAGAGTGCTGGGATTACAGGCATGAGCCACTACGCCTGGCCCAGAATGTAAATATTTCAAACTAGCTGTTTTTTTTACTTCACTCAGTTCTTAAATCAAGATCTCCCCTTCCTGCAATACAGCTGGTCTGTGTATTCTAATCAAATGTTATAGAGAAACTGTACCAGGCTCTTGCACTAGATATGAGGTCATGTGAAACTAATTAGGCAATTAGGTAATTCTACTTTTAGCATACATTCTCAAATATCACAGCAATAGAAAATGTAAAAAAAAAAGTCTCACTAAATTCTAGCAATACAATTACTGTTAATAAGAAAGGATAAAGCCTTGATTTCTACCATTACACATAACTTCTGAAAACCTTCTTTAATTATATGATCATTTCATCATCGTCATTCTGAATATATCACAATTGCCTTTAAATTCCTTTAAATTCCTCCTTGTTCCAAAATTAATATCGATTTACATTTATCACAAAATGCAAATCTGTATAAACCCAGAAATATACACTTTAGCTTCTAATGCATTAAAGAAAGTAACAGGTGGAGCAATTTGATGTAAATCACAAGTGAAAATGATTTACTCTTTCTACAAGTAAAACCCATAAATAGAGGTAGGTTTCATTGTTAGATCACTACGTAATGATTTTTTTTCAGATGAATTTTGAAGTCAAATCAAAAACTGAAAAATTGTGGTTATCTTTTTATTTTTTTAAAATTAAATCAGAAACTTGTTAAATCACTGGAAAACCATCTCCTATGCAACAGGGTGACATGGATTTTGGGAAGATAGTCTGTTAAGGAACCATCAGAAAAAAAATTCCAGAAATTATTTTTAGTTATTCATCATACTTAGTTTTCTACTCTGAAAGACTTAGACAATGAAATTGATAACGGTTGTGTGCTTTTTTTTCCCTCTACAATAATAAATAAGCACATTATCTCTGAAGTCTACTTTAGAATCAAAAGTAAACATTTCTTACAGTTTGTAAGGTTTTCTTGAGCAGTGGTGGGTGAGATTTTTGTCATTTCTCTGTCAAATGAGAAAAATTCAGTCAATGTAGAGCTGTTTTAAAAAATTAAATAAGGCTAAATTTATTGCAGGTTTTAAGAGTTGTTTTTATTCTGACATGTCCTCCCTGTTTAGAAAAACTAAAGAGGATCTTCTTTTTTAAAATTATGATAGGCTGGGCACGGTGGCTCACAACTGTAATCCCAGACTTTAGAAGCCAAGGTGGGAGGATCACTTGAGCTCAGGAGTTCTAGACCAGCCTGGGCAATGTGGCGAACCCCCGTCTTTACAAAAAAATTAAAAATTAGCCGCGCGTGGTGATGCGTGTGTGGTCCCAGCTATTCAGGAGGCTGAGATGGGAAGATTGCTTAAGCCTGGGAGGTCATGGCTGCAGTGAGCCATAATCATGCTATTGCACTTCAGCCTGGGCAAGAGTGAGACACGGTCTTAAAAAATATTTAATTAAATAAATAAGATAAAATTATGATAATAGTGGATGGTAAAGGGGTCCACATCCAAGGTTTCAGAACAGAAATAATACTTCTAGAGCAAAAACATTCATAAAGAAGAATTATTTCCATAAGAAGTAATGTGACCCAAAACTTATTCTTTAACCAGCCTCTAAACAGTTAAAGTGCATTATATAAATAAGAATAATATAATAATACCACTAATGTAATCAGATGTTAGCATTTAAATAAGAATGCAAAAAGCTTTGTATAATGCTTCCCTTTAAAATGTTAACATTGCACTTACTGGGATAATTATGTGGACATGCTAAACTGCTGCACCAAAAGTAGCCATCTAACATTGTAGCTCTGGGAGTCAGTTAATAGAGGGAAGGGTAGAGCAACAGAGTATTTATAATTTAACTAAAACTCAATCCCAATGAAATCCAATTGTATTTAACATAAATCCAAACTCTTTTACTGTGCTCTTCAAGGCCCTGAATGATATAGTCCCCACCAGATTCTCTAACCCCTGGTTAACTGGTTCTTCCAATATTGTAAGTTTGTTCCTCCTTCAAGGCCCATGAATTTACTGTTGTCTCTTCCTGGAATGTTCTAGCCCAAATCTTTGGGCACTTTCTCATCATTCAGATCTTACGTCAAATGTTACCACCTTACAAAGGCCTTTTCTAAAGTAAAAGTACCCACTAAACTATCAGTTTCCATTTGTTTATTGCTCATCCCTCTGAACTACAGCATAAGCTTCAATTCTCTAGTTCATCATTGTGTCCCCAAAACCTGGCACAGTGACTTACATATGCAGTAAATACTTAAACAATATTCATGGAATGAGTAAATTACACTTATTTTATTGAATCCAAGGCAGTAGTGATTGTAAGGTCCAGTCATCATTTTTGGATTACCAATAAGAAAATTTGTAGCCATTTTCATTATTGATATGGTTTGGCTGTGTCCTTTCCTAAATCTCATCTTGAATTGTAGTTCCCATAATCCCCACATGTCATGGGAGGGATCCAGTGGGAGGTAATTGAATCATGGGGGCAGTTACCTTCATGCTCCTTATCTTGTGATAGAGAGTTCCCATGATATCTGATGGTTTTATAAGGGGCTTTTCCCCCTTTGCTCAGAACTCATTTTCCTTCCTGCCACCATGTGAAGAAGGATGTGTTTGCTTCCCCTTCCACCAGGATTGTTAAGTTCCCTGAGGCCTTCCCAGCCATGCTGAACTGTGAGTGAGTTAAACCTCTTTCCTTTATAAATCACCCAGTCTTGGGTGTGTCCTTATAGCAGTATGAGAATGAACTAATACAACAAATTGGTATCAGGAGTTAGTGGGGCACTGCTATAAGGATACCCAAAAATGTGAAAGCGACTTTGGAACTGGGTAACAGGTAGGGGCTGGAACAGTTTGGAGGACTCAGAAGAAGAAAGGAAAATGTGGGAAGGTTTGGAAATTCCTAGAGATTTGGGGACTTAGAAGACAGGAAGATGTGGGAAAGTTTGGAACTAAAATGCTGATAATAATATGGACAATGAAGTCCAGGCTGAAGTGGTCTCAGTTGGAGATGAGGAACTTGTTGGGAACTGGAATAAAGGTGATTCTTGCTATGCTTTAGCAAAGAGACTGGCAGCATATTGCCCCTGCACTAGAGATCTGTGGAACTTTGAACTTAAGAGAGATGATTTAGGGTATTTAATGGAAGAGGTTTCTAAGTGGCAAAGCATTGAAGAGGTGGCTTGGGTGCTCTTAAAAGCATTTAGTTTTATGCATTCACAAAGACATGGTTTGGATTTGGAACTTATATTTAAAAGGGAAGCAGAGCATAAAAGTTTAGAAAATTTGCAGCCTGATGATGCAGTAGAAAAGCAAAGCCCATTTTCTGGGGAGAAATTCAAGCTGGCTATAGAAACTTGCATAAGTAATAAGGAGACAAATGCTAATCATTCGGATAGTGGGGAAAATGTCTCCAGGGCATGTCAGAGACTTTCATGGCAGCCCCTCCCATCACAGGCCTGGAGGCCAAGGAAGGAAAAACCATTTCCTGAGCCTGGCCCAAGCCCCTCCTGCTCTGTGCAGCCTTGGGATATGTTCACCCTGGGACATGGTGTCCTTAGTCTCAGCTACTTCAACTCCCTCTGTGGGAGGGAGTAAAAGGGGCCAAGGTACAGCTCAGGCTGTTATTTCACAGGGTGCAAGCCCCAAGCCTTGGCAGCTAACACATGATGTTGGGCCTGTGAGTGTGCAGAAGTCAAGGATTGAGGTTTGGGGACCTCCGCCTAGATTTCAGAGGATGTATGGAAATGCCTTGATGTCCAGGCATTAGTTGGCTGTAGGGGTGGAGCCCTCATGGAGAATCTCTGCTAGGGCAGTGCAGAAGGGAAATATGGGGCCCCCACAGAGTCCCCACTGGGACACTGCCTAGTGGAGCTGTGAGAAGAGGGCTGTTGTCCTCCAGACCCCAGAATGGTAGATTCACTGACAGCTTGCACCATATGCCTGGATAAGCTGCAGACAGTTAAAACCAGCTGTGAAAGCAGCTGAGAGTGGGGCTGTACCCTGTAAAACCACAGTGGTGGAGCTGCCCAAGGTTGTGGGAGCCCACCTCTTGCATCAGTGTGACCTGGAAGTGAGACATCAAGTCAGACAAAGGAAATCATTTTGGAACTTTAAGGTTTGATGACTGCTGTAATGGATTTTGGGCTTGCATGGGGACTATTGCTCCTTTGTTTTGGCCAATTTCTTCCATTTGGAAAGGGTATATTTACCCAATGCCTGTACCCCCATTGTATCTAGGAAGTAACTAACTTGCTTTTGATTTTACAGGCTCGTAAGTGGAAGGGTCTTGCCTTGTCTCAGATGAGACTTTGGACTTGGACTTTTGGGTTAATGCTGGAATGAGCTAAGACTTTGGAGGACTGTTGGAAAGGCATGATCTTGTTTTGATACATGAGGATATGAGATTCAGGAGGGGCCATAGGTGGAATGATGTGGTTTGGCTGTGTCCTCACCCAAATCTCATCTTGAATTGTAGTCCCATAATCTCCACATGTCGTGGGAGGAACCCAATGGTAGGTAATTCAATCATGGGGGTGGTTACCCCTGTGCCACTGTTCTCATGATAGTGAGTGAGTTCTCACAATATCTGATGGTTTTATTTGTATTTATTTATTTTTTTTGAGACGGAGTTCCGCTCTTGTTGCCCAGGCTGGAGTGCAATGGCACGATCTCAGCTCACTGCAACTTCCACCTTCTGGGTTCAAGCAATTCTGCCTCAGCCTCCCACATAGCTGGGATTACAGGTGTGCACCACCCCGCCCAGCTAATTTTGAATTTTTTTTTTACTAGAGATGAGATTTCACCATGTTGATCAGGCTGGTTTCGAACTCCTGCCCTCAAGTGATCCACCTGCCTTGGCCTCCCAAAATGCTGAGATTACAGGCATGAGCCACTGCTCCCAGCCTATCTCATGGTTTTATAAGGGGCTTTTCCCCTTTTTCTCAGCACTCATTCTCCTTCTTGCCACTATGTGAAGAAGGACGTGTTTGCTTCCCCTTCTGCAATGATTGTAAGTTTCCTGAGGCCTCCCCAGCCTTGCGGAACTGAAAGTCAATTAAATCTCTTTTCTTTATAAATTACCCAGTTTCGGGTATGTCCTTATAGCAGCATGAGAACAGACTAATACAATTATGAAATAAAACTTCCACTACTTAGAATTTTTATATTTATTGAAAGGACTATTTTAAACTTACTAGGTTTTTTTTTTTTTTTTTTGGAGACAGGGTCTCACTCTGTTGTCCAGACTGGATTGCAGTGGCATGATCTCAGCTCACTACAGCCTCCACCTCCTAGGCTCGAGCAATCCTCCTGCCTCAGCCACCTGAGTAGCTGGGACTACAGGCATGCACCACCATGCCTGGCTAATTTTTGTATTTTTTTGTAGAAACGGGGTTTTGCCATGCCCAGGCTGGTCTTGAACTCTTGGGCTCAAGTAGTCCTTCTGCCTCAGCCTTCCAAAGTGCTGGGATTACAGGAATGAGCCACCTGTGCCCACCCCAGACATAGATTTAAATTATGTCTCCCTTTTGTGTGTATATGAAGTAAAAAAAAAAAAAGCAAAATAAATTTGTTAAGGTATTCTTCACAAAGTCTAACTCTTCTGAATCTGTTTTCAGTAATACATTTGACCATATTTTTAAAATTCTACTCATCATGAGTCAACATAAAAAAGTCAACAGACTAGAATATATATTTGCAATATATAAAAAATGTATTGGTATCATGAATATATAATACATTAATAAGAAAAAGCCGAAAGGAAAGAAAAGGAAAATGGGGATAAGACTTGAAGGTCCGTATGTTTTTAAAAACCCGTATAGGCAAATACTTGAAATTATACCCAGCCTCATTAGAAATCAGGGGGATGGCCGGGCACGGTGGCTCAAGCCTGTAATCCCAGCACTTTGGGAGGCCGAGACGGGCGGATCACGAGGTCAGGAGATCGAGACCATCCTGGCTAACACGGTGAAACCCCGTCTCTGCTAAAAATACAAAAAACTAGCCGGGTGAGGTGGCGGGCGCCTGTAGTCCCAGCTACTCCGGAGGCTGAGGCAGGAGAATGGCGTAAACTCGGGAGGCGGAGCTTGCAGCGAGCTGAGATCTGGCCACTGCACTCTAGTCCGGGCGAAAGAGCAAGACTAGGTCTCAAAAAAAAAAAAAAAAGAAAGAAATCAGGGAGATGATTTTTTTTTTTTTTTTTTTAAAGATTTTTACACTTACAGAAGAGGTAGAAAATTGTACAGAAAGTTGCCATAAACCTTGTACCTGCTTCTCCTATTTTAACCTTACATAACTATAGAATAATTTTCAAAACTAGGAAATCAACTTTGACATGATAATATGACTTGAAATACAAAATTAATATGGGCTGCACCAGTTATTCCTCCAATGTCCATTTTCTCCTCCAGGATCGAATCTAGGATCTCACACTGCATTTAGTTTTTATGTGTCCTTTGTCTCCCTTCTATGACAGTTCTTTAGTCTTTGTCTTTTACAGCTTTAACACTGAAACAGTCTAGGCATGCCAGATCATGGCTGTAATCCCAGCACTTTGGGAGGCCGAGGCAGGCGGATCACTTGAGGTCAGGAGTTTGAGACCAGCCTGGCCAACATGGTGAAACCCTGTCTCTACTAAAAATATAAAAATTAGCTGGGCGTGGTGGCAGGCACCTGCAATCCCAGCTACTCTGGAGGCTGACGCTTGAGAATCACTTGAACTCAGGAGGTAGAGGTTGCAGTGAGCGGAGATAGTGCCACTGCACCCCAGCCTGGGCAACAGAGTGAGACACTGAAAAAAAAAATTAATATATATATATATATACACACACACACACATATACACACACACACAATTTTGAAACAATATCAGTCAGCTATTTTACAAATGTCCCTCTTTTGAAGACTACAGAGGTTATGTGCCTCTCATTGCATCAATATCGGGGTATATAATGTTGAAGTGTATTATTACTATTATTATTTGAGGTGAGGTCTTGCTTGTTGCTAGAGTACAGTGGCATGATCTCGACTCACTGCAGCCTCCACCTCCTGGGTTCAAGCAATTCTCCCACCTCAGCCTCCCGAGTACCTGGGATTATAGATGCCCACCACCATGCCCGGGTAATTTTTGCATTTTTAGTAGAGACGGGGTTTCACCATGTTGACCAGGCTGGTCTCGAACTCCTGACATCAGGTGATCCAGCCACCTTGGCCTCCCAAAGTGCTGGGATTACAGGTGTGAGCTACCTCGCCCAGCCGTTGAAGTGTATTATTAATGATGTTTACCTTAATCAGTTGATGTCTGCCAGGATTCTCCATTGTAAAATCACTACTCTTTGCTTTGTAATTAGTGGGGGCAGGGCAATGCTTTGGTAATGTACTGAATTGAATAGCGTCCCCCCCTAAATTCATTCCCACCCAGAACCTTAGAATGTGACCTTATTTATAAATAGGGCCTTTGTGGATGTAATCAAATTAAGATAAAGTTATACTGGATTAGAGTGGGCCTCAATCCAATGAGTAGTGTCCTCAGAAGAGGGAGTTTTATACACTGACTAGAGACATGCAGGGAGAATGCCATATGAAGACAAGAGATTGAAGTGATATATCTAGAAATCAGGGAACAGGAATTGCCAGCAACCCCAGAAGCTAGGAGAGGGGCATGGAACACATTCTCCCTGAGACTTCTAGCCTCCAGGACTATGAGAGAATAAATTTGTTTTAAGCCACCCAGTTTGGGTTCATTTGTAATGGCAACTCTAGGAACTAACACAAACATATATAAATATCCTGTTTTTGCTTAAATTTTAGCCCACCATCCATTGGTGGATCTTGCTGAATCTTTTTGGTTCACAAATGTCCAGGTTTTCCCATATAGAATTATTTTGAGCCCACCAAGAACACTGATAATGTAGTATTTCCTCAAAGAGTGCTTCATGGTTTCCAGGATTTTATTCCAAGCTGCTAAAAGCCACTGGGGTAGGCAGAATTCCAAGCTGGCCACCAAGATTGCCAATGGCACTGTACATGTCTCGTATCATCCCATCTTAAGCATAGGTGAAACGTGGATATGAGAAGCTATATCACTTATATCTCTTTTATGGCAAAGGGACTACTGCAGATATAATTAAGATCTCTAATCAGTTGGTTTAATCAAGAGGGAGATATTCTGGTTGGACCTGACTTAGATGTATTCTTAAAAGGGAGTCTATTTGCCAGGCGTGGTGGCGCATGCCTGTAATCCCAGCTACTCAGGAGGCTGAGGCAGGAGAATCGCTTGAACCCGGGAGGCAGAGGTTGCAGTGAGCCGAGATCATGCCATTGCACTCCAACCTGGGCAACAGGGGTAAAACTCCGTCTCAAAAAAAAAAAAAAAAAAAAAGGGAGTCTAGAGGTGGGAGACAAGAAGTCAGAGATGATTTCCTGTTGGCCTTGAAGACAGTCTTTGAGTTGTATAGCTGTATTCAAATAGATTTTGTCAATAATTATGAGAACATGGGAGAGAGACTGGAGCCTCATATGGGATGCTGGCTTCAGCTGACACCTTGATTTTAGCCTTGTGAGTGCAAGAGAGAAGAACCCATTTGAGCCCTGCATGGACTTCAGACCTACAGAACTGTGATATAATATGTGGATGTTGCTTTAAACTGTTATTTGTGGTAACTGGTTATATAGCAGTAGAAAACTAAGACAGCCAGCCATACTCCAAATTTGTATAGTGGCACGCTCTTGATAAAAACGTGTCAATGGAAAGTACAGAAAATGGCCAAAACCCATGTTATTTTTTCAAATGGTCCTGAGTTTGATTGAGATATTCAGATTGCCTTTGTCTAGTCGTCCCCCATGAGTGCAAACCAATTTTGTATATGCTTACAGTCAACCACATTGGAACCTGTACCTATGTAAGACATATCCCAATATCAAAGATGTTAAAATAAGAAATAGAAATGAATGTAACAATCAGTAACATATAAAAATTCATCAATTAGTTCCACACATATTTCTACGAGGCTAGATGACACTGAGTGAGGTTGTACCTAATTTAAACTCTGAAGGTTCTGCCTCCTCTTTAGCATTACAGGAGTGACAAAACAAAAAGCATTATCTGCTTTTTCCTATATTAGCAGATAATACCCCTTAATTCACTCTGAAAGTTGCCATGAGATATATCAGTGAAATAACTGCAGAATGTGAAATATGATCTCTTATAGTTAAATGTGTTTAATATAAATGAGGCAGAGGAAAGGGGAATTAAAAATTAGGAAGTAAAATGTTAGCAAAGATTTTTTAAAAATGCATAATTTATTATATATGTATGTATTCCTTAACAATATGTTGTATAATCCAACAAAGAAATATATATCAATGAAAATGACAGCTATAAAACAATAAAATGTATAAATTCTAGAGACATGTTGAGTGAAAAAAAAAATCCTTAGACTACATGAGAGTATGATACAATTCTTTTGAAGTTCAAAAAAAAAAAAAAAGAAAACTAAAAAATAAGTCACTTTAGGGATACATATGTATTTTAGGTCTTTCTACATGTGAATAAAACTATTAAAAAGCGAGCAAGGGGGTGGGCAAAGATAGGAAAAGAGCTCAAATAGATAAAATACAAGCACTCGTAATGTTATCATTCTTAAGTTAGGTGATGAGTTATTATGCTTGATAATTTATTTGCATTCCACATTTACCCTTTTATAAGCATCAAATATTACATTTAAATATAAGTCCAAAATTATGTATAAAATGTTGATAAAATTTATATCTGCATGGCTGTTCCTAAAACTATGCTTATTTTATCAAGCAGAGTTCTTGGTTTTAGGCAATTCAGGTTAGTTTTAATAACAACAAAAAAATGATTTTATTAAAAGTAATTCTCAGGTTCTCTAGGACAGCCAACAAACAAGAATTAGAGGTTACAGGCCAGGCATGGTGGTTCACGCCTGTAATCCCAGCACTTTGGGAGGCCAAGGCGGGCGGATCACCTGAGGTCAGAAGTTCGAGACCAGCCTGGCCAACATGGAGAAACCCCATCTCTACTAAAAATACAAAAATTAGCTGTGCATGGTGGTGGGCACTTGTAATCCCAGCCACTTGGGAGGCTGAGGCAGGAGAATTGCTTGAACCCAGGAGGTGGAGGTTGCAGTGACTTGAGATAGTGCTACTGCACTCCAGCCTGGGTAACAGAGCAAGACTGTCCCCCCCCCCAAAAAAAAATAGAATTAGAGGTTATCATTAAACCACTTTTGCTGCTCCTCTGTGGAGATGAATGCAGTAGTGTTGTTAGTCACCATTTTCAAAGGAATCTGCATGGTTCCCTGCTTCTTTGTATCACTAACTTTAAAGTTGAAGGCAGATGTTTCTTCCTTAGCTGCAAAGGAGGCTGATAAAACATTTACCTGGTACTTTCAAATTCTTTAGGAGGGAGGAATGCTCTGCCTTATTAGGTGAGGGATTCCCTAAACACAGGATTTAGGATATTGGGCAGCCAAAAGAGAAATGACAGATGTCTGCTACAGCCCATTCTCTTGGCCATTCAATATCAACATACTTCTTCAGCTAATTCTTCCAAAACTATATTCAAAGGGAAAGGACTTGACAATGTTAACAGTCACAGACATGTAACAGTCACAGACACTGTTAGTTGCTTTCTCAATATTCTTTCTTCTTGCTAATACTGATTTTATTTGGGACAGCTATGTACCCTGCTTTCTTTGCAGGTACCAGTGGCCATTTAACTGGTCAGGCAAGTAAGTCAAGGGGGAATCCATTTGGAATTTCTGGGAAAGCTTTGCTTTCCCTCATAAAAGGGGAATATATATAGCTGGCACAGGCCATTTCCATTTTTTCTTCCTTGCCTTCAACATGGGCATGACACTTGGCTAGTCAACAACTTTCTAGCAAACACAAGAAAACAGCATGAGGGATGAAAGCCAATATGGTAAGGAGGCAGATCTGAAAGACAGAACTGCACCTTTTCCTGTATATAGTAAGAGTCACTGATTATACATTATTCCTTTCAGTTGAATGCACACATACTCTCAGCCACGCCATTCTAGAAAATAATAATATCTCATTAGTTAAGACTCCATTTATTGAAGTCATAATACTTTCTAATATATGAGCTGTGGTGTTTCTTTTGCACTGATAAAAACAGATTTTGCTAATTAAGAACCACTTGAACTCCCAGCAGTATTTGGCATTTAGGCATCTCAAGTTAGTTAGTGATTAAAAATGAGCTTAAGACTGTCTGGGTTTGAATCTTGGTTCCAGTTTGGACAAATAACCACCTCCTTGTGCCTGAGTATCTGCAAAATGAGGTACAGTTAAAATGGAGATTATATAATATAGTACCTGACAAGACAGTAAAGCACTCAATAGATGGTAGCCATTATTGGCAATACCATACATACTTTGCTTTTATGGCACCAAAGTTTTCTATTTCTCTCCTACCCATTTATTATCTCTATTGAATTCTCAAGTTTAAAGTCCCTCTTCTGTATCCTATACATACTTACATAATGGATTTATCACACTGCATTATAATTATATATATACTTGTCTCCTGTACCAGACTTTTTCATTTTTAAAATCATAAGTATTAATGAAGTGGTTGGCACATAGACTATTTTCTTTTTAATTTTTTAGAGTGCTAACTATTACACAATGGGGCCTAGACTAGACATTTTTAAATTAGTGTCTTCAGGAATTCTTTGGGATGATTAGAATATAAATTCTTGAACTCCATCACCAAATTTCTATTTCAGTGGGTCAGGGAACCACATTTTGAAGAACACTAAAATAGACCTTTAATGTTTGAATCAAATTATGCATAAGGTATTAATATAAGAATCATATATAAGATATGGATATAATACTACACTAATATAAGGTACTATTTGTAGAGTTATACACTGCTGAATATACTGTGCTAATTACAAAGTATGTATGACTCTTGTGAGGACCACTTGACAAGGTTGCTATATATATATATACGTAAAAAAACACTGCACTTCCTAATTTGACTTATTACTGAATAAAATCAGCTAATCTTCTCAAAATGCAGTTTTTGTTAGAAAATGTAATTTTGAACTAAGATTTTTGCAAACCAGGCAAGTTCTTCATCCACTGAAAGAGAAACTTTAAAATCCACTTAAAATGAAAAGCATTCCTCCCCCACTCAATTTTCTAACTACACATTATCTTCATAGCATTAACACCAGCCAGAATTTATATTATGTAGGGCACTAAAAGCTTCTTAGACTTGTACCTCAGGCTTTTAATTTCTCAGGGGGAAAAGTTAATATATAGATTTATCCTGACACTTGAGATATAAAGAACTTTATAAACAGCTCTAAAGGAACATAAAGCAGATAAAGGGACACCATATTATACCTTAATTTGATTACTTCATCATTTTCGCTGAAATCTGGCCATGGTAAGTTTGGCCATAGCTGCCAAATGGCATAGAGTACCTGCCTCTTGAATGGATTTATGGGTCACTTAAGGTATACTTCAAGGCAGATGGCTGGGCTAACAGTTTCCTTACTTACTCTTGGGAAATGAAATAAAAAATGCTCACACTTGGAGGTGTTTTTTTGTCAAATTCTATGCAGGATATCGAACAGAAATTTGAAAAATTCTTAAATGACATATACCTATTCATTAACACCCACTGCTCTAGATGACATCCATTAGTTATTACTGGGATCAGATGCTTTTAGGACATCTTTGGAAGATTTTGTTTTAACTGTAGTTCTTTATAGCATTACAAAAGAAATATATCACATAAAGCACTAACAACTCTTTTTAATACTGTGTCTCTCCCATGCAGTATGGTGCTTAATGTTACTGGAAACTATTGACAGGTTTAGCATTATTTCAATTAATTCTGGGCAAATCTAAATAGAATAGTATAACACGAAGAATTTATAAATTTGAAATGTGAGTAAACTGAGATGGGAATGAGTTGATGAGTGAACCCAGCTGACCACTGAGCATTTGAATCTCAATGTTGTCTACACAGCATTATGAGTGTAATAATTTTCATTAGGTAACAAAACTGCTTCCTCACCTTTTTATATAGCTTTAAAAAAACAGAAAAAAGACAAAAAAAAAACAAAAAAAAAAACAAAAAACACAACTGCTTCTATGTAAAAAAAAAAAAAAAAAAAAAAGCAAGCCAACTACCTATTAGTGCTAGGACTGAAAGACATCCAATCCAAGTAAGTGATGGTTCTTGATTATAAAATGGAAATTGTATAAAAATTAAAATAGAATATAGAACTAATACGATAACATTGAAAAACTGACTACTTATATTTGGTTTTTTGATTTTTTGTGTTTTTTTGGCTGATTATATTTAATAAAAGCTACTTTTAGTATTTGAACTAAGTGCACGTGTGCATGCGCATACACAGGACAAGCTCCTCAGCTTTGAACAGTATGAACTTTGAACAATACGACAACTATAGTATCACTGGGGAAAAAAATAGCTGACTTATTTCCAAGTACGTTTCCTGGGACTAGCAGTAGGTTCTCTCAAATTAAAAGTAAAGGCACCAGGCTATAAAGTGCCAATTCTTAGCACCAGAGAGACTTAAAACTTCACAGGTGAATGACATTACAAATCAGAGAATCTGCTGACCTAGTTCTGTGGAATTGTATTATTTTGTCAAATGGAAAAAAAAAAAATCAGGGTTTATGCCAAATAGATTTAAAAAGTTAAATCTTTCCTAAAATTTCCTAGAAGTGTATTTTACAATGCTATATAAAATAAAATTGCTGGCTTATAAAAAAATGCTCAAAGTTTCAAAGATGTGAAAAATAACAATGAACTGAAAACATAGTTTATATAAATCAAAGTCCCAGAAATGAAAATTAAAAGTAGTCTCTTTGAGAAAGGAATGGTGAAATTCAGCATGTATTCATATTAACACATCTGAGAACCGTGGACAGCCATTATTGACTGGAATTCTAAATTGCCACCTGATACCTTTAATTAAGATTAAATCAAATCTGAGGCAAGACACTTAATGGACAGTACTTGAATGGGAAGATAGTAACTTCCTTCCTTGATAGACAATCTCCAGCCATCATTCAGAGTTCAGTTATTTGATGGCTTGGGAAGCAGTGTCCATTGAGTTTTCCTTTCTGGCTTGAAGAGACTCACTGCTAATGGACAATAATTCTCGAAGTTCCTTATTTTCAAGCTGGAAAAAAAAAAGGCATGTTTATTTCTGGTATATTTACTGTCAAGCTGCATTACAACAACACATTATTTTGAGCCAGGAGCAGAAAACATTATTTTTAATTTAAAAAATTTTAAGGAAACAAAAAACCCACTAGTTGAGAATTTCCTTAAATACTACTTATTTATTCATTTAACAAACATTTACATGTAGGATGTAGGCAATGATACTCTTTTGTAGTAGTAATTTACTGAGTAATTTCTATATACCAAGTGTTACAATTACAAAGGAGAAACAAAAAACAGGGTCCCTCTCCATTTGAGGAATTCACTATGTTTTATTCTTCATGGTTCCCACAGTTTTACTATTATTTCTTTTATTTAAAAAATTCCTAATAATCGTTTCACTCTGATTAATCTCCTCTCCTGGATATCTTATAGTTCCAGAGAAATGGAAGGAAAGGGGGAAAGAAATTACTTATTGAGCATGTAGCTGGGTACTACTTGGGTGCCCTGTATATGCTATCTCACAATGATCTGTAGGGTAGGTATCATTGCCTACATCCATGTATTTCATGAGGATGCTCTGGCTCACAAAATTCCTAAAAGTTGTCCAAATTCAGACAACTTGGATGTGGTATTACTGGGGTCTGAATCTAGTGGTCATGTTTTTTCTACTTGAAGTATTAAGGTAGAATTTGTCCCACATTTCCTTAGGGCTGTTTCCATAAGTGAGGTAAATCGAGGATAAATAGAAGGTCATGCTATCATTTCACTAGCTCCTAATTCCTCCTTGGGACCTGTCACTACCTTTGATTTCTAGAGAGAGTAGCTTCCGCTCTTCATCCTTATTCTCTGCAGAAAATTCTGGTAAACCAAAGCATTTTTAGCTTCACCAAGATGTGCGGAAGTCCCAGCTAGAGTAACTAAGAGATTAGAGCCTGTGGTCGATGAATCTTCAGTATTTGTATCTGTCTCCTAGCATTTACATACTATTTAATATCATATGATACTAGGATTATCCCTTCCACTAGACTCTGGGCAGGTACCTGTGTTTTTCTCTCTGGTATTTCTCAAAGGCCCCAGGACAGTACCTTGTAATAAGCAGCACACAAACCATTTACTGAAATGCTTCATTTTTTTTTTTTTAATTTTTCAGACAGGATCTCATTCTGTCGCTCAGGTTGGAGTGCAGTGGCATGCATGATCATGGCTCACTGCAGTCTTGACTTCTGGGTTCAGGTGATCCTCCCACCTCAGCCCCTGAGTACCTGGGATTATAGGTGCACACCACCACACCCGGCTAATTTTCTGTATGTTTTTTGTAAAGACAGGGTCCCCGCCATATCGCCCAGGCTGCTCTTGAACTCTTGGGCTCAAGCAATTCACTCACCTCAGCCTCCGAAAGTTGAAATCCTTAACAATTTTATGAGCACACTAATGCCCCAAACCCTTTTTTGTGCTCCCTTAAAATAGGAATATTAAAATATTCCTATTTTAATCAAAATATGACCTAACATAGCTTTTAAGAAATCAAGACTACAAGGCTTATACAAGCAGTTCTTTGGCTTTGTAACCCAAATGCAACCACTTTTAACACTTTTATCTATTTCTTTTGGTATTTAATTCTGTAATTCTAAATAATATGCTTATACTGCTATTTCCTGATCATTAATTTTAGACATTATCTACTTCACTTATTATGGCAGAAGAAGGATTTTATCTCACATATAACTTCTCCCCTCTACTCCCTCTACCTTCCCATTATAATATCTCAAGTTATTGCCAATACATAGTTGGTATTTCCACTGATTGCTGTTTACTATATTTCCTTTCTTCAAAAGGATATCAAAGAGTATGAAGGAGGAGTTTTAATTTTAAATCATGAGCACACAGAAAACATTAATATATTACAGTGATGGGATAGTGATGGCATATCTTCCAGACTCCGAAAACTCTGAAATACTGTGAACCTAAAATAGCTACAATCTTACCTCTAATTGGGCTAATTTTTCCTGAATCTTACAAAACTGGTCATCATCCACCTGAACTGCTCTCCTCATCACTTCTCCCATTTCGCAGATTCTGTCAATCTGACTCTCAATTTCCTGTGAAGATATTAAGGAAACAAAGGTGGAAAAGTCACCTGTTCTCTCTATATAAAGAACATAAAAGTGTGTGCATTATGATTTTTAAAAGTTCATTTAATCTATGATACAGAAGTTACAATGGAGTTTCACTATAATTTTAGTCCTTAGACATAAAGCCATAGTAAAGTGATCTTGTGGTATTCACAGATAATTTTTTTTTTTTCCAAAAAATCAATTGTGCAAGACAGTGTGGCGATTCCTCAAGGATCCACAACTAGAAATACCATTTCACCCAGCCATCCCACTACTGGATATATACCCAAAGGATTATAAATCATGCTACTATAAAGACACATGCACACGTATGTTTATTGCGGCACTATTCACAATAGCAATGACTTGGAACCAACCCAAATATCCATCAATGATAGACTAGATTAAGAAAATGTGGCACATATACACCATGGAATACTATGCAGCCATAAAAAAGGATGAGTTCATGTCCTTTGTAGGGACATGGATGAAGCTGGAAACCATCATTCTGAGAAAACTATCGCAAGGACAGAAAACCAAACACCACATATTCTCACTCATAGGTGGGAAATGAACAATGAGAACACTTGGACACAGGGTGGGGAACATCACACACTGGGGCCTGTCGTAGGGTGGGGAGAGTGGGGAGGGATAGCATTAGGAGGAATATCTAATGTAAATGACGAGTTAATGGGTGCAGCACACCATCATGGCACATGTATACATATGTAACAAACCTGCACGTTTTGCACATGTACCCTAGAACTTAAATAAAAAAAAGAAGGCCTCCTTAAGGGGATCCTCATTCCAGTTGTATATGTTCTATTGATACCATTACTAAGGGATACAGTTTTTATTTTTTTATTTTTTATTTTTTGAGACGGAGTCTTGCTCTGTGCCCCAGGCTGGAGTGCAGTGGCGCGATCTCGGCTCACTGCAAGCTCCGCCTCCCGGGTTCACGCCATTCTCCTGCCTCAGCCTCCCGAGTAGCTGGGACTACAGGCGCCCGCCACCTCGCCCGGCTAATTTTCTTGTATTTTTAGTAGAGATGGGGTTTCACCGTGTTAGCCAGGATGGTCTCGATCTCCTGACCTCGTGATCCGCCCGTCTCGGCCTCCCAAAGTGCTGGGATTACAGGCTTGAGCCACCGCGCCTGGCCAGGGATACAGTTTTTAAACAAATATATAATGTTTCTTATATTTAAAACCAAGAAGTGAAGAGTAGAATGCATTTTCTGTTTTCACTCTTTGCCCAGACATCAAGTTGATAATCCTATGGTTATCAGTGATATGCATCAGCTCATAAGTAACCCTTCAGTATGTGAACATGGGGAATTTTTAAATACTGGGCTCTTCGATATGGATTTGTGTTACAGTCATGTTATCTTCTCACGCCTTCCAAGATTTCAAAGGATCTGATGGCTGTAATTGCAGAGAATAAATGAGTAATCTTTAGTCTATTTCAGAAATAGAAGGCCAGATGATTCCCTTTCCATAAAGGATTAAGTTTTCATCCAATGCCAACTCTGATAAGGCCTTAGTCATTTCTGTGGGTGAAATCTGATCTGATGCAAGCAATGTTATTTTCATTTCTGAAAATTATCTATGTCCAGTGCATCAATCACCCAATAGGTCCACCCTCCAATAAAAATATTTGAAACGGAAAAAAAAATCAGTTGTAGTTTAACTACCCATTGGATGTTGGATACTACCTCTAAGTGGCTGTTTAACTTAAATTTGAATACTTTCACTGGCAGGAAGCTTACTACATTCCAAGGTGCCTTATTCTATCTTTGGACATATCACTTAGAAAGTTTATCTATCTGAGTAAACTGTCTCTTTCAAAGTTCAGGTTTTTTCCTCCATATGAGAATAAATAAAATCTATTTTTCTCTTCCAGTTGAAAGCCATTCAAATATTTAAAATATCTGTTTCCTAAAACTTTTAAGTCAGTAAAATGCATTCAATGTAATTTAAGATGAAGCTTATATTTCACTACATCTCACAGAAGTAGTAGGCTCCAACTTATACATCTAGAATTAAATGACACAGTACACACGAATGTACAATGACAACCATGAAGCACCTACAAACATAAGAACAATTACCGAGTCTCCCAAATTAGATAATAAGCAATCAAAGCATAGAAACTATGCCATGTTTGTTTTTTTTAAAAACCATACTTCTATCCCCTAATAACATAGTATGATGCTATGTGGTTCAGTTTATAAAAGGTTTATTGACTGCTTGCTATATGTCAGGTACTATGTTAGGAATAAAATGTGAATTCAAGTGCCTCACAACCAAGGAGCTTAAGTGAAATGTATAATAACCAACCAAGTATTTACTGGGCACCTTCAACACTAACTGACATTACGTTTGGTGTGAGGGCTAAGAATTAATGAACATTTTCAAAAGAGATCTTGGTGAGGGAGGGGGAACGTTAGTCCCATTCAAATAAAAGGACCTGAGCAACCACTATCCTTCTTTCTATTCATATCTTTACAAAGCCATGGCAAAATAAACAACAAATATGATAAACATGAAAGGAAAACAAGCTTACTTTTCTTCAAAAACAAGCACACATGGCCAGTCACAGTGGCTCATGCCTATAATCCCAGCACTTTGGAAGGCTAACGTGGGTTGATCGCTTGAGCCCAGGAGTTTCAGACCAGCCTGGGCAACATGGCGAAACCTCATCTCTACAAAAAAAAAAAAAAAATAATAATAATAAAAAACCCCACAAAAATTAACAGGGCATGGTGGTGTGCACCTGTAGTCCCAGCTGCTCAGGAGGCAGAGGTGAGAGGATGGCTTGACCCCAGAAGGCAGAGGTTGCAGTGAGCTGAGATCGTGCCATTACACCACAGCCTGGTCGACAGAGCCAGACCCTGTCTCAAAAAGCAAAAAAACAAGCACACAATCTAAAACAATCTCAAGATTTCAATTTGGTTCATTTCAAATTTATTCGAAGTTTCTTACTGCAGAGTGAGACTGGTGAGCTTTCAGGACTGGTTCAGCATCCACAGCTTTTTTAGCAACCATTAACTGTAACATCTGTTTCCGGTACTTGCTCATGATGAGCTCCAAAGCATCCTGGTGTTCCTCCAAGGAAATCCACAGCTCTGTCAAAAAATAAAATAACTTGGCAGTGATGTCTGAGAGACAGTTCCCAAATCCAAAGTCTTAACAGTTAGAATTTTGCAATACTATAGAGATAATATGAATCCAAGGTTGTAAATCAATGTTTCAGTCCACAAAACTGAGCAGTTAAAGTCTATGTTAAAGGTAACTTTCTAGGCAGAGAAGCAAAATCTTGCAGTAACAACAACGGATATGTCATCAGAAGACATGGATTTGAGTTCAGTTCTGTAACTTGCTTGGTTAATACTCATAAGTAAATCATTTAGCTTCTCTGAGCCTATTTCTTAACAGCATTGTGATAGATAAAAATGAAGATATGAGAATACAGTAGAATGATATATGTGAAACCCCTCTGGTAAACAACTATTAATACTACAGTCATTAATAATGTACTAATCAAGCCTAAGAATATATACCCTTAGAGTAAAATTCTGCTGCTTCACCTTGCACAAACAAGAACATAAACAAAACCTTAAATCTTACCTTCAGTGTTTATATTAATATTTAAACATTAAATTTTAAGTCCATGAGGATATGAACTCTTTTGTTACACATCTGGAGATGCTTAAAAATAAACCATGCAATAATTCTAACTCTACATAGCCCCTCTTTGGTAAGCTGCTACAAAATCAGTCAGATGACCTTGAAATGGGTAATCTAACAAACTTTACTGTTACTGAGCCAGCACAGGAGGACTCTCCTACTAAAAGTACTGACCTGGAAATAGATGCACACCCTTGTGAATGTTTAGGGCAATTTTGCAGTAACTTTAAACTATTACCAGATATGAAAAGGCCTGACTAACCTCTGTTTTCCTGTTGCAAGTCTCTAATCTGTGTGTTCTCTTGAGACAGCAGAATGTGAGGTTTGTATTTGGACATGTCCTTCATATCGGATGCATCCTCTTGATACTGGACAAATAGAGACAGTCTAAGCATGCCTTAAAGAGAACAGCGGCAGATGCAACTCAAGTGGCAGAAGTCAGGGCTCTAGGGCAGGATTCTCAGCTCCGACCCAGGAAAAAGGTCTCACCGCCGCCCTCTGAGACCGGGAATAAATTTCAGGCCGAGTTCCCACTTTACCTCGCTCTCCACCCTTCAGTGCCCAGAATCCGAGAGCACTGGACTCCTACCCTCTGCCTGACCTGGTCCGGAAGCGCTGTCCCCGCCTCCCGCATAGCGGCTACCCGCCGGTGCAGCGCTGCCGACTGATCCACCAGCGACTCGGCAGCCGCATCGTGCTCCCGCAGCCTCTCCAGAAGCGTCTTGGCGTCTGTCAGGATCTTCTCGATGGTGCAGCTCATAGCAGCAGCACAACCCCAGCCCCTGCCGGGCTCAGCTACGCGACTCGCTCAGATCTTCTGGGAGTCTGTCTCAGCATTACTGGCGTCACTTCCGGGCACGTTTAAAAGGTGTCTTGGCAGACGCAAGAGGCGCCTGCGCAGTGGCACCCTATTTTGCGGGTTCACCCGCTTTTACCTGTGGCTTCCTTGCAGTCCTGCCTGACGCGGAGCCCCAGACCTGCCCTTACCACGCTCTTGGTTTCCAGTTGCCACAGCCTGGTGGTCAGGCCATGATGAGCTGGGCAGAAGGAAGGTCTCTTTTCCCCACTGGTTTTCATTGATGTGGATTGTTATTCAGTCACAGTTATTTTCTTTTTATTTTCATTTAATTTTTATTTATTTTTTTTCGTTTTTGAGACGGTATCTTGGTATCTTGCTCTTGTCGCCCAGACTGCAGTGCAGTGGCGCGATCTTGGCTCACTGCAACCTATGGCTCCAGGGTTCAAGCGATTCTCCTGCCTCAGCCTCCCGAGTAGCTGGGATTACAGGCATGCACCACCATGCCGGCTAATTTTTCTATTTTTAGTAGAAACGGGGTTTCACATGTTGGCCAGGCTGGTTTTGAACTCCTGACCTCAAGTGATCTGCCTGCCTCGGCCTCCCAAAGTGTTGGTGTGAACCACTGCGCCTGGCCTACTTTCATTTAAGTTTTAAAAAATTGTGGCAAAATGCACATAAAATTTAATATCTCAGCCATTTTTAAGTGTACAGTTCAGTAGTATATTCATATGGTTATACAGCCACCATCAGCATCCATTTCTAGAACTCCTTCGTCTTGCAGTACTGAAGTTCTGCACTCTTTAAACAATAACTCCTCATTCTTCCTTATCCCCAGCCCCTGGCAACCACCATTCTACTTTGTCTCTACAAATCTGACTATTCTGGGTACCTGACGTGAGTGAAATCATACAGCATTTATATTCATATAACTGCCTTGTTTCACTTAGCGTAATGTCCACGAGTTTCATCCACACAGTAGCATATGTTAGAATGTTCTTCCTTTTTAAGGCTGAATAATATGTATATGCCACGTTTTGTTTATCCATTCATCCGCTGGACAGTTGGGTTGCTTCCGCCTTTTGCTATTGTAAATAATGCTGCTATTACAACTGGCTCACGTCTGGCTGTTTGTTGCCTAGAGGCCAAAATCATGAGAAGTGACTGATGATGAAAGGAAAGCAGTTTTACTAATCAAACGCTCGCAGATGGGGAATGGCTACACTCATGCCTTCAAAACAGCATTCCGCTTTTTTTTTTTTTTTTTTGTCAACGTATCCCAGAGACAGTATCAGTGTCCAAACTTTAATTTTGTCCCATATCAATGCCAGGGTGGTGTGCTACCTGTCCTGAGTCCATCATGTCACTCCTGCGGCCAACCGACTTAGAGTCAAAAGAGTTACAGCCAATTAAACATTCTAGGCCAGATGGGGAAGGAGGTGGGCAGGCACTCATTAACCTTAAAACTCCTCTTAAGCAATGTTAAGAGCCAAAAACCAAAAACCAAAAGGCAAGGTTACAAAATTGACTTATCTATAAATTCTATGCATTGAGCTGCTGTAATCTTGGCTTGCTGCAATTAGCTATATGAAATGCAAGCATTTTGTTCAGCTGTTTTGGCATCTGTGTGTCATCCTTGATTTGTAGGGTCTGAACTGATTTTAGCCCTCAATACTGGCCCTTACAACATTATGTTATAGTCTCTAGGCCTGAGGGGATTGAAGAGTTTCAACTATTGTAGGTAAAACAAAACAGAAAGAATTAACAACTTTTCAAACACAAAGGTCATAAACCCTGCCTAGTTTTGAGAGTAACAGGAAAGAAAGTTCATACGGAGCTAAACACTTAAATTATTTACTATCAAGGCACAGAATACATTACATTAGTTCAGATAGAGGCAAAATTGTTAAGTGAATCTTAATATTTTTGAACACAAGACTGTCCCTGTGTCTCATGAAAGCAGTTTACTTTGTCGCCTTTGCCTGAGTCTAAAGATGAGGCTTTGGTTAACTGCAGTTTAGTGTCAGATACTGGCAGGAGTTGGTGCCTTCTTTGGATGAGATATGTGTAAAGCCCTGTAACTTGAAAGCACAAGGATTAGTTAATATCACCTGATAAGGACCTTTTCAAGGAGCTGGAGGTGTGATACTGGAGTCTATGACCTGACTGAAAGCTGTAAAAAGATTTTACAACCTTGCAGTGAGTAACTTTTATAGCTTTGATAAACCCTAGCAATAAGTCAGAGACTTAATTTATGATTTTGATTTTGAGGACATCTGTCAAAGATTTCAAAAGTCTCAAAACATTTGATCAAAACAGGATAATATTCATTGTAAAAATAATGTATTTATTTTTATTAATAAATTTGGTTAAATGGTTACTCATTTAACCAAACTGATAATTAAAGACTTTAAAGGCAATTCAGAAGGTTACCTGCACATAAAAACCCGAACCCTTTTAACTCTCAGTTTTTCTAGGCAATTAAAAACCAGTTAAAGAGAGCATGGGAATTATCTTGATAAAACATAAAAATCTTGTTTCTTAAGCAAGTTACTACACAGGCAAAAAACCCCTTCTGCTGTGTGACTGCTTCTCCTTATGGGAAGACCATGTAGATAACCTGAAAGTCAGACTTGAAAAAAGTGCTTGAATTTAATCAGACACAAGAGCGTATTCACGATTATGAGTACAGCAAGGGAATACACCACTCTGAGCAATTGTGTCAGAAGTTTTCTGATTACAATGAAAATCACACTTATCAAGAAAAGCCAAGAGTACAGAATCAAGTTATATTGGAGGAAAACAATGCTTTTATAGAATTCTAAGATAAAACATTTCAGCATCAGGCCCCAACAGTTGGAATCAGAGGAAAAAATTAGAGGAGCTGATGGAAAAAGTTGAAGAGTCCTTTTCAAAGGGAGGAAAAAGCTGAAAACAGCAGGCACAACAAAAGTTGAACATCTAAGATATGAATCTGAGAAGTTTTGAAAAGAAATAGGTGATAGAATTAAAAAGCAAAAGTTCCTTTAATTTCATTAAGAGTAAACCAATACCTTAGGAAAACCTTATTTAAACCTAGGGAATCATTCATTATTTTTACTTTTATTTTACTTTAAGTTCTGGGATACATGTGCAGAACATGTAGGTTTGTTACATAGGTATACATGTGCCATGGTGGTTTGCTGCACCTATGAACCCATCATCTAGGTTTTAAGCCCCACATGCATTGGGTATTTGTCCTAATGCTGTCCCTCCCCCTGCCCCCATCTCCCGACAGGCCCCAGTGTGAGATGTTCCCCTCCCTGTGTCCATGCATTCTTATTGTTCAACTCCCACTTATGAGTGAGAACATTTGGTGTTGGGTTTTCTGTTCTTGTGTTAGTTTGCTGAGGATGATGGTTTCTAGCTTCATCCATGTCCCTGCAAAGGACATGAACTCATTCTTCTTTTTTTTTTTTTTGGAGACAAGAGTTTCACTCTTGTTGCCCAGGCTGGAGTGCAATGGTGCAATCTCAGCTTACTGCAACCTCTGCCTCCTAGGTTCAAGCGATTCTCCTGCCTCAGCCTCCCAGGTAGTTAGGATTACAGGCATTTGTATTTTTAATAGAGACAGGGTTTCTCCATGTTGGTCAGACTGGTCTCAAACTCCCAACCTCAGGTGATCTGGCTGCCTCAGCCTCCCAAAGTCCTGGGGATCATAGGCATGAGCCACTTTGTCCAGGTGAAGTCATTCTTTTTTATGGCTCCATAGTATTCCATGGTGTATATGTGCCACATTTTCTTTATCCAGTCTGTCACTGATGGGCATGTGGGTTGGTTCCAAATATTTGCTATTGTAAATAGTGCTGCAATAAACATACATGTGCATGTGTCTTTATAGTAGAATGATTTATAATCCTTTGGGTATATACCCAGTAATGGGATTGCTGGGTCAAATGCAATTTCTGGTTCTAGATCCTTGAGGAATCACCACACTGTCTTACACAATGGCTGAACTAATTTACACTCCCACCAACAGTGTAAAAGCGTTCCTATTTCTTCACATCCTTGCCAGCATCTGTTGTTTCCTGACTTTTTAATGATTGCCATTCTAACTGGCATGAGATGGTATCTCCTTGTGGTTTTGATTTGCATTTTTCTAATGACCAGTGGTGATGAGGCTTTTTTTTTTTTTTTTAATGTTTGTTGGCCCCATAAATGTCTTCTTTTCTTTTCTTTTCTTTTCTTTTTCTTTTTTTTTTTTTTTTTTGAGTTGGAGTCTCGCACTGTCCCCCAGGTTGGAGAGCAGTGGTGAGATCTCGGCTCACTGCAAGCTCTGCCTCCTGGGTTCACACCATTCTCCTCCCTCAGCCTCCAGAGTAGCTGGGACTACAGGCGCCCACCACCATGCCCGGCTAATTTTTTTTTTTTTTTTTTGTATTTTTAGTAGAGACCGGGTTTCACGGTGTTAGCCAGGATGGTCTCGATCTCCTGACCTCATGATCTGCCCACCTCAGCCTCCCAAAGTGCTGGGATTACAGGCGTGAGCCACTGCACCAGGTATAAATGTCTTCTTTTGAGAAGTGTCTGTTCATATCCTTTGCCCACTTTTTGATGGGGTTTTTTCTTTTTCTTTTTTCCTTGTAAATTTGTTTAAGTTCCTTTTAGATTCTGGAGATTAGCCCTTTGTCAGCTGGATATATTGCAAAAATTTTCTCCTATTCTGTAGGTTGCCTGTTCACTCTGATAGTGTCTTTTGCTGAGCAGAAGCTCTTTAATTTAATTAGATCCCATTTGCCAATTTTGACTTTGGTTGAAATTGCTTTTGGTGTTTTAGTCATGAAGTCATCGCCCATGCCTATGTCCTGAATGATATTGCCTAGGTTTTCTTCTAGGGTTTTTATGATTTTGGGTGTTATGTTTCAGTCTTTAACCTATCTTGAGTTAATTTTTGTTTAAGGCATGAGGAAGGGGCCCAGTTTCTGTTTTCTGCATATGGTTAGCCAGTTTTCCCAACACCATTTATTAAATAGGGAATCCTTTCCCCATTGCTTGTTTTTGTCAGGTTTGCCAAAGATCAGATGGTTGTAGTTGTGTGGTGTTATTTCTGAGGCCTCTGTTCTGTTCCATTGGTCTATATATCTGTGTTGGTATCGGTACCATGCTGTTTTGGTTACTGTAGCCTTGTAGTATAGTTTGAGGTCAGGTAGCGTGATGCCTCCAGCTTTGTTCTTTTGCTTAGGATTGTCTTGGCTATATGGGCTCGTTTTTGGTTCCATATGAAATCTAAAGTAGTTTTTTCTAGTTCTGTGAAGAAAGTCAATGGTAGCTTGATGGGAATAGCATTGAATCTATAAATTACTTTGGAGAGGATGGCCATTTTCATGATACTGATTCTTCTTATCCATAAGCATGGAATTTTTTTTTCCATTTGTTTGTGTCCTCCCTTATTTCCTTGAGCATTGGTTTATAGTTCTCCTTGAAGAGGTCCTTCACATCCCTTGTAAGTTGTATTCCTAGGTATTTTATTCTCTTTGTAGCAATTGTGAATGGGAGTTCACTCATGATTTGGGTCTCTGCTTGTCTATTTTTGGTGTATAGGAATGCTTATGATTTTTGCACATTGATTTTGTATCCTGAGACTTTGCTGAAGTTGTTTATAAGCTTAAGGAGTTTTTGAGCTTAGACGAGAGGGTTTTCTAGATATACAATCATGTCTTTTGCAGACAGAGACAATTTGACTTCCTGTCTTCCTATTTGAATACCCTTTATTCTTTTTTTGCCTGATTGCCCTGGCCAGAACTTCCAGTACTATGTTGAATAGGAGTGGTGAGAGAGGGCATCCTTGTCTTGTGTCGGTTTTCAAGGGGAATGCTTCCAGCATTTGCCCATTCAGTGTGATATTGGGTATGGGTTTGTCATAAATAGCTCTTATTATTTTGAGATACGTTCCATCAATACCTAGTTTATTGAGAATTTTTATAATGAAGGGATGTTGAATTTCATCAAAGGTGTTTTCTGCATCTATTGAGATAATCATGTGGTTTTTACATGGTTCTGTTTATGAGATGGATTATGTTTATTGATTTGGGTATGTTGAACCAGCCTTGCATCCCAGGCATGAAGCTGACTTGGTCGTGGTGGATAAGCTTTTTGATGTGCTGCTGGATTCAGTTTGCCAGTATTTTATTGAGGATTATCACATGGATGTTCATCAGGAATATTGGCCTGAAATTTTCTTTTTTTGTGTTGTGTCTCTGCCAAGTTTTGGTATCAGGATGATGCTGGCCTCATAAAATGAGTTAGGGATGAGTCCTTCTTTTTCTATTGTTTGGAACAGTTTCAGAAGAAATGGTACCAGCTCCTCTTTGTACCTCTGGTATAATTCGGCTGTGAATCCATTTGGTCCTCGACTTTTTTGGTTGGTAGGCTATTAATTACTGCCTCAATTTCAGAACTTGTTATTGGTCTATGTAGGGATTTGACTTCTTCCTGGTTTAGTCTTGGGAGGTTGTATGTGTCCAGCAATTTATCTATTTCTTCTAGATTTTCTAGTTTATGTGTGTAGAGGTGTTTATAGTATTCTCCGATGGTAGTTTGTATATATTTTTTTAAGATGGAATTTTGCTCTTGTCACCCAGGCTGGAGTGCAATGGCATGATCTCAGCTCACTGCAACCTCTGCCTCCCGGGTTCAAGCAATTCTCCTGCCTTAGCCTCCCAAGTAGCTGGGACTACAGGCGTGCACCACCACGCCCGGCTAATTTTTGTATTTTTAGTAGAGATGGGGTTTCACCATCTTGGCCAGGCTGGTCTCGAACTCCTGACCTCGTGATCCACCCACCTCGTCCTCCCAAAGTGCTGGGATTACAGTCGTAAGCCATCATGCACAGCCTGGTAGTTGGTATTTTTGTGGGATCAGTGGTGATATCCCCTTTATCATTTTTTATTGCATCTATTTGATTCTTCTCTCTTTTCTTCTTTATTAGTCTTGCCAGCCATCTATCTATTTTGTTAATCTTTTCGAAAAACCTGCTCTTGGATTCATTGACTTTTTGAAGGTTGGGGTGTGTGTGTGTGTGTGTATCTCCTTTTTTGCTCTGATCTTAGTTATTTCTTGTCTTTTTCTAGTTTTTGAATTTGTTTGCTTTTGCTTCTCTAGTTCTTTTACTTGTGATGTTAGGGTGTCAATTTTAGATCTTTTCTGTTTTTTGACATGGGCATTTAGCGCTATAAATTTCCCTCTTAACACTGCTTTAGCTATGTCCCAGAGATTCTGCTTTGTTGTCTCTTTATTCTCCTTGGTTTCAAAGAACTTATTTCTGCCTTAATTTCATTATTTACCCAGTAGTCATTCAGGAGCAGGTTGTTCAATTTCCATGTAGTTGTGCAGTTTTGAGTGAGTTTCTTAATCCTGAATTCTAGTTTGATTGCACTGTGGTCTGAGAGTCTGTTTGTTATGATTTCCATTCTTTTGCATTTGCTGAGGAGTGTTTTACTCCCAATTATGTGGTCGATTTTAGAATAAGTGCTACGTGGTGCTGAGAAGAATGTATATTCTGTTGCTTTGGGATAGGTGGAGAGTTCTGTAGATGTTTATTAGGTCCGCTTGGTCTAGAGTTGAGTTCAAGTCCTGAATATATTTGTTAATTTTCTGTGTCATTGATCTATCTAATACTGACAGTGCAATGTTAAAATCTCCCACTATTATTGTGTGGGAGTCTAAGTATTTTTGTAGGTCTTTAGAAACTTGTTTTTATGAATCTGGGTGTTCTTGTATTGGGTACATATATATTTAGGATAGTTAGCTCTTGTTGCGTTGATCCCTTTACCATCATTTAATGCCCTTCTTTGTCTTTTTGATCTTTGTTGGTTTAAAGTCTGTTTTATCAGAGACTAGGATTGCAACCCCTGCTTTTTTTGTTTTGTTTTGTTTTGTTTTGTTTTTTGCTTTCCATTTGCTTGGTAAATATTCCTCCGTCCCTTTATTTTGAGCCTATGTGTGTCTTTGCCAGTGGGATGGGTCTTCTGAATACAGCACAGATAGGTCCTGACTCTTTATCCAATTTGCCAGTCTGTGTCTTTTAATTGGGGCATTTAGCCCATTTACATTAAAGGTTAATGTTTTTATGTGTGAATTTGATCCTGTAATCATGATGCTAGCTGGTTATTTTGCACATTAGTTGATGTAGTTTCTTCACAGTGTTGTTGGTCTTTATGTTTTGGTATGTTTTTGCAGTGGCTGGTACCAGTTTTTCCTTTCCATATTTAGTGCTTCCTTCAGGAGCTCTTGTAAGGCAGGCCTGATGGTGGCAAAATCCCTCAGCGTTTGCTTGTCTGTAAAGGATTTTATTTCTCGTTCACTTATGAAGCTTAGTTTGGCTGCATATGAAATTCTGGGTTGAAAATTATTTTCTTTAAGAATGTTGAATACTGGCCGGGCGCAGTGGCTCAAGCCTGTAATCCCAGCACTTTGGGAGGCCGAGACGGGCAGATCACGAGGTCAGGAGATCGAGACCATCCTGGCTAACACGGTGAAACCCCGTCTCTACTAAAAAAAAAACAAAAAAATTAGCCGGGCGAGGTGGCGGGCGCCTGTAGTCCCAGCTACTCGGGAGGCTGAGGCGGGAGAATGGCGGGAACCCGGGAGGCGGAGCTTGCAGTGAGCTGAGATCCGGCCACTGCACTCCAGCCTGGGCGACAGAGCGAGACTCCGTTTCCAAAAAAAAAAAAAAAAAAAGAATGTTGAATACTGGTCTTCACTCTCTTCTGGCTTGTCGGGTTTCTGCAGAGAGATCTGCTATTAGTCTGATTGGCTTCCCTTTGTAGGTAACCTGACCTTTCTTTCTGGCTGCTCTTAACATTTTTTCCTTTATTTCAATCTTGGAGAATCTGATGATTATGTGTCTTTGGGTTGCTCTTCTCAAGGAGTATCTCAGTGATGTTCTCTGTATTTCCTGAATCAGCATGTTGACCTGTCTTGCTAGGTTGGAGAGGTTCTCCTGGATAATATCCTGAAGTGTGTTTTGCAACTTGGCTTTATTCTCCCCATCACTTTCAGGTACCCCAATCAATCGTAGGTTTGGTGTTTTCACCTAGTCCCATATTTCTTGGAGGCTTTTTTTGTTCCTTTTCTTTCTTTTTTTTTGGATGGAGTTTCACTCTTGTTGCCCAAGCTGGAGTGCAATGGCATGATCTCGGCTCACCGCAACCTCCGCCTCCTGGGTTTAAGTGATTCTCCTGCCTCAGCCTCCTGAGTAGCTGGGATTACAGGCATGTGCCACCACACCCAGCTAATTTTTGTATTTTCAGTAGAGACAAGGTTTCTCCATGTTGGTCAGGCTGGTCTCAAATTCCCGACCTCAGGTGATCCGCCTGCCTTGGCCTCCAAAAGTGCTGGGATTACAGGCGTGAGCCACCATGCCCAGCTGTTCGTTCCTTTTCATTTTTTTTTTTTTTCTAATCTTGTCTTCAAGCCTTATTTCAGTAGTTGATCTTAAATCTCTGATATCCTTTCTTCTGCTTGATTGATTCGACTATTGATACTTGTGTATGCTTCACGAAGTTCTTGTGCTGTATTTTTCAGCTCCATCAGGTCATTTATGTTCTTCTCTAAACTGGTCATTCTAGTTAGCAGTTTCTGTAACCTTTTATCAAGGTTCTGAGTTTCCTTGCATTGGATTAGAATATGCTCCTTTAGCTCAGAGGAGTTAGTTATTACTCACCTTCTGAAGCTTACTTCTGTCAATTCATCAAACTCATTCTTCATCCAGTTTTGCGCCCTTGCTGGAGAGGAGTTGCAATCATTTGGAGGAGAAGAGGCATTCTGGTTTTTGGAATTTTTAGCATTTTTGCGCTGGTTTTTCCTCATCTCCGTGGATTTATCTACCTTTGATCTTTGAGGCTGATGACCTTTGGATGGGGTATTTGTGTGGAGGTTCTTTTGTTGATGTTGATGTTGTTGCTTTCTGTTTGTTAGTTTTTCTACTAATAGGACCCTCTTCTGCAGGTCTGCTGCAGTTTGCTGGAGGTCCACTCCAGACTCTGTTTGCCTGGGTATCACCAGCGGAGGCTGCAGAACAGCAAAGGTTGCTGCCTCTCCTTCTTCTGGCAGCTTCATCCCAGAGGGGCACCGGCCTGATGCCAGCTGGATCTCTCCTGTATGAGGTGTCTGTCAACCCTTGTTGGGAAATCTCTCCCAGTCAGGAGGCACGGGGATCAGGGACCCACTTGAGGAGGCAGTCTGTCCCTCAGCAGAGCTCAAGTGCTGTGCTGGGAGAATGCTCCTTGTCAGGATCTGCTGCACTCTTCAGAGCTGGCAGGCAGGAATGTGTAAGTCTGCTGAAGCTATGCCCACAGCCTCCCCTTCCCCCAGGTGCTCTGTCCCAGGCAGATGGGAGTTTTATCTATAAGCCCCTGATGGGGCTGCTGCCCTTCTTTCAGAGATTACCTGCCCAGCGAGGAGCAATCTAGAGAAGCAGTCTGGCCACAGCTGCTTTGCCATGCTGTGGTGTGTTCCGCCCAATCTGAACTTCCTGGCCTCCTTAGCACTGTCAGGGGAAAACCACCTACTCAAGTCTCAGTAATGGTGGACGCCCCTCCCCACACCAAGCTTGATCATCCCAGGTTGACATCAAACTGCTGGCCTGGCAGTGAGAATTTCAAGCCAGTGGTTCTTAGCTTGCTGGGCTCTGTGGGAGTGGGACCCGCTGAGAGAGACCACTTGACTTCCTGGCTTCAGCCCCCTTTCCAGGTGAGTGAATGGTTCTGTCTCGCTGGGGTTCCAGGCACCACTGGGGTAAGAAAAAACAAAACAAAACAAAACAAAACTCCTGCAGCTAACTCGGTGTCTGTCCAAATAGCCATCCAGTTGTGTGCTTGAAACCCAGGGACCTGGTGGTGTAGGCACACAAGGGAATCTCCTGGTCTGCGGATTGGATTGCAAAAATCATGGGAAAAGCGTAGTATCTGAGCCGGATAGCACAGTCCCTCACGGCTTCCCATGGCTCGGGGAGGGAGGCCCCCGGCTTGCACTTCCTGGGTGGGGTGACGCCCCACCCTACCTTTGCTCACCTTCTGTGGGCTGTCTCCACTGCCTAACCAGTCCCAGTGAGATGAACAGGATACCTCAGTTGGAAATGCAGAAATCACCCACCTTCTGTGTTGGTCCTGCTGGGAGCTGCAGACTGTAGCTATTCCTATTTGACTGTCTTGCCAATCTCCGGAGATCATTCTTTTTTTTTTTTTTGAGAAGGAGTCTTGCTCTGTTGCCCAGGCTGGAGTGCAGGTGCATCTCAGCTCACTGCAAGCTCCGCCTCCCGGGTTTATGCCATTCTCCTGCCTCAGCCTCCCGAGTAGCTGGGACTACAGGCGCCCGCCACCACACCCGGCTAATATTTTTTGTATTTTTAGTAGAGACAGGGCTTCACCGTGTTAGCCAGGATGGTCTCGATCTCCTGACCTCGTGATCTGCCCGCCTCGACCTCCCAAAGTGCTGGGATTACAGGCACGAGCCACCATGCCCAGCTGGGGATCATTCTTTAGAAAGACTATGTAAACACTTTCTTTTAAATTATAGCTAACTTAATCACATACAAAATTCCTTTGATAAATTCTCCTTCACTAACCTTGTCATAACTTACACATAACTATGACATGCTTGGGGTTCCTAATTTGTACCCTTTCTTAAATAATCAGTCATTTTGCCTTAGGACAAAAATTTACCATACAAGATCCTTTTTCATACAAAATTATTCTTTTTTCTTTATAGCATTCCTTACCAAAAATATGCCATAACTTTTTTCACATCTCGCTCCCCTACTTACTGATTTTTTAACCTTCTTCAATAAATAACTTTCAAATAACCTCCAAATGACACAATTTATTTTCAATAAGAACACAACTTGCAGAAGTATATATCAGCTAGAATACTTATCCTTTGAAACCTTAAATTTTAGTGCAGAAAACCCTGAACTGTCTGATGGATGTTAGCATTTTATAGATGAAATCATTCCGCAATTTTAAAAATATGTTTTTCTACATCATAACCTTTTCTGAAAGGTTCTGACTTCAGGTGATCCACTTGCCTTGGCCTCCAAAAGTGCTGGGATTACAGGCGTGAGCCACCATGCCCAGCTGTTCGTTCCTTTTCATTCTTGGAAATTACCCAGACATTTAATGAGAATTTATTACCTAATTCAAAATAATTAAAATTTTTTAAATTATACATAAAATCCACTTATAAGCATTTATCTTACTTACATGTACTCATTTTCATTTTAACAGTTTCTCTAGATTACTTCTGAAAACCGAGACATTATACAAAACTAATTATTATTTAAAGTTATTTCCCAGTTAATCATTTTTAAAGTCAGAATAGCAGGTGAACAGTTAAGTAAGAACCTTAAAGTTAAATGCCTTTTGCTGTTAACTCAGAAGATTCAGCTATTTTCATTGAACCAACAATATTAAATTAGTTTTAAATGACAAAAAAAAAAAAAATCGCACAAAGATTATCCTGTTTTTGGCTGGGTTTATAGTCTCACAACCTTTGTGACAAACCCTGATACCTTAATATAGAGAGACAGAGACAAATATAAAACCATTTGTTCAATTAACTCAGGCAAAAATGTATTCTGACAATTCTGATAACATTTCTATTTTTACCAATAATTTTTTTGAGACAGGGTCTCACTGTTGCTCAGTATGGAGTGCAGTGGCACAATCACAGCTCACTGCAGCCTTGACCTCCCCAAGGTCAGGTAATCCTTCCAGTTCAGCCTCCCGAATAGCTGGAACTATAGGCATTTGCCACCACACCTGGCTAATTTTTCTATTTTTTGTAGAGACTGGGTCTTGCTACGTTGCCGAGGCTTGTCTAAACTCCTGGGTTCAAGCAATCTTCTTGCCTTGACCTCCCAAAGTGTTGGGATTATGGATGTGAGCCACCATGCCTGGCTTAATTTTATCAATAATTTTAAAGCCAGTTTTATTTACCAAAGATTCATGTAAATTTGAAAAGCATTTGGACTTAATTTATGAGTACCCATTTATTTATAAGCCAATTTTGTAGCATGCTAGACACAACATGTAACAATACATATACATACACATAAGCATATAGAAACATGTACACGTATATGCACAAAGATCCAGTAGCTTTTACCTCAGAACTCTAGCCATAAGACAGCAATACAAACTCACCACTTTATAAAAGATAGCTGAATCCAAATTATTTTTCTGATGAAATTGGAACCTGTTCACATGGTTAAACCTTGTTTGCCCTGACAGGTAATCTAAGGAAAGCTGTGGACCAGAATTTGGGTAAAGTAGTTTTCATGGCAGTTTTGATTTTAAAAACATCTTTTACCTCTTTTTTTCTGTCAGTTTCAAATAAGTTTCTAATGTTTCCATTTTAGCCAGAACTGGCTGACCTGTATAAGAAAAACAAAATCTCCAAGTAACCTTGAAACAGTAAGTTTTGTCTCAACACCAGTAGCTTAATAACAGGTTGAAAGTAGGCAGAAAAGAAAATAAATTGATAGCTTTAGAAGACTTCTTAACTTTATAGTTGCAGGCTAACCATTTGAACTCCAAATTTTCCTTAGCATAATTTGCCCATTAGTTAAAAATGTGCACAAAAACTGGCAATAATATATAACCAGCTGGAGTCCCAGATAGTCTAGGAAAGAGTTCACATGCTTCCCCACTACATCCCCCAAAGCTCGACACAGTTACAGGAAATACTCTGGATTCCCAAAAAGGATGACAAAATCGGGCCAGGAGGTTGAAAATTGTCTCTCCCCGAGTGAGGACAGGAGCAGCCTATCTTGCTGCCTTCTGACAAGCAGATAAGACTGGTCTTATCGGGTGGGATGGAGACTGTGCTAAAGTACCCTGTACTTTACTGTGCTGAGCAGTGGGACTTAAGCCAGTCACACTATGACCATGAATATACAAATATTCTTTAAGTCCCTGCCTTCAGTTCTTCTGGGTAGATACACAGAAGTATAACTGGGGAAGCATGAAGTTGAAGGGAGTTCTAAATTTCAAGATAATCCAACACTTCCACCTCACCCATGAATAATCCAATCTTTAGTGTTGTTTTGTGGAAATTATACAAATCATCCAAGACCTCTTTTACTTGTTCTGAATTATTTTCATTCTGGTCTAATTTCCGTCTGTCTCCTGTTTCTTGGCTACATTTGCTCCTCATTATTTCACTGTTGCTCTTTGGGCCGGAAAGCAATTGTGGGTCTCCCTAACTTTATGCTCAACTCTCAGACTACCCTATTTACAATTCCACTTCTACTTCTTTTTGGGTATATACCTTACCCCAGTGGTCCTTTGAGGATCGAAATGCCAAATCTGACCCACAAGGCAGTGTTCCTGCCACACCTGAACTCTAGTGAGGGAGGGACTTGTACATTTTATTGCAAATTCCTCTTCCAATACCATGCCCATTGTTATAGACATGCCACATAGACAGGATAACTGGCTTACTTTGGTCACTGAACATGAGAAATGCCGCAGAAGTATGGGAGTACAGGGCTCTGCGAGTAGAAGATGAACCCATTGGTCCAATAACAGAGGCAAGGGCAGAGCTACTCTGCTTTATCTGGCCAGTACCACTCACATAGCTCCCTTGAGTCATGTCTACACATCCATGCCATACCTGTTAATGCCACCTCTGGAAAAAATTTTCAATAATTCAAAATGCAAATCTTTATAGAAACTTAGAATCTATGGTTGGGAAGCATAGATGGAAAGCATTTCATGTCCTGTACTGCATTTATTAAGTATCCTATTTTACTCCTTTCTCCTTTCCCATATGGTCAGTTTTGAGCTCTCAGAGCTGGTTTTTTCCCCTGTTGCCACCAATTAATGGCTGGTTTTCTAAGACTTAGGCTTGAAAAACCACAGGCCTTCATAATTATGGTGAAAGAAATATTAACAAGATAAGGAGAAATGTTTAGTCTTCTCCAAGAGGGTCAGTAAATAGATACTAGTTTGTATCATAAAATTCTCCTTGTAAATATTAATTTTAATTAAGAGTCTTGTAAGACACTGTGACTTCAGAGATTGTTGCTGTGGCCTCTGAAAGTAACCTTTAATATCTAAAATTATGTAATTCTGGTTGGTAGTCTTAATAATTGCTTGTGCTGATAATAATATTTTAATTGAGTTCCCTATTTTCTAAAAGGTTTAAATACACATTGTAGTAGATTGAATTGTGTTTCCCTAAAAGATGTGTCCAAACTATAACTCCCAGTACCTGTGAATGTGGCCTTATTTGGAAAAAAGGTCTTTGCAGATACAACTAAGGAAAGGATCTCAAAGTGAACTCATCCTGGATTAGAGTGGGCTGTAAATCCAATGACAGATGTTCTTATGAAACAAAAGAAGAAAACACACAAGGACACACAGAGAATGTCATGTAAAGATGGAGGCAGAGACTTGAGTGGTGTCTATAAGCCAAAGAATGTGAAGGATTTTCTGCAGCCATTAGAAGCTAGGAGAGAGGCATGGAATAAATTCGTTCAGAAATTTCAAAGTAACCAACCCCAGTGACACCCTGATTTCAGACTTTTGGTTTCTATAACTGTGAGAGAATACATTTTTGTTGTTTTAAGCCACACAGTGGTAATTTGTTATAGCAATCCTAGGAAACTAATATATACATATAAGGTTGATTTCTCTAAATGAAATCAGAAGAATTTTGATGGTATTGCCCTCTTCTCCTTCATTAATGGAGTTTAAAAACAAATAAGCAAAAGCTATTACTGGTGGATTTCTAAAGTAAACAAATAATCTACTCTCATTCAAATTAATAGTGGAGAATCCAAAAAACAGACATTATTTGTATTATGCCTGCTGGAGGAAACAGCAAGATGGATGGTGCTAGTTATGAAAACCAAAATACCTCCTTCTGGTTTCCTAAAAACATTAAAAATAGAACTACCACATGATCTAGGATTCCCACTCTGGGTATATTGCCAAAGGAAATGAAATCAGTATCCCAAAGATATCTGTACTCCATATTCATTGCAGCATTATTCACATTAGATAAGTGTCCCTCAGTGCCTGAATGGATAAAGAAATTGTGGTATATACACAATGGAATATTACTCAGCCAAAAAAAAAAAAAAAAAAAAAGAGGAAATTCTGCCCCTTGTAATAATATGGATGCACCAGGAAAACTGTGTTAAGTGAAGTCAGACACAAAAAGACAAATACTTATATGATCTCATTTGTGTGTGAAATCTTAAAAAGTCAAACTCATAGAAGCAGAGAGGAGAATGAGGGTTTGCAGGATCTGGGTAGCGGGGGAAATGGGGAAATGTTAGTCAAACGATACAAACTTTCAGTTATAAGATGAACAAGTTCTGGGGATCTAATGTACAATGTGGGTGGTGATGGATGCTTAATTCATTTGATTGTGGTTATCATTACACAACATATACACATAGCTCATCATGTTGCACACCTTGAATATAATTTGTCAGTATTTTAAAATTAAAAAGATTAAAAGTACACTGATTTTTAGGCATTAAAAAAACCTGAAACCTCCTGGTGGGTTAGACACAGGACAAGGCAGGTGCTTCCTGGGTAGAGTAGGAGGACAGATCAATGCAGCCCCTACATCCTATTAACAATA
Source organism: Macaca fascicularis (assembly GCF_037993035.2). Lineage (NCBI taxonomy): Eukaryota > Metazoa > Chordata > Mammalia > Primates > Cercopithecidae > Macaca > Macaca fascicularis. The sequence continues at coordinate 119,575,304 of NC_088375.1, read as the reverse complement.
GCAGAGTCGGTGTGGAATCAAAAGGTGGGTAGCTGTACTTTTATTTTAATGAAGTTGGCTATTTATCCATTTGAAAAACATTTATTCATTCACTCCACTGTTTCTCATCTAATTTGCTCCAAGTCTTTCACAAGCATGCTGAAAAATGTTGATCAGTATGTAAAAATGTGTGCAGTGGAATCACAAATTTACTTTTAGCACATGGATGTGAAAAGAAACTTTAACTGATTTTCTATAACAAATTTGCTTTTTCTTGTGAGCCCCCATACCCACCCCATTAGGTGATATGGGAAAAAAACCCCTAGCTTTTAACTGAGTCTGATAAACTTGGTCTGGTTAAGTAATTGAACAGTCTCTTAAGGTGAATAGTATTCTTACGTATGATTCAGTCTTTCAGATTTCCCCCTCTTTTCCCTGCTTTAATCTGTGGGTGTTTGGTGTTGGGGGTGAAGAGTGCCCCTCTGTCTCAACCCAACCCTAGCCTTGTGGAGGTGTTGCTGTTCTGAATCCATTCCTGGGCTAGCGTGCTCCATCCCCTCTAGGCTCACTGAGGATGTGGCAGACCTCCATCATCTACTGGCGATGGTGGTGGAAAAGATCTCATACTTCCCCAGACCTGTACCACCCATGTTGTCCCATGTTTAGGCAATGGTCCTTGGACTCCTCAGCTCCAGGACCACTTTGGGCACCTCCTGAAGTTGCAGTGAACTCCTCTGGTAAGATCCCTAGCCAAATTCTCAGCTACCGTTCTCATCTCCTCAGAGCCTGTGAGACCCTCTGGGTGTCTTCCATGTTGTTATCACTATTTTTCCTTTTATGTGGTGGCAGCAGCAGTGATGGTCATGGGGGTAGCTAGCAATGAGTCTTTCTCTTTTAATTAAAATCAGACACAGATAGCAGACTTTTTGTTTAAAAAGAAATCTAGCTGAGTCGTTGGTTTTAGTTTTCCCCTCAGGTATGTGAAAGAAGCAGGAAGAGCGAACAGGCTTCTTTTGGTTTGAAAAGGAAATGCTATAATACCTTTTTTTGAGTAATAATTATATCATTTTTACTTAGGCAAATATAATGTTATTATCATTGAGCAATCAATGAGAGATGTAGATGACTTTTAACTATTAAAAAACTTTATTTTTTAAGAGAAGTTTTAAGTTCACAGCAAAAATGAGGAGAAAGAATAGAAAGTTCCCATATACTCCCCGTCATATAGATAATTTTTAGAGATTAAAGTAGAATTTCTCAACTCCAGCACTATTGACACTTTAGACCTAACAATTCCTTGTTGTGGAGTCTGTTCTGTGGGCTTAAAGATGTTTAACGCCATCTCTAACCTCTGCTCACTAGATGTCAGTGGCATTTTCTTCTAGCCATGACAATAAACATGTCTCACAAGATTACCAAATACTTTCTAGTGGGCAAACAATCCCCCATTTGAAAACCTCTAGGCTAAATGTTACTTTCTCAGAGTCATATAGTTTTAGTTTGTATATTTAAGTTTCTTATCCATTTTGAGTTAATTTTTGTATATAATATCAGGTAGTCAGTTTGCTGCCAAATGAGTTATAAAAAAGCTTTGAATTTTAATACATTTTTGGATTTTGGAAGTATATTTAAGGGACTGTGAGCTTGTATTATCCTGTCCCCTGGTCACAGCTGGTCAAAGTAGACATGGACAAATCACCTGAGGCCTCAGGAAACTTACAATCATGGCAGAAGGCAAAGAGGAAAGCGGCCCATCTTTCATGGCTGGAGCAGGAGGGAGGGAGGGAAGGGGAAGGTGCTACCCACTTTTGAGCAATGAGATTTTGTGAGAACTCACTCACTATCTTGAGAACAGCAAGGAGAAAATCTGTCCCCATGATACAGTCACCTCCCACCAGGCCCCTCCTCCAACACTGGGGATTACAATTTGACATGAGATTTGGGCAGGGATGCAAACCCAAACCATGTCATTGAGTGATAAATAATACTATTTAATGTTTTGGGGAGGGCCCTGACACAGTGATAGAAAACAAATTAATATGCCTCCGTTTTAGATAAATGTTTGCGGTAGTAGTATGAATTATGTGCATCTTTTGCCTGCAATTTCATCTTTTACAGACTGGTTGCCTACAAAGTTGATTGTTTTCTTCAAATTCCAGACTTAGGCTGCTCAATGATAGACTATAATCATTATTTTCTCTGGGAGTTGTGTGTATCTTTGGTTTAAATATTTGCTTAGGATGGGCGCAGTGGCTCATGCCTGTAATCTCAGCACTTTGGGAGGCTGAGTGAGGCAGCTGGATCACTTGAGGCCAGGAGTTCAAGACCAGCCTGGCCAACATGGCAGAACTCCATGTCTACCAAAAATACAAAAAATTATCCGGGTGTGGTGCGCATGCCTGTAGTCCCAGCTACTTGGGAGGCTGAGGCAGAAGAATTGCTTGAATCTGGGAGGCAGAGTGAGCCAAGATTGCACCACTGTACTCTAGCCTGGGTGACAGAGTGGGACTTTGTCTAAAAAACAAACGAACAAACAAAAAATTGCTCAAAAGAGATTGGGAGAACAGACCAGAAGAGAAGCATGCAGATCTGAAGTCCTTTTCACTGTAACCCGGAGGACAGTGTGTGAAAAGGAACTATACTGTGTCTGTTATAGCAGTGTCTAAGCAGAATAGTCAGTGAACAACATGGTACTAGTTAAGGCTGAATAAATCAGACTTTGGGAATTGTACTGTCAACTATAATGTATTGGCTTCCTGGAGCCGGGGTCCATATCATACTTTGCATGGCAGGAAATAGGAGTGCTTTCCTGAATACAATGCATGTCCCCACTGTCAATCATCCTCAAGGAAGAAATGTGGCCCATAGGTAGAGAAGGACAGATTTTTTTCTCTGGCTGGGTCTGTGAGAAAGAGAAACCATGGTTTGGGGAGGAAAAGACAGACTTGAAGGGACTTCTGCTTCTGTAGTCCTGACCTTGAGAGGGAAGCTGTATTCTATAATTCTGTGACCAACTGAGGGGTAAAGGGAAAGATGACTGGTGAGAAACCCTCTGAGGTCAAGTACGGCCAGTAGATTCTAGAGTAATGATAGCTGTGTTTTGTTTTAAATAATCATCTTTCCTGTGTTGTTGTAGTGCTTTTATCTTGAAGTCAGCAGTTAAATTTATAACGCTAAAGCCTAACATTTCCTGTAATTTGGGATTTTAGGGAGATGCCTATGTCTATACTTGGGGTAAGGTATTAAGAGGATACCTCTGGCAGGATGGAGAAATGACTTTGAGAGAGTACGAAGAGATATTGTGAGAAACAAAGAAGTAATCTGGAGTAAGAGATGGCAGGAAACAGTAAGGATATGTTTGTGGAAGATGTAAACATTTCCCAGGGAATCTTAGAAATACTTGGAGAGTAGACAAAACTCCCCGAAGTTACATAAGATGAGGGCTTAGACTGTGTTAACAGAACCTGGGCAACATAGAGAGACTCTGTCTCTACAAAATATTTAACAATGAGCTGGGTGTGGTGGTGTGTACTTGTGGTCCCAGCTACTAGGCAGGCTGAGGTGGGAGGATTACTTGAGCCCAGGAAATTGAGGCTGCAGTCAACTATGATTATGCCACTGCATTCTAGCCTGGGTGGCAGAGTGAGACCCTGACTCAAAAACCAAAATGACAACAAAAAAGACTATGTTAATAGGACATTAAAAAAGAAAAGCAGGCCGGGCGCGGTGCTTGTAATCCCAGCACTTTGGGAGGCCGAGGCAGGTGGATCACCTGAGGTCGGGAGTTCAAGACCAGCCTGACCAACATGGAGAAACCCTGTCTCTACTAAAAATACAAAATTAGCCGGGGTGGTGGCACATGCCTGTAATCCCAGCTACTCGGGAGGCTGAGGCAGGAGAATCGCTTGAACCCGGGAGGCGGAGGTTGTGGTGAGCCGAGATCGCGCCATTGCACTCCAGCCTGGGCAAAAAGAGTGAAACTCTGTCTCAAAAATAAAATAAAATAAAATAAAATAAAATAAAATAAAATAAAATAAAATAAAAAGAAAAGCAATCCCTTTGGTTCTGAACTTGGGGGACATTTGAAGGTTATACTTGTAACCCAAAGAACGTTGACTAAGGCATACCAAGATATGTTAGGACTTTTTAGAGGGCAAAAATCTGGGGCAAACCCTTGATTTGCCAGCCTTGGCAGGGGAGACCTGAATGTGGGGATTGAGGAGCTTCCCCTGATTCCACATCTTTAAGCCAGTCTGGCATACATGGTAATGTCAGCTGTAGACAGTCTAATGCTGCTTATGTCCTATCATCTCCCAATTTTCACTATTAGTTAAAATATATCTAACCATATTCCCATCTGACTCTGATTCTTGGTTTCATCTCTTGTTTACAGTTCTGCTTCTGTTCATTGGACCAGCATTCATATTTGATCTTCCTTGTTGTATTCTTGGCCTTTTCCCAAGGAGTTGTCTCAGATCCACCTTAGGACTTCAGGTCTCAAAATCAAGCTGTGTTTGGGTTGATAAAAAATTCTATAAATTAGACAGTGGTGATGGTTGTACAACTCTGAACATACTAAAAACCACTGAAACATATATTTTATCATATACTTTATTAATTTATATAAATGTTTTTGAGACAGTCTCACTCTATTGCCCAGGCTGGAGTGCAGTGGTGTGATCTTGGCGCACTGCAACCTCCACCTCCTGGGTTCAAGCAATTCTCCTGCCTCAGTCTCCTGAGTAGCTGGGACTGCAGGTGCATGCTGCCATGCCTGTCTAATTTTTTTTTTTTTTTTTTTTTGGGATGGAATTTCGCTCTTGTTGCCCAGGCTGGAGTGCAATGGTGCAATCTCTGCTCACTGCAACCTCCGCCTCTCCGGTTCAAGCGATTCTCATGCCTCAGTCTCCCGAGTAGATGGGATTACAGGCATGCGTCACCGCGCCCAGCTAATTTTGTATGTTTAGTAGAGACAGGGTTTCACTATGTTGGTCAAGCTGGTCTCTAACTCCCGACCTCAGGTGATTCGCCCACCTCGGCCTCCCAAAGTGCTGGGATTACAGGCATGAGCCACCGCGTCTGGTCTGAAACATATAGTTTAAATGTGTGAATTTAATAATAGGTGAATATATAAGTATGGTATGTAAGTAAAACTGTTAAAAACATTAAGCTCTGGATCACTGACCAGTGCACTATAGAAAAAAAAAAAGGTAGTTTATATAGCATTCACTGTATACAATATAATGGTCTAAACTCTTCATTTATAATTCTCATAACAGCTCTATGAGGTGGATATTATCATTATCCCTACTTTTACAGAGAAGAAACATGAGATGCAGTGAAGTTGTGTAATTTTCTCTAGGTCTTACAGCTTATATGTGCCCAGAGCCAAGAGAAGAGCAGGTAATTTGGCTTCAAAACCAGTTCTCTTTACCACTATGCTATAGTGTGCTGTTAGGAAAGTGTGGGAAGTTAAGTGTGTCTGTTTTACCCATCAAAAAAGAGATAAAGTTAGGTGCTAAGGATAAGAGTAGGAGCAGTCATTGATGATGCAAATGTTTAGAATAATTACTGAAGTGAGTCAAAGGGTGTATCATTAATCCATTGTTGCATAATAAACTATTCCAAAATGTAGTGGCTTAAAACGAAAACCATTTATTTCGTTCATGAAACTGCTGGATAGCTTTGGTCTGGGTCAGGTTCATCTGATTCTAGTTTGTGATTGGTCGGTTGGCCGAGTCTAGCTGGTCCTAGAAGCATTCACTCACATGTCTGTCTGGTGATAGGCTGGCTGTCAACTGTGGTGATGAGGGTGACTGAATCATGTGCCTCTCATCCTGTATCAGGCTAGCCCCAGCTTGTTCACATGGCTACAGGATTACAAGATCATTCTAAGTTCCAACATGCAAGTGTTTTTTAAATCTCTGCTTGCTCATGTATGCCAAAATATCTCACTGGCCAAAGCAAATCCTGTGGTCAACCTGCATTCAAAAAGTAGATAACTATTTGTTATTATTATTATTATTTCAAATCCCCTGCTTTGAGAAGCATGGTGTGGAGAAATAAATCCCACTTCTTTAGGGCAGGGAAAGAATGCATGGCCATTTTTGCAATCTGCTGTAGAAGGAGAGGTAACAATGGTTAAAGATTAATGAGGGGTGTTACGAGTCTAACTAAAATTAGAAATTATACTTTTGTCATAGCACAATCCCTATGATTTTACATTTTCTGTAGCATGGCTCAGCTTCTTAAAGGCAGATTGTGGTATTAGAGGTGGAAGAGAGTGAGGCCTTTGGGAATTAGTCATGGTGCCCACTCGAAGAAGGTGGCAGTGGACTTAGGGATATGGTGTTTCGTGGACAGGGTGATACCAACCTGAGGTGGCACTGGTGCTTAACAAAGGCAGTCCCATGCAGTAGAAGGTACCGAGTAGAGATCACTATTTTAGTAAGATAGACGAAGCTAAACAACAAGAATTCCAGATTATTTTTGACCAGTCATTTTTGTTGTCACATTTGATGCATTCCTTAGAACATCTATAAATATGAGTGTGGAAGACAGGTGACTTGAAGAGACAGTGAGGGCAAAAGCCAGAGAAACACTAAATCTTAAAATTCTGCATGCAATATAAACCACAGTTCCCAGGAAGAGAGTGGCTTCAATTTTTAATAAATTGGAAAGTTGGGTTAGATAAGCATGCTTGCTTTATTTCTTTTCATTTCTTTTTAAAAATTTGTGAGTGGCTTGTGTAATATGAGAAGTACTGGCAGGTTTATATTTTAGCTTTGTTACTCTCGAATGGGTTCATAGTGATGATATAGTCAAATTTCTCTACTGGACTGATGCCAAGGCTTCTGCTTTTCCATTTACAAGGTTGTATATGTTCTAAACAATGTGAACATTTTTCAGGTATCACTAGACATTTTTTTTCCCTTTAAAACATGCTATAAGGCCAGGTGCAGTGGCTCATGTCTGTACTCCCAATATGCCTGGGGAAGCCGAGGCAGAAGAACTGCTTGAGGCTAGGAATTTGAGACCAGCCTGGGCAATATAGCAAAGGCCCTGCCTCTACAAAAAATATATCTAAGAAAAACTGGGCATGGTGGTGTGATAGTTACTCAGAAGGCTGAGGCAGGAGGATTGCTTGAGCCTAGGAGTTCTAGGTTGCAGTGAGCTATGATTGCACCACTGCACACTTACCTGGGTGATGCAGCAAGACTCTATCTCTAAAATAAGTAAATAAAATAAAACATAAAATGTGCTATGGGGATTCTTTGGTGAATTTGATTTAATGACACATCTTTGTTAAACAAAATGAAAGTAGTAATGAAGCTTAAACCTAATATCTCCAACCAAAAAGCACAAAAATGTCTTAAATGATAACAATCACAACAATAATGAATATTTATTGAACACTTTATATGTTTTAGGCATCTGATAACCATTTACAGGTATTTGCTCATTTATTCTTCACAACATTTTATTTTATTTTATTTTATTTTATTTTGAGATGGAGTCTCACTCTGTGGCCCAGGCTGGAGTGCAGTGGCGAGATCTCCGCTCACTGCAAGCTCCGCCTCCCAGGTTCACGCCATTCTCCCGCCTCAGTCTCCAAGTAGCTGGGACTACAGGCATGCACCACCATGCCTGGCTAATTTTTTTATTTTGTATTTTTAGTAGAGACAGGGTTTCACCATGTTAGCCAGGATGGTCTCGATCTCCTGACCTCATGATCCGCCCACCTCGGCCTCCCAAAGTGCTGGGATTACAGGTGTGAGCCACTGCACCCGGCCCACAACATTTTATGAAATGACTACTAGTAAAGGGCACTGGTGTGTTTTAAAACTTTCTAAAATGTTCTTTAAATGTAATAATGGTAAGTTCACTCATACTAATTAACTATTAATTTAGTATGAATTTAAAACAGAGAAGCCATCCTTGACCAAAAGAGATTCAAATTTTCAGTTCAGATATTCCTTAAAAACCATATGATAAAAATCTGTTGTTATGCCACCTTGTCAACAATGTTACTCACATTAAAATAACAGAACTTCTTTGAATTGATTTTATTCTTGATTTTCTGCCAGAAGATTCCCCTGGTATTTACTTTTTTAAAATGTCCAATTAAGCTTTACTTTCAGAACATTAACCATTTAAGTAATTAATTTACACAGTTTTATTAAAAGTTTAAAGTATTACTAATTTCATTGAACATTATTGTTGTTTAGTATATTCATTGAAATTTAAATGATCATTGACATATGGAATATTTAATCTGATTTTCTTAGCCATCTAAAATTCACTCAAGGAATAATATATAATATAATCGATGGAAGCATAGTGGAAATCCAATTCAATTGTTAAACAATTATTTTGGGCCAGGTGTAGTGGCCTATGCCAGTAATCCTAACACTTTGGGAGGCCAAGTGGGGGGATCACTTGAGACTAGGAATTTGAGACCAGTCTGGGCAAGATAGGAAGACTCCCATCTCTATGGAAAAAAAAAAAAGCCATGTGTGGTGGCACACACCTATGGTCCCCAGCTACTCGGGATGCTAAGATGAGGATTGCTTGAGCCCTAGAGGTCAGGGTTGCAGTTAGCCGTGATCACTCCAGGCTGGGTGACAGAGCAAGACTCTGTTTAAAAAATAAATAAATAGGGGCAGAGCAAGATGGCCGAATAGGAACCACTCCAGTCTCCAGCTCCCAGCGTGAGCAACACAGAAGATGGGTGATTTCTGCATTTTCAACTGAGGTACCAGGTTCATCTCACTAGGGAGTGCCGGACAATTGATGCTGGTCAGCTGCTGCAGCCCGACCAGTGAGAGCTGAAGCAGGGCGAGGCATGCCTCACCTGGGAAGCGCAAGGGGAAAGGGAATCCTTTTTCTTAGCTAGGGGAACTGAGACACACAACACCTGGAAAATTGGGTAACTCCTACCCCAATATTGTGCTTTACCAAGGCTCTTAGCAAACGGCACACCAGGAGATTATATCCCACACCTGGCTGGGAGGGTCCCACGCCCGCGGAGCCTCCCTCATTGCTAGCACAGCAGTCTGTGATCTAACGGCAAGGAAGCAGCGAGGCTGGGGGAGGGGCGCCTGCCATTGCTGAGGCTTAAGAAGGTAAACAAAGCCGCTGGGAAGCTCGAACTGGGTGGAGCCCACAGTAGCTCAAGGAGGCCTGCCTGTCTCTGTAGACTCCACCTCTGGGGACAGGGCACAGCTAAACAACAACAACAAAAAAGCAGCAGAAATCTCTGCAGACACAAACGACCCTGTCTGACAGCTTTGAAGAGAGCAGTGGATCTCCCAACATGGAAGCTGAGATCTGAGAATGGACAGACTGCCTGCTCAAGTGGGTCCCTGACCCTTGAGTAGCCTAACTGGGAGACATCCCCCACTAGGGGCAGACTGACACCCCACACCTCACACGGCGGGGTACACCCCTGAGACAAAGCTTCCAAAGCAAGAATCAGACAGGTACACTCGCTGTTCAGCAATATTCTATCTTCTGCAGCCTCTGCTGCTGATACCAAGGCAAACAGGGTGTGGAGTGGACCTCAAGCAATCTCCAACAGATCTACAGCTGAGGGTCCTGACTGTTAGAAGGAAAACTAACAAACAGGAAGGACACCCACACCAAAACCCCATCAGTATGTCACCATCATCAAAGACCAAAGGCAGATAAAACCACAAAGATGGGGAAAAATCAGGGCAGAAAAGCGAGAAGTCTAAAGAAATGAATGAAATGAAGCGAGAAGAGAAGTCTAAAGAAAAAAGAGGAAAAAGAAATGAACAAAGCGTTCAAGAAGTACGGGATTATGTGAAAAGACCAAATCTACATCTGATTGGGGTGCCTGAAAGTGAGGGGGAAAATGGAACCAAGTTGGAAAACACTCTTCAGGATATCATCCAGGAGAACTTCCCCAACCTAGTAAGGCAGGCCAACATTCAAATTCAGGAAATACAGAGAACACCACAAAGATACTCCTCGAGAAGAGCAACTCCAAGACACATAATTGTCAGATTCACCAAAGTTGAAATGAAGGAAAAACCGTTAAGGGCAGCCAGAGAGAAAGGTCAGGTTACCCACAAAGGGAAGCCCATCAGACTAACAGCAGCTCTCTCGGCAGAAACTCTACAAGCCAGAAGAGAGTGGGGGCCAATATTCAACATTCTTAAAGAAAAGAATTTTCAACCCGGAATTTCATATCCAGCCAAACTAAGTTTCATCAGTGAAGGAGAAATAAAATCCTTTACAGATAAACAAATGCTTAGAGATTTTGTCACCACCAGGCCTGCCTTACAAGAGACCCTGAAGGAAGCACTAAACATGGAAAGGAACAACCGGTACCAGCCATTGCAAAAACATGCCAAAATGTAAAGACCATCGATGCAGGAAGAAACTGCATCAACTAATGAGCAAAATAACCAGTTAATATAATGACAGGATCAAGTTCACACATAACAATATTAACCTTAAATGTAAATGGACTAAATTGTCCAATTAAAAGACACAGACTGGCAAACTGGATAAAGAGTCAAGACCCACCAGTTTGCTGTATTCAGGAGACCCATCTCACATGCAGAGACACACATAAGCTCAAAATAAAGGGATTGAGGAAGATCTACCAAGCAAATGGAGAACAACAACAACAAAAAAAACAGGGATTGCAATCCTAGTCTCTGATAAAACAGACTTTAAACCATCAAAGATCAAAAGAGACAAAGAAGGCTATTACATAATGGTAAAGGGATCAATTCAACAGGAAGAGCTAACTATCCTAAATATATATGCACCCAATACAGGAGCACCCAGATTCATAAAGCAAGTCCTTAGAGATTTACAAAGAGACTTAGACTCCCATACAATAATAATGGGAGACTTCAACACCCCACTGTCAACATTAGACAGATCAATGAGACAGAAAGTTAACAAGGATATCCAGGAGTTGAACTCATCTCTGCACCAAGTGGACCTAATAGACATCTACAGAACTCTCCACCTCAAATCAACAGAATACACATTCTTCTCACCACCACATCACACTTATTCCAAAATTTACCACATAATTGGAAGTAAAGCACTCCTCAGCAAGTGTACAAGAACAGAAATTATAACAAACTGTCTCTCAGACCACAGTGCAATCAAACTAGAACTCAGGACAAAGAAACTCAATCAAAACCACTCAACTACATGGAAACTGAACAACCTGCTCCTGAATGACTACTGGGTACATAATGAAATGAAGGCAGAAATAAAGATGATCTTTGAAACCAATGAGAACAAAGACACAACATACCAGAATCTCTGGGACACATTTAAAGCAGTGTGTAGAGGGAAATTTATAGCACTAAATGCCCACAAGAGAAAGCTGGAAAGATCTAAAATTGACACTCTAACATCACAATTAAAAGAACTAGAGAAGCAAGAGCAAACACATTCAAAGGCTAGCAGAAGGCAAGAAATAACTAAGATCAGAGCAGAACTGAAGGAGATAGCGACACAAAAAACCCTCCAAAAAATCAGTGAATCCAGGAGTTGGATTTTTGAAAAGATCAACAAAATTGATAGACCGCTAGCAAGACTAATGAAGAAGAAAAGAGAGAAGAATCAAATAGACACAGTAAAAAATGATAAAGGGGATATCACCACCAACCCCACAGAAATACAAACTACCATCAAAGAATACTATAAACACCTCTGTGCAAATAAACTAGAAAATCTGGAAGGAATGGATAATTTCCTGGACACTTACACTCTCCCAAGACTAGACCAGGAAGAAGTTGAATCCTTGAATAGACCAATAGCAGGCTCTGAAATTGAGGCAATAATAGCCTACCAACCAAAAAAAGTACAGGACCAGATGGATTCACAGCTGAATTCTACCAGAGGTACAAGGAGGAGTTGGTACCATTCCTTCTGAAACTATTCCAATCAATAGAAAAAAAGGGAATCCTCCCTAACTCATTTTATGAGGCCAACATCATCCTGATACCAAAGCCTGGCAGAGACACAACAAAAAAAGAGAATTTTAGACCAATATCCCTGATGAACATCGATGCAAAATCCTCAATAAAATACTGGCAAACCGAATCCAGCAGCACATCAAAAAGCTTATCCACCATGATCAAGTGGGCTTCATCCCTGGGATGCAAGGCTGGTTCAACATACGCAAATCAATAAACATAATCCAGCATATAAACAGAACCAAAGACAAAAACCACACGATTATCTCAATAGATGCAGAAAAAGCCTTTGACAAAATTCAAGAGCTCTTCATGCTAAAAACTCTCAATAAATTTGGTATTGATGGAACGTATCTCAAAATAATAAGAGCTATTTATGACAAACCCACAGCCAATATCATACTGAATGGGCAAAAACTGGAAGCATTCCCTTTGAAAACTGGCACAAGACAGGGATGCCCTCTCTCACCACTCCTATTCAACATAGTGTTGGAAGTTCTGGCCAGGGCAATCAGGCAAGAGAAAGAAATAAAGGGTATTCGGTTAGGAAAAGAGGAAGCCAAATTGTCCCTGTTTGCAGATGACATGATTGTATATTTAGAAAACCCCATTGTCTCAGCCCAAAATCTCCTTAAGCTGATAAGCAACTTCAGCAAAGTCTCAGGATACAAAATCAATGTGCAAAAATCACAAGCATTCTTATACAGCAGTAACAGACAAACAGAGAGCCAAATCATGAATGAACTCCCATTCACAATTGCTTCAAAGAAAATAAAATACCTAGGAATTCAACTTACAAGGGATGTAAAGGACTTCTTCAAGGAGAACTACAAACCACTGCTCAGTGAAATAAAAGAGGGCACAAACAAATGGAAGAACATTTGCATTGGGATTGCATTGGGAGTTATACCTGATGTAAATGACGAGTTGATGGGTGCTGATGAGTTGATGGGTGCAGCACACCAACATGGCACAAGTATACATATATAACAAACCTGCACGTTATGCACATGTACCCTAGAACTTAAAGTATAATAATAAAAAAAAATTAAAAAAATTAAAAAAAATAAATAAATAAAAATAAAAAAATCTAAATTATCTAGGAGAAAGAAATACAATGTATGCTTAAGTTGTAGACAACGCGATTGAGCCATTTACTTAGATTATTTATGTTAGTGTTTCCTTGAGACTTCAGTGCAATCTCTCTCAGAGAATTTCTTCAGGGAATCTAAAGATCTTTTATCTTCCTATGTTTAGGTATTGAAGAAATGCTTTTTCCAGCATATCTTGGATATAAGCAAGTATCCTCTGAAACTCTACCACTCTCATGGAACAGAGATTCATTCTAGGTTTAAACCCCTACTCAGTAGTTTGCTATTGCAGAGCTATGATCCTGCCACTGCACTCCAGCCTAGGTGACAGAGTGAGACCCTGTCTCAGAAAAAGAGAGAGAGAGAGAAAGAGAAAAGGACAGCTAAACACGCCATCAAAACATAATACTTTTGCTTCCAAACTTCAGCCAAAATGGAGTAATCAGGACTTGATTTATCCTCCTGCCTGCTTGATTGTTTTGAACCAACTAAAAAATTGCACAAAACATATGTGCAACAATGATTTTCAAGACAGTGTGTATCAGGTAGCACTGGAGAGTGATCCTGAGAGGGGAAACAAACAAGGTGAGGCCTGTGATTGCCCAATTGACAACCTAGAGAGAGATTCCAGGCACAGCATGGAGAGGAGCTACACAGGCAGAGCCTAGTGGTCTCCCTGAGTTGAGAAGAAACTAGGAGTCTGAGGGAGGCCCAGGCATCCCAGAGTTCACAAGTCAGAGTACCAGAGAGAAAAAAGCTTCAGTGAGACCAAGACAGAAAGCAAGAATGAGTGAGAGAGAGAGTGAGCTCTGGAGATATGGACAGAGCTGGGTTTAGGATGAGGCAAGGGAGATACCTAGACAAGAAAGTGTAAGGAGACACTCATATTTAGGTACTTGCTTGAGCACAAGCAGGTGAGAAAACTGCATGAGGCTGGACAAAGACCACTTAAAAAGATTAGAGGGAACCATATTTGAAATTCTTGAAGCAGAGACTAAGGGAAGTGTATTACTCTTGTAAACCAAAAATAAAATTCTAAGCCCCCACCATCTGAATGGACCCTCCTCTTAGCAAGGGTATTCGAAAGTTAACCTGAAAAACTGGTTCAGGCCATGATTGTAACGGGGAGCCAGACATGCCTCATTATACCCCTTTCCCTTTTGAAATTACTGATAGAACACACTCTTTAAGTTTGATAAGAAACATTTACAGTTTATTCTCTTTGAAGCCTGCTATCTGGATGCCTCATCTGCATGATAAACCTTGGTTTTCAGAACCCCTTAGCATAACCCAGACATTCTTTTCTATTGATAATGACTCTTTCAACCAATTGCCAATCAGAACATCTTTAAATCTACCTGTGACCCGGAAGCCCCTGCTTCAAGTTGTTCCACTTTTCTGGACCAAACCAATGTACATCTTACATGTATTGATTGATGTCTCATGCGTTCCTAAAAAGTATAAAACCACGCTATACCCTGACTATCTTGGGCATATGTTGTTAGGATCTCGTGAGGCTGTCACGGGTGTGTCCTTAACTTTGGCAAAATAAGCTTCCTAAATTGATTGAGACCCATCTTAGATACTTTTGGTTTACACTCTTTACGGTAGCAATAGCCAGAGTGTCAGCACTGTTGCACTGGTTCTCCAATCCCTAATTACCAGAGGATGGTGAAAAGTGGCGCTAGGTGACACCAGTGCATGCAGTGGGTTTTTGACAGGAGAGAAATCCAGAGCTTAGGAAACCCAAATCTTTTTCGTAAGGCTAGTGAGCGTGTCTCCCTTTTGGTATGGAGGGAGACACTATCTCATCTTTGAAGGCTGTTTGCTATTCAAACATCTTTGAAAAGATAGTATGAATAAAAGGAAGTAAATGCAGAAATGTGTAAGACACTTGCAGAATTGTTTCTCAACAATCACCTTCCTGTATTATTACAAATACACACTATTCCCTTATGGGAAGTGTAAACTCAAAGGGCCAAGGTGAGGGGTGGGGTGCATACAGGTATTATAAATAAGTTTATTGAGCTAAGTGCTAACAACAGGGAGTGGCAGGCTCTGTGGTGAAGATGAATTCAAGAGAGCATGCTCCTCCCTATCCCCATTTCCTGAAGACATTTAGATTAAATAAACTTTAAATAATAGTGCTTGTCAAATAAAAGTATAGTCACTGTTTACACTCAGTGATGAGCATGATCCCTTCCTTACACATTTTATTTGTGTACCTTCTACAAGAATCTTGAAAAAAATGTATAGCTACATATATATATATATATTTTTTTCTTCTTTTTTTCTTTTTTTTAGACAGAGCCTCACTGTGTTGCCCAGGCTGGAGTGCAGTGGTGTGATCATAGCTCATTGCAGCCTCAACCTCCAGGGTTCAAGTGATCCTCCCTCCTCAACTTTCTGAGTAGCTGAGAGTATAGACATGTGTCACCATGTCTGGCTAATTTAAAAAATTTTCTTGTAGAGACGAGATCTCACTGTGTTGACCAGCCTGTTCTTGAACTCCTGACCTCAAGTGAACCTTCTATCCCAGCCTCCCAAAGTGCTGGGATTACAGGCATTAGCCACTGTACCTGACGTCTACTGATAATTTTTAAGTTGTCCTCAATGATTTTTCAGCAGACGTTTAAATAAGTTTAATTTTTGTTAATATTAAGTAGAAAATAAACATTTTATAAGACTAGAATTGACTAATTGGAATAAACACTTAATTATATGATTTGATAAATTTGGTTTTAATGCTCAATTAAATAAAGCACACCATGTATCTACAGATTTTAGTCAGTGCATCTGAAAAAATTTGGGAGTCCCACAAAATATTCCATTTATATTGAAAAGAATAATCCTGACAAATATACTTGTTTTATCTGTTCTGAATTTATGTGCAATGTGGACCCAAATGCCCAATCTCTAATGCCAAGCCTTATAAAAAAGATAGAAAGCCTTATGGATTAGTGTGCTTTGGTTCATTGTTAAGAGAGATTTCTTCCAAACCAGTGTTTTCATGTATGCTGTTGTTTGATACTCTGGAGGCATAACCCAGGGGAAAGTGGCACGTTAAGATTTGGGTTGGCTAAGAGGTATGCATTTATTTTGGAAAGTAGGAGAAAGACTTTTATGAATATAAGCATATTATCAGGAAGATCAATTGTAGAAAAACGTTTCTTGTGGATCTAGAGGTTGATTTCTCAAAAACATCACTGGATGATATAAGAAAGTTTTCATGTGTGTCCAGGGGTATCAGTATCCCAGTTTGGAGACTGCTGCCTTGCATTGTGTCCCCAAAAACACACTTTCTTTTGTGAACAAATTCACTGGCTATCTGGATTCTTCAAACATATTTTCCATCTTCCCTTTTTTGAAGCTTGACTTTCCTCTGATAATAGTCCCTTTGAACACTCTCAAGAGGAAATTGCTGTCTCTTGGTCTCGCACTGTCTCCTAGTTCCAGGAGATGAGACAATCTAATTTGGTCACTGATCTGACATTTTCATTCTTGCATTTCAGTCTGAGATCCCTTATGGGCCGACTCAAATGTCTCTCATTCTTCAGATCTCAACTCAAGCATCCTTCACGAGGGAAGCCTTCTGTAACCCTTCAGTTTTGGTTAGATTCCTTTATTATTGCCACAAAGTTGTGTTTTTAAAAAACGTTTATTTCATTTATAATTACATATTCATCAGAGTGCTTGTGAGATTACTTTCTCTTTTCCCACAAGGTAGTCATTTCCAGTAGAGACAACATACTTTATTTATTTATTTATTTATTTATTTATTTTTACCTTTGATCCCTAGCACCGGCAGAGTGCCTAAAAAGTAGCAGGAACTCAATAAATAAATAGAATGAATGAATGGTGCTCTTTGGGCCTCCTGATCAAATAGTCTTATTTTGAATTTGAAAGCTCCCAAATTTGATTCTGATGGCCAGCCAGGTTTGGGGATCATTGCTGTGATATGTGATAAAGGGTCCTGCTTAATACTCTGGGCTGAGTCAATATGTGGAAATATGACAGAAGAAAAGCCAACTACTTATTAGTTGTTAGTTGTTGTGTCTTCCAACATTGTTAGTTGCTGGCTGTAGAAATAAATTCTGGTGGGTTTGAGTGAAGGATCACTTATTTTAAGGATATTGGGTTTCCTAGTTTCCTACAGAATTGTTAGGAAGACTGGAGAATCAGATTACACTTGTGCAACCAGGAGCAACATTCAAAACCATGTTGCAGGTCAGTGTGGTGGCTCACGCCTGTAATCCCAGCACTTCGGGAGGCTGAGGTGGGTGGATTACCTGAGGTCAGGAGTTCAAGACCAGCCTAGCCAACATGATGAAACTCCTGTCTACTAAAAATACAAAAATTAGCTGGCGTGGTGCCACACACCTATTATCCCAGCTACTCGGGAGACTGAGGCTGGAGAATTGCTTGAGCCCAGGAGACAGAGGTTGCAGTGAGCTGAGATTGTGCCACTGTACTCCAGCCTGGCCAACAGAGTGAGACTCTGCCTAAAAAAAAAAGATTATGTTGCAGAGCTGACCTAGTGAGGACATTACAACCACTATCCTCATCACTAGATGCTTCAGCTTGTTCTGCAGGCATTGCTCGAAAACAACTGCTGTAGTTGCTCCAGGAACTTTATTTGCAATTGTAGCTACTACCACAGACAGAGTTTTGTGGAAGTTTTTACTACTGGGCAGAGTTAGGGGGTGCAGTTTGGTCTGTTGAGCTTAAATCATGGGATGGGCCTATGCTGTATGTAGCTTCAAGGGAGGATGGAAAAGTCACATTTTTAGTTTTCATAGTGGAGGCTGGGCTCTGCCTTACCAAGAATCATAGGATGAGGGGATTTTACAAACAACGAAGTTTCAGATAGTATGACAGATGTCAATTACAAATGTTTGTTGTGGCCATGCTAATTATTTCTCCTTTTGCTATGTCCTCATAGTTCTTTGTTTGCATAGTACTTACCATGTTTTATCCTGTGTAGTATTCCTTGAATACATGTCTTTCCCACCTGGAAAGGACTTACGTTGCATTCATCTCTGCATTCCTTTAGTGTCCAGTGAAGTGCCAGGGGTGTAGTCATGTGGCAAGAGGTTTGGGGTAGTCATTAGTAGTTGTTGAGAATCTGCTATTGAGGTGTGTTGTGAATGGCTGTAAATTGAACTAAATTAAATTTGTCATTGGGGGCCTGCTATCTCAGTACTCTGATCTGAAAATTCTTGAATCTAGAATTCTTATGTAATGCACAATAAATCCGTTATTAGTACTACAAATTCTATAACCTTTGTTCTTATTTTCTTTCTTTTCTTTCTTTCTTTTTTTTTTTTTTTTTTGAGATGGGAGTCCCTCTCTGTTACCTAGGTTGGAGTGCAGTGACATGATCTCGGCTCGCTGCAACCTCTGCCTCCCAGTCTCAAGAGACCCTCCTACCTCAGCTTCTTGAGTAGCTAGGACCACAGGTGTGTTCTATCATCTTGAAATACTGACGACTAAATGATAATTGTAGTGAATATTTCTAAAATAATTTCCTGACACTTAAGTTACACCAACCATAAGTGAATAGGATTACATTAACTGACACTAAAACAACTATGAACACCCTCTTTATACTAATGCCCTTACTTTTGATCACATTTATTCTTTTAAGGCTAAAGAGAATGTGTCAATTTTTCACTCTAATTTTTAGTGTTTGATTTCAGCTTGATAAAATACTTAAATGTGTATTCCGAGTGAAAAATGAGGTTGTTGAAGTTAATGCTTTGGTGCTTTTAATAACTATCAGTGCCACTTCTGCATCTTGTCAAAATGATACAAGTTCATTCTGGCAGGACCCAGAAACAAAGAATTACTTGATTTAATTAAAAAACAAGAAAGAGCAACCATCATTCTCCGTAGATAATCTTTAAAATACCCATTCTAACTCTAGAACTAATATAAAGAGAAGTGCCAAATAGTCATAAACACTGCATTAAAAATGTGAATAACTTTTTACCCTTACAATTAGAGCCTGAGCTGGTCTGTCAGTGTCCCATTACACAAAACAGACAACGACAATGAAACAGTCTCCACATATGATGTGTATTTCTAGAATATTATATCAAACATATGATTGATTGAAGAAAGGGGGGTATAATGAAAAAAAGTCTTAGAGTATTTAATTCTACAATTTAAAGTGCATTTATACAAAATATCTGACAGTCCAAAATCAATGGTGAAATTTCCAGGTGAAGGTTGTCAGGGTCATAAATGGTGAAACCACAAGTTCTCCTTTATATTGTTCAGTTCTTTAATTCATACAAGGGTGATTCACCTGGCCATTTAATGAGGTGTTCCTTCTGCCCTCTGTCCATTCCCCAGAATAAGATCCTTAACAGGTGCTCATATACCTTGACACTTTGGAGAAAAAGTACTATTTCTCCAGAAGATTTTGACTGGTATTATGGAAATATATTGGGCAGTATTGTTTCCCAAATTCTCTAGATAGGAAAACCATAACTAGAACACTTTAGAAAATTTTCCTGCCCTTGAAATTGAGATTGTCATGAGTTTTTATTTATTCATTTTATTTATTCATTGGTGATTTTATTATGATTTTTAAAATGTCGTGCTAATCAATAAGATTTAGAAAATATATTAAAGTTATACATAGGTAGAAATGCCTCTGTCATTTTCTTTTTTTTTTTTTTTTTGAGACGGAGTCTGGCTCTGTCGCCCAGGCTGGAGTGCAGTGGCGCGATCTCGGCTCACTGCAAGCTCCGCCTCCCGGGTTCACGCCATTCTCCTGCCTCAGCCTCCCGAGTAGCTGGGACTACAGGCGCCCACAACCGCGCCCGGCTAATTTTTTGTATTTTTAGTAGAGACGGGGTTTCACCGTGGTCTCGATCTCCTGACCTTGTGATCCGCCCGCCTCGGCCTCCCAAAGTGCTGGGATTACAGGCGTGAGCCACCGCGCCCGGCCGCCTCTGTCATTTTCTATAGATTTCTGAATTCTGAAGTCTGTACTACATTAGAGTACTAGAAACAACATAAAATGAAGATAATATTTTAGAAAAAGTATCAATCTCAGATTCAATAAACGTCTGTTAAGTATCTCTTACATGCAAGTCACCATATTAAGTACCAGAGAAAGAAAAGTAAAAATGACCATTGCTTGTAAGCTATACACAATCAATTGGTTAGATACATATGAATGAAAGCAATTACAGCCCAGCAAGATAAAGTACTAACAGATGCATAAACAAATTGTCAACTACTAGTTTTTCTTCTATGAAATGAGAATAAGTCTTGAGTTCAAAATAGAAGGCATAAGATAAAGAACGCCTTGAGTATTCTGACTTTCTTGAATCCTAGAGGCAGCTCAGTTGATTAACATAGCCATTCATTCTTGATCATTTATTCACTTACATAATAAATACTTATTGAGTACCTGTTGTGAGCCAGGCTCTGTGATGGCACTGGAGACACAACAGTAAAGAAGATAGCCACAGACCAAGAGTCTAACCGAATGATAATGAAAAAAAGATCATGAATTGGATCACCAATCACAGATTAGAGCCTTTGCCTGTTTCACAGCTTCAGATTGACCCCTTAAGCTAGCAAAGTGCAGCTGTGAATTGTGAAAAGTGCTAGAAAAGCAGCTCAAAGAACGTATTCAATTGATGACCAGTCACTAGTATCATATGTATATAAAGCTGGCATCCCATGATTATTCCTTATATTCTGATTAGCATTCTAGTTTTTTGCTTCATCTTCCTGATTTAATAATATTCTCAACTCAATAAAATATGAAACTTTGGAAAGAAAGAATTACAACAGTGCAATATATTTTTCTATAAAACATTTAAAACTTTGTGGCATTCTCATTAAATCTCAGTAAATAATCTTTTAAAATTGGAAATTTAAATCTAATTTTGGTTTTGGGTACGTAAATTGATAATCTTGCTTGTACCATCTTACAAGATGTATTTTTTTAAAAATAGGAGTTTTTCTATGTTGCTCAAGCTCCACTAGAACTCCTGGGCTCAAACAATCCTCCTGCTTTAGTCACTTGAGTAGCTGGGACTTCACATGTCTGGCACAGTAGTGTGGAAAGAAATATGTCTTATTAATTAATTAATTAATTAATTTTGAGACGGACTCTCGCTCTGTCGCCCAGGCTGGAGTGCAGTGGCCGGATCTCAGCTCACTGCAAGCTCCGCCTCCCGGGTTCACGCCATTCTCCTGCCTCAGCCTCCCGAGTAGCTGGGACTACAGGCGCCCGCCACCTCGCCCGGCTAGTTTTTTGTATTTTTTAATAGAGACGGGGTTTCACCGTGTTAGCCAGGATGGTCTTGATCTCCTGACCTCGTGATCCGCCCGTCTCGGCCTCCCAAAGTGCTGGGATTACAGGCTTGAGCCACCGCGCCCGGCCCTATTTATTTATTTTTGAGACAGAATTTCTCTCTGTTGCCCAGACTGGAGTGCTGTGGTGCCATCTCGGCTCGCTGCAACCTCCGCCTCCTGGGTTCAAGTGATTCTCCCGCCTCAGCCTCCCTAGTAGCTGGGATTACAGGCACCTGCCTCCGTGCCCAGCTAATTTTTGTATTTTTAGTAGAGATGGTGTTTCACCATGTTGGCCAGGCTAGTCTTGAACTTTTGGCCTCAAGTGATCCGCCCACCTCGGCCTCCCAAAGTGCTAGGATTATAGGTGTGAGCCACTGTGCCTGGCTGCAAGAGATATATCTTAAACTGAGAAATGTATCTTAAACTCCCTCCCATACCTTTTCACTCAGTCAACTAAAAATTAAGTAGAATAGAAAAAAAAAAATGTCTCTAAGGGTGTCTTGATTAATAGGAAACTTTAAAAAATAACTTAATACATAAATAAGCAGCTGAAAACTCAACTTTTCACATTAGTGAATGAAAGTACTGTTAAAATAATTACCCTTGTATAAAAGAATTCAGGTAGAGTCTAGAAGAGCTATGCCAAGAGAAATGCTGTAGGTCTCTAGGATTTCATCATAATAAATGGAAAACAACAACAAAATAACCTGAATAACCTTATAATTAGTGGCATTAGCTTTTAAAGGGCAGTTACTTTGCCCAGATCCTGTTTTTTGTTTAGACTTTGTGTGACAAGTGTTTCATAAATGATTAGAAGAGGTGGTTTCTGTTTCATTAATAAGGATGATAATGGTTAATTACTAAACTGAAATAAATAGTCCCCAACCAGATCACGAATGAAAAGCCAATTATGTAGAAATAATCCAACTGTATTAAATATTACTTACCTTTCCTGTTATGAACATTAAATATGTTTTAAACCACTTGAGGAAAAAACCACTCAACCATCTGTCTTGTAACTATAATTTATACTGCTTTTTTGGGAGATTGAAAGCTACATCTAGTTTAGCTTTTAAATTCAGTGAAATAAGTCCAAAATATGAAATATAATTCACTTGATCTAAACATAAAGTGAAAATCAGTACTTTAGGAGACATTATTTCTGATTGCATAATTTGAGTTCCATTTGTAGGGCCTGGCTTAAAAAAAAATTAAGTGAGAGTCATATAACATAGAATTAACCATTTCAAAGTGAACAATTCAGTGGCATTTAGTATATTCACCTTACCATGCAATTACCATTTCCATGTAGTTCTAAACATTTCATCACCCCTACAGGAAAGTCCATACACCATAATCTGTGTGCTCCCCATCCTCAAGTCCTGGCAACTACCAATGTGTGTTATATCTCTACAGATTTACCTATTCTGGATATTTCATACCAATAGAATAATATAATATGTAACCTTTTGTTTCTAGCTTTTTTCACTCAATGTAATGTTTGTGAGGTTCATCCACATGTATCAGTACTTCATTACTTTTTATGGCTGAGTAATATTCCATTTGATGTACATAC
The DNA here is from genome assembly GCF_037993035.2 of Macaca fascicularis. Taxonomy (NCBI): domain Eukaryota; kingdom Metazoa; phylum Chordata; class Mammalia; order Primates; family Cercopithecidae; genus Macaca; species Macaca fascicularis. The sequence continues at coordinate 119,552,364 of NC_088375.1, read as the reverse complement.
CACAGTTTATCCATTCATTTCTCTTCCCCTTCCCCTTCCTCCTCCTCCCCCTCCCCCTCCCCCTCCTCCTCCCCCTCCTCTCCTCCTCCTCCTCCTCCTCCTCCTCCTCCTCCTCCTCCTCCTCCTCCTCCTCCTCCTCCTCCTCCTCCTTCTTCTTCTTCTTCTTCTTCTTCTTCTTCTTCTTCTTCTTCCTTCTTTTTTTGAGATAGGGTCTCACTCTGTAACCCAGGCTGGAGTGCAGTAGCATGATCTTGGCTCACTGCAACCTCCGCCACCCAGGTTCAAGTGATTCTTGTGCCTCGGCCTCCTGAGTAACTGGAATTACAGCAACGCACCACCATTGCCCAGCTAAGTTTTGTATTTTTAGTAGAGACAGGGTTTCGTCATGTTGGCAAGGCTGGTCTTGAACTCCTGACCACAAGTGATCTGCCTGCCTTGGCCTCCCAAAGTACAGGGATTACAGGTGTGAGCTGCCATGACGGTCTCCATTCATTTCTTGGTGGACATTTTATTGTTTCTGTCTTTCGACTATAGTAAATAGTGCTTCTATGAACATGTGTTTCTTTGAATACCTGTTTTAAATGCTTTTTGTTATGGACCTGGGAGTGGAATTGCTTGATCATATGGTAAATTCTATATTTAACTTTTTGAATAGTCACAAAACTTGTTTCCACTGCATTGAACCATTTTACATTCCCACCAGGAGTGTATGAGGTTTATAACTTTTTTACATGCTCACCAGTACTTATTTTCTGTTTTTTTTTTTTTTTTTTTTTTTTTTTTTAGTCATGCTAATGGATGTGAAGTGGTACTTCATTATTGTTTTGATTTGCATTTCCCTAATGGTTAATGATGTTGAGTATCTTTTCATGTGCTTTTGGTTATCTGTATATATTTGGATAAATGTCTATACAAGTTCTTTGCCCATTTTTAAATTTAGTCTTTTTGTTGTTGAGTTGTAAGAGTTCTTTGTGTATTCTGGACACTAGACCCTGATAAATATATTATTTGCAAATATGTTTTTCCCATTTTGTAGATTGTAGATTATCTTTCCACTTTCTTGGTAATATTCTTTGATGCACAAAAGTTTTTAATTTTGATGAAGTCTAATTTATCTATTTTTGTATTACTTGTACTCTTTTAATGTCATATCTAAGAAACCATGCCCATATCCAAACTCATGAAGATTTACCCCTATGTTTTCTTCTAAGAGTTTTATGATTTTAGTTCTCATTGACACATTTTGAGTTTATTTTTTTCATATGGTGTGAGGTAGGGGTCCAAATTCATTCTTTTGCATGTAGAGATCTATTTGTCCTAGCACCATTTGTTGAGACTATTCTTTCCCCATTGAATGGTCTTGGTACCCTTGCCTAAAATCAATTAGCCATAGATGTATGAGTTAGAATCTGACTTTTAAATTATTGCAAAACTAAGCTGACTTTATTTATTTTTTTTTTTAGAGACAGGGTCTTGCTATGTTGCCCAGGCTGGTCTGGGCTTTCTGGCCTCCAGAGATCCTCCCATCTTGACCTCCCAAAGTCCTGGGATTACAGATCCACTGTAATCCAGGGCATTCAATGTGCTCTGCCACCAAGTAGACATTTTAATCTCACTACAGAGATGCTCAAAAATTTGACTCCAGATTAATAGGGTATGTAAGTTTTTTCCAGGTACATATTTTGGTCTCTTGACTTTGTTTTATAATACGAAGCAGTAGGGAAGAAGCATTTTATAGTTGAAATAGCATTCTCTCTAGGCTGCCTAGGTTTGAATCACATCTGTGAGTTTGCTAGTCATTGAGCCCAGCCAAATGATAATATCTGCCTTTATAAGAAAATGTCTAGAAGTTTCTTGTTTGAATTAATCATCATGGTGCTCATTATTACATGTTTTCAAAAACCTCAGGCATGCTTCTGAGTTTTGCTTTCTACTGCAATGACAACTGGGTGAAGAAGGGTGTCCACTAGATTTTTTTTCTCCATGATAAGGTATATTGTGGAAGAAAGAAGTTTGGTGTTTACTTTTCTATTGTACATGATGCCCTTCTAATCAGTGATGCAAACTCACACCAGTTATGAAAGCTGATTGTGTACACCTTTTTCCAACTCTATATTCTGTGACATTATACTGGTAGCTTGAAATTGGGCATGGTGGGAGTATATATACCAGGAAATTATCAAATGCTACAGATAAAGTTTGATTTTTTCCAGTGAGCTGTTTTGCCAGCACACCACTGCTTCTCTTCCTTCCTTATCTTACTCATTTTTAATAATTCTTTAAGACTTAGTTTAAATAAAACTACATTTCAGAAGACTTCATTCACCCCTACAGGCAAGTGTCCCTCTTCTCTGCTTTCACATAAAACAGTATATAACTTTATTGCCTTTTCAAGGACTTTTCAGGGACCAAATTCTGTTATCAGTTAGTGATCAATTAGAGAAGCCAAACCAGGAATTTTAAGAGATTTATTACAAGGCATTGGCTTATGCAATTGCAATTGTGGAGGCTGTTTAAGCAAGTCAAAAGTCTGGTGGTCAGGAACGGATTACAAGTAGGCTGAAACCCATAGGCATGAACCATTTGGAGTCTTCTTTTTTATTCTCTTGCCTCCCTGCATCATTAGTCTTTCCCCCTCTTCACTACAAAACAGTTTCCATCATCTTACAAACACAGCCTACTGCTTCATGTGAAAAGAGGCAGAGAAGTGGAATGGTATCTAGATTGAGTTATGGGGTCTGGGGAAATTTTTTGCTTTATTTTTTCACAAACCTCTGGTCAGATAGATAGAAAACATTTCTACTCATTGTGTTTCACTACCTCACCTCCCAATTACTCTTATTAATCCTTGGAATCTGATTTCATTCTCACCACACCAGTAAAGCTGCTGTGATCAACGTCATCACAGCAGGCACTTTTGGTTGTTCTAATCATCCAATTCTAGTGCATTTTTCCTTTGTCCATTTTCACTATAGAGACTAGAAAAATTAAACGGTCTCTTTCCCAGAGCTTCCCTTGCAGTTTAGGGTGGTCACGTGATATAGTTCTGACTAATGAGATGTAAAAGAATTCTGGGGATAAGGACTTCTTGAAAAGTTGTTCTGTTTTCTTTTTTTAGTTTATTTATTTTAGTTTATTTTATTTTAGATGTTTACAGATAACGATCTTTACAAGTAATTACCATATCAAGGTTCTAAGTTTTAAAAAATTTCTTCCATTGGTTTTGTTTAGAAAACCTATTCTTAGACCAAGTTTCAGTTCATCTTTAATGTATCCATGGATGAAGAACCTAGTGAAGAATGTAATGTAACTTCGCTTGTATATGATGTTGTTCAATTTACCTCACACTTTATGGGACAAGCTAGGCCGAAGTATTAAAGGTTATCATTCCCATGTATTACCAAAGAGGCTGGTGCTACTTCAGCTTCAGAAAAAACAATCTCAGCATCCCCCCTTCAGGACATGATCACCCTTGGGGTCACTGTACTGATCTGGGAGGGCAGACCCTCACACACAGGCCTAAAGCCTCAGAAAAGAAGAGCTCTGGACTTTCCTTCTCCTACTGCTCAGGATTAGTTCCATGTGGATTCATGTCAAGTTTTTCTATTCTTGATAAAGGACACATGTTGCTGGTGCCATACCTTTGCCTTTTTTTCCTGCCTTGCACATAGATACGAGTCTAGAGCAATGACACCCACCTTGCAACTAGTAGAGAAAGTCCAAGGAAATCCCAGAGAAGCAGGCCCTGATGTTCAGCTGCCAACAAATGTCTTTAGCTGCTTGCATAAAGACTTTCTGTTGTGTGGGGATAAAAAAGCAGAGCCCTATTTGGGTTTAATTGGATTTTTGTTTCTTGCTTCTGAAATAAGTTCTAATGAATACAATCATCAGCAACTTTCATTTTGCCAAATCCAATAGAAAATTTTTTTCTTCATTTTATTTAGCTTCTCAGTAGCATTCCACACTGTTGAGTACCTTCTCCATGAAACATATGTCCCTTTTGATTTCTTCGATACCATGCTATTTTTTTCTTTTACCTTTTTAGCTATGCAATCTATTTTGTGAGTTTACTCTCAAACTAACATTTAAATGTTGAAGCTCCACAAGGCCATGTCCTAGTACTTCATTTTAATCTCAACATGTCCAAAATGGAATTATTGATTTTCATTAAAAATCCATTGTTATTCAAATCTTATTTATCCTTAATAAACTGTAAATTGATCCAATAATCCATCAATGTGAAACCTGGAAGTCATCCGTGATTCATTACTCTCCATCATTCCTACTATAGTAGATACTATGAACTGGCTCACCTGACACTATTGTAATAAACTTTCTAGGGGCTGGAAATACTCATTTCCTAGCCTCCCTTGAACCTGAGTGGTTAATAACATACTTTTGATCAAGGAGCTATTGATGGATGTTTCTAGAAGTGCTCATGTTTCTGAATGAAATCTCACTAAAAGAAAATCTTTGTAACTCTGCCTCTATCTTCCTTACTGGAACTCAGCAGTGGTGCCTGGAAGTATGGCATTTATCTTGTGACCATATGTTTGAAAGCCATACACTAATGATGAGAGAGCTAAAGATAGAAAGATCTTATGACATTGATGACATCACAGAACTACCATAACAGCCCTGGACTACTCAGATTCAGACTTATTGTTAAATGGGAGAAACACTTCTCTATTTAAGTCCCATTGTAGTAGAATTTTCTATTATTTGCTGCCAAATTCAATTTCTCATTCTAATCATCCAATCATTAGAAAAACTTACAGATTCTACAGCAAAATGTTCTTGAATCTGTCAACTTATCTCCATGCCCTACTTCAAGTCACAGCCATCGTCCTAGTTTTATATACTGTGATAGTCACCTAACTAGTCACCTCACTTTCTCGCTTTCTCTCCTCCATTCTAGTCCCTATATAACATCCTGAGTTATTTGGAAATTAAATTCACCCAGCAAGTTAGGAGTAGAGGAGAATTATCTCAATTTGATAAAGAGCATATATAAAAATCCTACAACTAACATCACTGAATGAAAAACTGAATGCTTTCTCTCTAAAACTAGGAACAAAGTGAGGATGTCTTCTCTCACCATCCTTATTCAATATAGTGCTGGAAATTCTAGCCATTGCAATAAGTCAAGAAAAAGAAATAGAAGGCATATAGATTGGAAGGAAAGAAATAAAACTGCTCCCATTTGCCAATGAGATGATGGTCTGTAAAAAAAAAATACCAAGGAATTAAAAATTCACTCTGGAAATAAGTAAGTTCAGTAATGTTGCAGGATATAAGACAATACAGAAAAATACAATCACATTTCTATATACTAACAATGAACATGAAGAAACTGAAATTAAAAGCCATACCATTTATAATCACTCCAAAGAAAATGAAATACGTAGTATATACTTAACAAAACATGTACAGGATTTGTATTCTAACAAATATGAAGAAATAACTCAAAGAAGACCTAAATAAATGGAGAGATATATCACGTTCATGGACTGGAGGACTCAACAGAGTAAAGATGTTAATGTGTCTCAAACTAATCAATAGGTTTATGAAAGGAAAACAAATCTTTGGGCCACAAAATCACTAAGCTAAAGGGAAAAGTCAAGCTGGGAACTGCTTAGGGCAAAACTGCCTCTCATTCTATTCAGAGTAACCTCTTTGCTCACTGAGATAAATGCCTATCTTATTGCCTCATTTGGAGAGGCTAAGAAGAAACTCGAAAGAGTGGAACCATTTGTCTTTTCTCTATCTATGACCTGGAAGCTTCCTCCCTACTTCAAGATATCTCACCTTTGCTTTGAATTGCCCCACTTTTTCCGGACCAAACCAATGTTCATGTTACATACACTCCATTGATGTCTCGTGTCTCCCTAAAATGTACAAAACCGAACTGTGTGCTGACCACTTTGGGCACATGTCGTCAGGACCTCCTGAAGCTGTGTCATGGGTCCATGTCCTCAGCCTTGGCAAAATAAACTTTCTAAATTAACTGAGACCTGTCTCAGATATTTGGGGTTCACAGATTTAATACAATTCCTATAAAAATCCCAGAGAATTTTTTTTTAGCAATAGACAAGCTTATATTGAAAGTTACATGAAAAAAGCACAAGTCATAGAAAAATTAAAATAATCATAACAAAGAAGAAAAAAGTGGGAGAAATCCCTCTAAATACTGTGGATTACTAGCTATAGTAATCAAAACAGCAAAACAGTTTATTGTTGGTGGAGAGACAGACACATAGAACAATGGAAGAGAATAGAGAATCCAGAAATTGGCCTACATGAATATTTCCAACTGAACTTTGACAAGGGTGCAAAAGCAATTCAATGCAGGAAGGATCACCTTTTCGATCAATGATGCTGTAGCAATTGGTTGGATACCCATAGGCAAAAAGAAAAGAATAGAAAAGAAAAAGAAGCTTAAGACTCACTCTCACTCCTTATAAAAATATTAACTAAAAATGAATCATAGATTAAACGTAAAATTTAATATATAAAGCTTTTAGAAAAAAAATCAGAGAAAATCTTCAGGATTTGGACTAGGGAAAGAGTTCTTAGATTTGACATTAAAAGTAGAATCCATAAAAGAATAAGTTGATACATTAGACTCTGTAAAAATGAAAAACTTTCACTTTGTAAAAGACCTCTCTGAAGAAGATGAATAGATAAGCTACAGACTGGGAAAATATTTGCAAATCATATACGCAACAAAAGACTAGGAACTAGAATATATAAAAAGGCAACAGTAAAAAGATAACCAATTAGAAAATGAGAAAATGACATGAATAGACATTTCCCCATGTAGGATATACAAATGGCAAATAAACACATTAAAAAATGCTTAGCATTATTAGCCATGAGAAAAACACAAATTAAAACCACAACCTATCAGAATGGCTAAAATAAAACATAGTGATAATACTGAGTTCTGGTAAATATGTAAAGAAACTGGATCACTCATACATTGTTGGTAGAAAGTAAAATGGCACAGCTATTCAGGAAAAGTTTAGAAGCTTTTTATAAAATAAAATTTTCAATTGCCAACAAAACCCAGCAATTGCACTCTTGGACATTCATCCTAGAGAAATGAAAACACGTATTAAAACATGTTAACACAAAAACCTGTACATGAATGTTCATAACAACTTTATTCGCAATAGCCAGAAACTAGAATGAAATAACAAGTCCTTCAATGGGTGAATGTTTAAATAAACTTTGGTACACTCATACAATGGAATATTAATCAGTAATGAAAAGGAGTGAGCTCTTGATATATACAAGTTGGATGACTCTCCAGGGAATTATGCCAAGTTAAGAAAAGCCAGTCCTATTTGCACTAAAAGGGCTCCTGGTTAAAAAAAAAAAAAGCCATTCATGAAAGATTACACAATATGCTAACCTGGAAATGACAAAATTTTAGAAATAGAGGACTGTTAGTGGTTTCCAGAGGTTGGCAATGGGAAGATGGTGGAGGGAGAAAGGTGTGGTTTAAAACAGTACAACATGAGGGATCCTTGTGGTGTTGTAACTGTTCAGTACTTGAACTGTGGTGATGGACACATAAACTTGCAAGTGACAAAAATCTTACAGAACTTACACACATACATAACTGCAAGTAAAACTGGGGATATTTGAATAAGATAGGTGGCTTGTATCAATGTCAATGTTTTGCTTGTGGTATTGTACTATATTTTTGCAAAATATTACCATTGAAGGAAATTGGATGAAGTGTAAGTGAGATCTCTCTGTATTACTTCTTATAACTGCAAGTGAATCTACAATGATCTCAATAAAAATTTCAATTAAACAAAACAAGAAGAGCAAACAAAACAAAAAATATACTTCAGATTGTGTGCCTTCTTTACTTAAAACCCTTCAGTGATTTTCTATTACATTCAGAATAAAATTCAGACTTCTCTGTAAGGCCCTATACAGTCTGGTTCATATTTTCTCTCCAGTATCATTTTGTTCTAATCCTGTCTTTTCTCGTTATTCACCACACTGGACTTCTTTTGGTGTTCACACAGGCCAAACTCTTTCCATACTTAGGAACTTTGTGTGTGTTGTTCCTACTCAAACACTCATCCCTCAGTTTTTATTGTGGCTGGTTTTTCTCATCTTTTAGATCATGGCTTGGATGTTACCTCCCCAAAGTCCCTTCCCTAATGACAATCAGTCAGTCAAGAAAATAAAAAAAATATTAAACATAAATAAATAAAACAAGTGGATTAGATCTGTAACTCTTTATAAGGCAATAATGTTAATATTTTAAATGGCATATATCTATCTATGTAGGCTAGCTGTGTATTGAGTGACATTATAAAAATAATAAACTGTAAGAGATTTCCCCATTCATGCTTGTTAAGGAATGTCAGTGAAATGTGTGATCATAAATAAAATGCTCAGGCAATAGTAGCCTGTGCAAAACTTAAAAATATATTCTATTGGCCGGGCGCCGTGGCTCATGCCTGTAATCCCAACACTTTGGGAGACCAAGGCGGGCGCATCACAAGGTCAAGAAATCGAGACCATCCTGGCTAACACAGTGAAATCCCATCTCTATGAAAAATACAAAAATTAGCCGGACGTGGTGTCACATGCCTGTAATTTCAGCTACTCAGGAGCCTGAGGCAGGAGAATCGCTTGAACCTGGGAGGCGGAGAATCGCCTGAACCTGGGAGGCGAAGGTTGCTGTGAGCCGGGATTGCGCCAGTGCTTTCCAGCCTGGCAACAGAGCAAGACTCTGTCTCAAAAAAAAAAAAAAAAAAAAAAAAAGTTCTACTGGCCAGGTGCAGTGGCTCACGCCTATAATCCCAGCACTTTGGGAGGCTGAGGCAGGTGGATCACGAGGTCAAGAGATCGAGACCATCCTGGCCAACATGGTGAAACCCCGTCTCTACCAAAAATGCAAAAATTAGTTGGGCGTCGTGGCATGTGTCTGTAGTCCCAGCTACTCAGGAGGCTGAGTCAGGAGAATTGCTTGACCCTAGGAGGCAGAGGTTGCAGTGAGCTGAGATTGCGCCACTGCACTCTAGCCTGGTAACAGAGTGAGACTCCGTCTCAACAAAAATGTATATATATGTTCTATTTTATTATTTTAAAATATTGACATAAATTTGTATATCTTAGATATATATTGTGCCTTGGAATAAGTTAACTATACAACTTAATATGTAACTTATATGTATGACTTGATAAATACTACTTGGTTGACTCTCCAGGAAATTATGCTGAGTTAAAAAAGGCAATCTTATTTGGACTGAAAGGCCCCTGGTTAAAAAAAGCCCATCATAAAATTATCAAGGCTAATTTTAACCTTGATAATAGTGTACTAATAATTAAACTTTAAAAAAATGTTCTCTTAAGAAACCAATGGCTGGGCATGGTGGCACCCACCTGTAATCCAAGCACTTTGGGAGGCTGAGACAAGAGATCACTCCTGAACCCAGGAGTTTGAGACCAGCCTGAGCAACATGGTGAGGCTCCATCTCTGCAAAAACTAAACAATACAAATTTTTTTTTTTTTAAAAAGAAACAAATGTTTCTGATAAGTACTTTAGAAGTTAAGCATTGCTTTAAAAAATATCAAGTACTATGAATTCTTTTTTTTTTTTTCTTTTCTTTTTTTTTTTTTTTGAGACGGAGTCTCACTGTGTCTCCCAGGCTGGAGTGCAGTGGCGTGATCTCGGCTCACTGCAAGCTCCGCCTCTCGGGTTCACGCCATTCTCCCGCCTCAGCCTCCCAAGTAGCTGAGACTACAGGCGCCCGCCACCATGCCCGGCTAGTTTTTTGTTTTTTTAGTAGAGACGGGGTTTCACCATGTTAGCCAGGATAGTCTCGATCTCCTGACCTCGTGATCCACCCGCCTCGGCCTCCCAAAGTGCTGGGATTACAGGCTTGAGCCACCGCGCCCGGCCTGAATTCTTTTGCTATTCTTCAATGTAAGGTTGCCAGTAGAGTGTCACTTCTTTTAAGGCATAATTTGGAGCCTATTTTTGGAATATTTTTTAATCAACACAAAGGAATTGTAATGCTATGATTATTATTTTTTGGCTCATTGACTAAAATTCACAGGCACCGGGCCTATTATTTTAAAAAGTAAACAAAACTCCGTGTAACATGACTTACAGTGAGGACCCTTGAAGAATTCAACATGAATATAGTCATTGGGAAGCCAGAAACAGGATGAGGGCTAAGACCATATGCCAGGGAAAGTCGAGGCGTATACTGAAACAGTGTGTTGTTCCTGTGAACGTAGAATTGGGCAGGACTGAGACCAAACCCTACAGCCAGATAAAAAAGGTTAGTCGGTCGGGCATGGTGGCTCATGCCTGTAATCCCAGCACTTTGGGAGGCTGAGGCGGGTGGATCACGAGCTCAGGAGTTAGAGACCAGCCTGACCAACATGTTGAAACCCTGTCTCTACTAAAAATACAAAAATTAGCCGGGTGTAGCGATGCACGCCTGTAATCCCACCTACTCAGGAGGCTGAGGCAGGAGAATTGCTTGAACCTGGGAGGCAGAGGTTGCAGTGAGCCAAGATCATGTCACTCCAGCCTGGGTGAGAGAGCGAAACTCCATCTCAAAAAAAAAAAATGTGAATCATCAGATCAGAGGAGATGTAACCAGGAGAGTCAGAGTTTACTGGCTGAACCTGTTTGAAACTTTGCTTCTTAAAGGGATGAGACTATGAGCTTAGTAAGTAACAGACTTTGTTATTGTACATGATGTTAAAAAAAAACATGACCAAGTTATTTATATATTCTGTACAAGTGCTTGGATTTTCATTGATTCTCACCTCCACTACTAATTAGCTATAAGAACTTGAACAAGTAGTAACATCTATTTGTGTCGCAATTTTTCTTAGCCAAAAAAAGAGCAAGTTTGATTAGAATGTTCAAATCTAACATTGTATCAATCTATGGATTATTCATATTTCTTTCTTTTTTTCTTCTTCATCTTCTTTTTTTAAAATTTTTTTGATACAGGGTCTCACTCTGTTGCCCAGGCTGGAGCACAGTGACCCTAATTGTGGCTCACTGCAGCCTTGACCTCCTGGGCCCAAGCCATCCTCCTCCAAGCTCAGTCTCCTAAGTAGCTGGGACCAGGCACATGCCACCATGCCAGACTAATTTGTTTTAAATTTTTTGTAGAGACAGAGTCTTGCCATGTTGCCCAGGCTGGTCTTAACCTCCTGGACTCAAGCAATCCTACCACCTTGGCTTCCCAAAGTGCTAGGATTACAGCCATGGCACTGGCCAAGAGATTAATTTTTTTTTTTTTTTTTTTTTTTTTTTAGATACGGTCTCTCTCTGTCACCCAGGCTGGAGTGCAGTGGTGCGATCTTGGCTCACTTCAACATCTGGCTCCACTCCTAGGTTCAAGCGATCCTCCCACTTCAGCTACACGAGTAGCTGGGATTACAGGCCTCACCACCACAGCCACGCTAATTTTTGTGTTTCTTTGTAGAGATGGCATTTTGCCATGTTGGCCAGGCTGGTCTCAAATTACTGGGCTCAAGTGATCCAGCAGTCTCAGCCTCACAAAGTGGTGGGATTACAGGTGTGCATCACATATTTCTAATTGGCTGAAAACTTTATTTGTAGGTAATGCAAAGATAAACATCAAGGCGAATCATTTTAGCATCTGCATTAATGAAGTTTGAATTAATCCGGGTTTTTTTCTGCTTCCTTTGTATTTTACTCATTAGTTTGTAGAGATCTAATGTTTTGTAACCAAAGTGGAAGAATGTCAAATTCAATAAAGCAAATAAAATATTTATTAAGTAAACAAGGAACTCTGGGAGAGTGTGGCCTGGAGATTCCAAAGGCCTCTATCCCTGATGATCTGGTTATCTGATTTATCTCAGCTTGTAATTGCCCTTATTTTGACCCAAGAGATGATTGTGTGGGAAGTTTTTTTTTTTTTTATACTTTAAGTTCTAGGGTACATGTGCACAACGTGCAGGTTTGTTACATATGTATACGTGTGCCATGTTGGTGTGCTGCACCCATTAACTCATCATTTACATTAGGTATATCTCCTAATGCTATCCCTCACCCCTACCCCCTCCCCACAATAGGACCCGGTGTGTGATGCTCCCCTTCCTGTGTCCAAGTGATCTCATTGTTCAATTCTGTGTGGGAAGTTTGTCTCTGAGAGCTAATGCATAGTTCTGCAGTGTGTCTGGAGTGTATGAAGAGTGCCGCCTCTCCACACCTTCATAAAGAGAGAAGGACTTGTCTCCTCTAGCTGGAAAGTGACGTTCTTTGCTGACCACTGGTCAGGAACCCTGTACAGGGACAAGGGTATGAGGTCACTCTCCCCATTGTGCTTTTATTGGACAAGGGTATGAGGCCACTGTCCCCATTGTGTTTTATTGACTCTGCAAGTTGAGCTTGACTCCTTAAAGGGAAGAATACTCTTCCAGTCAAACCTAGAACAACCAGTTTCTCCAATTGTGTTTTTTTGCAAAAGAAAAATAGATTCTTACTGCACTGATGCAAACAACTATATTGCCACAGTTAAGAATACTCACAGATAATTTCTGAATTCTAGAGGAACCAGGCAAAGAGAAACAAACATGCTCCAAATTTTGTTCACAGAAGTATACCTTACTCAATTATTAAAGGCTGTAAATAGTTCAAAATAAGTTTCCTTGACTCTGAAAAAAACATAGGTCAACAATATTCCAAGCAAAAGTAAAAAAGATTTGCTTCAGTTTCCTGAGTTCAGTCCATTTAGTTAACTCTTATTTTGCTTGATATTTGTGAACATTTTAGCTCTTCATGAGTCTTGTACATTTCCCTTTATTCTAATGTTACAATCTCCAAAATCATCAAAAACCAAACCTGTATTTGAGAGCACCTGTTACAGTTCTATAGCCTATTATGAACGATCTTTGGAAAAGGATTACAACAAGACAACAATTGTCTGTGAATTACAAAATGTCCAGGGTGGTTACAGTTAGAAACCCAATTGACAAAGAAGGTTAGTTATCTCTGTGGTTTACAATAACTTAACATAACAACCTTAATTATGATTGATAGCATATACTTAGACATTAAAATTTTAGAAATCCCATACAATTTTGGAACATATATTAGTATTATTCACCAAAATATGACCTAAATAAAATTGAACATCATTTTGGCAATCTCATGGAACTAAATATGTAAAAAATCCTGTTTGCTTCTTTTCTGGATGTTTCAGGGGCCCTCTGATCCACCCAAAAAGCCAGACAATCAGCAAAGACAATTTTGAAACTAAAGTTTCATTTTGGGAAGGTTGTTAAAGATGTTTGATTTTTAAAACACTTGATGTTATGAAATAGAATTCCAGATTACAATAAGTTATTTATTTTGCCAAAATGATGACTCAGAAATTGTAAAGAAATAAAAACCTTTTATAACCCTTTACAAATTTTGCTGAAGAGCAGATTCATGCCTAAAGAGTACCTCATTGTGCTTTTAATGCTCAATTTACAGAAAAACCATATAATACCTTTTTTGAATTTACTCGATATGTTCACACAGAGGACTGCTTCTGCAAGATAAATTTCCACAATCCTTCCACTACTTTTGTTTGAACTTTCAGCCTTATCCTACCTAATGTAAAACAATTTTTTAACCCTAGGCAAGAATTTATATTTCCATGCCTTCTTATAACCTTTTACTGAAAAACATATTTTACTGTTCTTATACATCTCACATGTAAATCTATTTTCAACAGTTTCAATTACATGATATAATGGTAATTCCTAGCAATTTTTAACCTTAATGTAAAACCTGGTAACTTGTTTAATGGTGTGCTATATGCAGCCAAGGTTTGACTCCTTCCAGCATAATTAAGGGCGTGTTTAGTTCTACATGTCCCCAGGCCTTACCAATTATGAAGCCAGCAAGTCAAATAGTTCTCAAAATCCAAAAAGTAGTTTATAACACTTAGTAAACCTTGCATCTGACCTGCATAGTTTAGTCCACTTATTTACATTTTGATGACATCTGCTTTTTACCGATAATGTTAAAGGCTGCTTTTATTTTTCAAAGATTAAAGTCATGTGAACTGAAGGGTACCACAGCTTTTATATTTCCTTTAAAAACTACTTGATCCAATTGCTTGTATTCTTTTAGGCCAATTAATTAGAGCTCTTTTTACAGACATTACACACAGCACACATATTGCTACACAAACAGGCAGAAGAAAACCCAGTCCCCAGGTGGAGCCCTTTAAGAGAGAGGGCTAGGAAAATATGCAGATATCAAACCAGAAAGAACTTATTTCCTAAAGCAGGATTGCTAAAGAAAGCCTTGGCACGGGTTATAGGCCACAACCCCAGGATGTAAAACAAGATGAAGGCCTGCAGCGAAGTTTGCTGTAACAGTCATGCAAAGCACACCAGATTATCTACAGCTTAAGACCAGCCTCACAAAGTCTTTTTGACAATTAAAACTTTACAAAGAAATATAAACAGTGATCCTATCATTCCAGCTGAGTAAAACGCCTTCTAAAAGGAAAAAAACCTTTAACTGCTGATGGGGTAGGGAAAAGGATGCCTGGGGGAACAACCTCTTATTTTTATGCAAGTGGTTTTTCCACTGGGGAGAGAAGCTTAATTACTGTCCAGTGGAGTTGGACCCCTTGCCCAGGGAAGGGGAAAGTCTCTGGCAGTGAGTGGCAGGGAATGCCAGCTAGCTGGTCATTCAGGGTCCTTGAGCCATGTATTTCAGCCCTGGCAGGGAGGGGAAGGTGAGGGGAGGAGGAAGCAGTTGCTGGCCTGTCCATCCCAAAAAAGGAAGGAAAAGACCATGGAGACAGAAGCTGACCTTCTTGACCCCCAGGAGTGATGGGGGTGGGGGCATAGTTTCCCCTACCCTCAGAAGTCCGAGGATGAAAAGGCTTAGAAACAAGAGGGTAAAGGATTTGTTTTTTTGGTTTGCATCTCCTTCACTGCTTCTCGAGCCCCATGTTGGGTGACAAAGATGTTGTAGGACTCTCTCCTTAGTTCAGCTAAGAGCTGGGTCCTTGTCACATGACCATGAAACATTAGACTTCCAGACAATTTGAAGGGTGAGGCTAATGGAATATTTTGGACAAAAAGGCAAAAAGGGAAACAGGAACTCTCTGCAAAGCCAGAGTCCCTGCTACTGTGCTTCCCACCTCACAGATTGAACCCTGGGTTCCACCCAGGTAGAGGTGGGGCCAGGCTCCTCCCCACTGCAAATCGTGTGAAATTCTGTGGCTCCACCCCAGTGTGCACTCCTCCCAGTGCACAGGCCCGTTGGATTTCCAGAGACCTCCTTACACTTGGCTGTCTCAGTAAGTCATAAGGAGCTGTCAGAGCAGATGTTCCAATTAGTGTCTGTCCCAGCAATGTCACCAGCAGACAGGGGAAGGTTTGGAGGTCATGCAAGCTGGTAGGGTAAAAACAAGTATAAATCTCAAGGGATATCTGCAAGAGAGCCTGTGTCTTTGCTGCCACATAAACACAGTAAGAGCTGTGGGCACACAAATAACAGGGAGTGTGTGTTTAAGAAGCCATGTGGCATGTGAAGTAAAAGCAAAACAGGCAAACTTGCCCCTGTGGTGGATGGTCTGGTGGGTGTATAAGATCATTTCTGAAAACACACAGAGAAAATAGGAGAATAGGCAGTGTGGGTTCTTAGAAAGAGCTGATTTTAGTTGAAAAAGCAGAAGAAACCCCAGACATTGCCCGGTTTTAGGCTTTAGACCTCTCACTCTTGAAAGCCCCTTGTCCAAAGGGCCATTAGTGCCTCAGTTCTACTCGGTGTATACCCCAAGGTCCTTCCCACCTCCATGAGCTACCCCTATGAGCCAGGGTGAACTGAGAAATCAGCAGGGGGAGCCGAACACTGTGGCTGAGAGGAACCATTCTGGGTGTTAGTAAGCAGGAGAGGGAAAGGGGAGAAGAAAACAGTGTATGGGGGTGAAATGCCTCCAGATGAAGAAGGCAAGGATAGAGGTGTCTTACCACTGGGGAATGTATCCAAGTCACGTGGCACCAAATGTGTTAGCAACAGATCGTATTGAAGTCACACAGCACCCAAGTATGCTAGTGGCAGTGAATCTGCATGGGTCTGCTGCAACCTCAGTTCTTGCCTCCTCGGAGGAAAGAATTTGGCTGAAGGGCATAAGGTGGAGGAGAGTCTGAGGCAAATTTTAGAGCAGGAGTGAAAGTTCATTAAAAAACTTTAGAGCAGAAATGAAAAGAAGTAAAGTACACTTAGAAGAGGGCCAAGCAGGCAACTTGAGAGATGTTTTTTGACCTTTGACATGGGGTCTTATACTCTGGCATCCTTCTGGGTTCTTGCATCCCTTCTCCCCTGATTCTTGCCTTGGGGTGGGTTGTCTGCATGTATAGTGGCCTGCTAGCAGTTGGGAGGGGAGCATATACAGTTTACTAGAGTTGTATGAATGCTCACTTGAGGTGTTCTTTCCTTACCAGTTGAATGTCCCTAGAAGGTCATGTACCAGTTAAACTCTGCCATTTTGCCTCTTAATTGCGCATGCTTGAGCCCACTCACCTAACTCCTGAGATCTTACTGGAAAGCTGCTGATGAGCAGCTTTTCCTGCCCTGCTCATATCCGCCTGACTATCTACTGTAACAGAATTAAATAAATTAGTGTTTAGAGATAAAAAATCAACATTTTCCCAATTAAAGTGTAAATATGAATGTCTTGTATAAATTCTGCTAAATCCTTAGTTTAAAAAATAGCATTGTACTTTCATCAAACCATACGATTTGATAACCATACTTTCAAATAGTCTGCAAAAATTTTGTTTCCTTCATATTTTACTCTAAAAAGTCCAGCATTGACTGAAATGAATGAAGAAGTGAGAACTGGGCCAGGGAATGGCAAATACTTATGCATCTGATAGGTATTGTCTTGCTGAACCAGTCAGTGCATTGCTATGATATGTAACAAAAAACTAAGTAAAAAATGGTTAATAAGGCTTTTTTGTGAGAATTATGGTTAATTACAGAGATTTAAAAAATAAATTAACAAATGAACAAAAGACTGTAAATTATTCTCTCTGAAAGAAAATAATTAACTTCAAAAATCAATAATACTAAAATATTGTAAGCCAAAATGAAAGGTAAGGAAGGAAAACCACAATAGTCTAAAATTTTATTCAGTTTTACAAAAGAGAATTAACATGCAAATTTGAAGTTATTTTTAGGGGTTGGCTCAAACTAGTTTTCATGCCATTTAGTAAATGCAGTTTGCAATAGCTTTTCACATGCTTGACATTTTAATCTTAACATAAGATTCTTATAAAAGGTAAAGAGAAAGAAAACGGAATGCAAGAGAAACAGGAATTTTTGCAAAAAGACTAAGATTATAATATACATTTAACCTTAAATGCAGCTTTCTTTTATAGTTTGAACTCTGATTTCCCATGCCAACAGAACATCAGCCAGTTTTCTACTGTAGTGAAAAAGAGACAGTCTTTTTTGACAGTCATCCAAGAAAGGTCCTCTTCTTTCTTTTTTTTTTTTTTTAAAGAAAGCTACATTGTTTTACTGTTAACCTTTTTTCTTATATAAGGCTGTCATTTGGTATTCATTCAACATTTAGCATTGCTTTGGATACTGTAAGATTGTAAATGATTTATGTAAATTAATTAAAATTACGATGTTTACCAATCTTGGTGGCAGAATTCTGAGGATAAGAATAAGTCTAATCATCTAATGATTCAGCACCAGGGGAAGCACACATATTACTAGTTATGGACATTGAACAATGAAGTATTCCTGGATCTTTCTATAGCCAAATTTTAAATTTTAAGTTTAGTAATTCTCCTGAAAGCAGGAAGTAAGTTGGTGTTTGGGAGCTTCTGATAATAATGATATACATTATGTATCATTTTATAGTATAGCATATACATGCTTTTAATTACATATAGTCATTTGTTACTTAATAACATGTGCTGCTTACATACGTTCTGAGAAATGCATTGTTAGACAATTTCATGATTGTGCAAATATCATGGAATGTACTTACACAAACCTAGACAGTATAGCTTACTACATACCTGGGTTGTATGGCCTAGCCTATTGCTCCTGGGCTAAAACCTGTATAGCATATTACTGTAGTTAACACTGTAGGCAACTGTAACACAATGGTAAGTATTTGGTAGATTATTCTAAACATAGAAAAGGTTCAGTAAAAATACGGTACAAATGATAACAAATGATACACTTGTATAGGGTACTTATGAATAGAGCTTGCAGGAATGGAAGTTTTTCTGAGTGAGTCAGTGAGTGAATGGTGAGTGCATGTGAAGGCCTAGGACATCACTGTACATTATTATAGAACTTATAAATACTGTATACTTAGGTTACCCTGCAGTTATAAACAATTCTTTTCTTTCTTCAATAATAAATTAATCCTAGCTTACTGTAACTTTTTTACTTTATTAACTTAATTTTTTTAGCTTTTTGACTCTTTGGCAATAATACTTTTATTAAAACACAAACACATTGTACAGCTGTACAAAAATATTTTCTTTATATCTGTTTCCTATTCTTAACTTTTTTCTATTAAATTTTTAAAAAACTTTTAAAACTTTTTTGTTAAGGACAAGACACAAACACATGCATTAGCTAGATTTACACTGGGTCAGAATCATCAGTCATCTTCCACCTCCACATCATTGTCCCTCTGGCAGGTCTTCAAGGGCAATAATACACATGGAAACATCATCTCCTAAGATAACAATGCCTTCCCTGGAATATCTCTTGAAGGATCTGCCTGAAGTTGTTTTACACTTAACCTTTGTTAACATTGCTTTGTTAACCTTTTCTTAGAAGGGCACAAATCCCATCACCAGAGCTCCACCCCTCATGACCTTATCTAAACATAATTACTTCCCAAAGGCCCCATCTCCAAATTCCATCACATGGGGGGTTAGGGCTTCAATACATGAATTTTGAAGGATACAATTCAGTTCCTAGCAATCCCTGGTAAGTTGTCTTTTAACCTATGCCTGAAAACCTATGTGAAAGGGAACTCATTTTCTCCCAAGACAATCCATAAGTGAAATCAGTCCTCCTTTTCTCTAAACTTGAAGGAATTATTCCAAAATTGAAAAAAGAGAATGGATATGAGTGTAGCTGTCATGGAATGTGAATATAAACATTATTCAAATGTTATTCATATGCTTTCCAGTCTCCCACTGAATCTTTCTTTCTCTCTCTCTCTCTCTCTCTCTCTTGTTTATCCTTCTATGTTTGAATTTCTGGGTGTCTAGACCCCATATTCCAGGTAAAAGGAGTTTTCATCAGGAAAGCCCTGGATTTTTATTTGGCTTGGTTTCATTACATAATCAAGCAACTGAAATGATGCAACTGGAAAAAGATGAACCAAAAGTATTAAATACACAGTACATTTCTATCTTCATAGAATACAGGAGTCCCAGTAAAGTAATCGGTATATCATTAAAACTTTGTGATTCCTATGGAGTACACAAAGCTAGTCCACTTGCTTCTCAAGCATTTGGTGCCTCTTTATCTGAGAGATGTGTTCACAGAACAATGTGCATATCTTTCTAGACTTAGGTCTGCTTAAGTCTGTTTCTGTCAAATAAAACACAGAACAATGGAGAGATTTTATGTGAAAGGTGCATTGCAAGGGGGGAATGGACTTTTGCAATAGGGCAAGGGGGACTACTGCAATAGGAAGAATGCTGTAGTTAAAAGATATACAAGCAATTCAAGAGTTAGGCAAAAAAGAGTTTTATGGGAAGGAATAAATAAAGCTAGAAAGAACTGATTACAGAGTAGGATAAAAAGGTGATATGATCAGAAAATGTATCAGAGAATGTTTTACTCTGAGTCCAGCCTAGTCTCAGAAAGCTATGTTTGCTGGCTCAGGCTTAGGGTAGATCAAAGTTTCAGGGCCTGGAGCAAGAAATGAAGGTTAGCCAAAGTTTGATTAATACATATTTTGTTTTGATTGATCAGTGGGGATAAAACAGTTGAGATAATCATTCAGGAAGCAGAGAATGTGAATTTTCATGGTCTGCATCTGGCTTTGTCATAGGTAAACAAAGGGGCATCCACGAGTCTTACCTAAGTCAGATTGAGAAAGGTAGCTCTTTGCAGGAAGCCATTTTCCGGAACATAAAAGGATGGGAAGATTCCTTTAGCTTTTGCAATTTTACAGGAGCATGGGGCTCAGGTAAAATTTGAAATTGTCAAGACCTAGTAAATTGAGGGTTGCCCCAAGTTTGCCCTAAAGTAATGCATGACTTTGGTTTTTATGATCCTGCCACCGTTACCATAGATATTCATACTACACTTACCATTAAATTGAACTAACATACTTTTGCTTAATTTTTTTTTCAGTTTCATATATAGTTATAGAAGTCTGTACAAACAGAGCCTGTACAACATTACTTTCTTTCCTTTGGAGTCCGAATTCCCTTGCCATGTGATGATACTTTAAGTGTCTGAATATAGCTATCTTGTTCCTCATGGATTCCTTTCTCTCATTTTAAAGTATCATGTCAACTACCAAATATGGTAATCAAACATGTGCAAAGCAGAGTGGAATTCAAATACTTCTGTCTTTCTAGATACTATGGGTATATTAATATAGTTTAAGAGCACATTGGCTTTTAAAGGTGGCTGCACTATAGATCCCTTTTTCTCTGTTTTAATCTCAGCTCAATCTTACTGGTTGCTAGTAAGTCTGGACCCTGAAACTATTATCTCATATTGAGCTAAGAGTTGACAGACTACCTCCTTTTGCTTGTACATGTACTGCTATTAATTTACTGTTATTAACCAGTTCACTCTACAAAGTTCAAAAGTTGTATGCCAAGGACAAATCTGATTTATTAGCAAGGGTGTCCCCTGACCACACTCTGAGGTATGATTACCACAGGATATCCCAGGTAGTGGGAGTCATTTGAAGTTAGATGAGTTGTAATGTCATGGTTCCAGTGAATTAACATCCTAGCCAAAGGTTGCAGACATAGGAGACCAAGTCCTATACTTTCAGGGGAGCTGGTGAGATCTAAGAATGTTTATAGGCCACTAGAAAAATAGGTTAAGGCTCAAGAGAAGGTTTCACTCTCACTGGGGAGCTGAACAGAAAGCTAATAAAAATAAAAAATAGAACCAAGCATTTTTCCACATATCTTACTTAATTCTCACTATAACCACAATGAAAATGGCATTTTATCATTCCATTTTATGGAGGAGGAAAGCAAGTCATAGAGTCACATAGCTAACTAGGTGGTAGAGCCAACATTCAAACCCAGGCATGCTGACCAGCTCCAGTATTGGTTATGTTAAACATTATGTGGTGTTACAGTCAGAAATACAATGTGTGTGACTGTGTCCCCCTTCATGTTACTCAAGATTGGTTCAAAAACATTGCAAAGCCAACCTTGCAGGTTAAAGATACTAGCACTTCCTGCTAAGGAGCACTGGAAAAGTCAGGGACTGACATCATGTTCAGGTCCTAATATCTATCCTCAGT